>NC_080600.1:39631547-39964984 GCF_027887145.1 Ammospiza caudacuta | reverse complement strand
GAGGTTAAAGAGACTTTGTTGTCAGCTTGGAGAAAAGCAACAGCATCCAAACATTTCCCTAAATCTTCTTGTATCATCTTTTCCTCATTTGCTCACCTGAGCTTTGCCTCTCATGCTTGCACATAAAACCCCCCAGATTTGCAGGGAGTTAGGCTGCTACTGGTTTCCTCTTGATGGATCCAGCAAATAAACAGCCCTGACAGTTTATAACTTGATAACTAAATTAAACTATTCTAATGACTTCCTAAATATTTTCCTGTACGTCATCTCACTGTTGTCTCCTATGGATGTTCTCATCTGCTTCTTGTAAGGTTTCATTTTAAAGCCTCATTGTAATGCTTTATGTAAATATATAAAGAGTATTTGATGGCTAATATCTGGAATGACATTTATCTTCAGGA
This sequence comes from Ammospiza caudacuta, assembly GCF_027887145.1. NCBI lineage: Eukaryota > Metazoa > Chordata > Aves > Passeriformes > Passerellidae > Ammospiza > Ammospiza caudacuta. The sequence goes on along the minus strand of NC_080600.1, from coordinate 39,964,583 downwards.
ATGTGTTATCTGGCATCCGCTCCTGGGCACAGATAAATGTCATGGCAGATCTGTCTCTATGCTATAGTCACACAATGTAAATATATATATATATTTACACCCCTGCTGCTCTTCAGCAGGGAAGCTGTTCCCGATGACAGCTGAAGCACAGAAAAGAAGGATAGGGAAAAAAGGGGAGGGAAAAAACCCTCAATTTAGGAACACCAGAATGATGGGCTCTCTGTGCTTTTCAGCTGGTACTACTACTTTGTACATTGTTTATCTTCACTAAAACAAACCTATCCACAGTCTGGGCACTAAATATTATTGTAACTGCAGGATGAAAACCCCACAGCAGCAGTCTTTGGGTGTAAATATTGTAGTAATTGAAAATCAAATAATAGCGGACATTGAAAGGGAAGAAACCCAAACTGCCACATGAGTATCAAAACCTCTACCTACTTCTCAGCAGAGTCTTTATTCTGAAGCTGCTACAACACTACACTGAAAAGTGACCTTTGATGTCCTGGAGAGATATTTGACATTCTGCAAGATCCAGCTGCTCCTGCTTGGGCTGGATTCCAGCAGCACCACTGCCATGGGAACTGTGTTCCAGCATCTTTCCAGCTTTAGTGGCACATCTTGCAGCACCATGGTGGCAGCTGAAGGAGCTTTGAGTCATAGTCAAATATTCAAGCAAATAGAGGGGTTTTAGAAAACTCTCTCAAGTGACCAGGGTAAAAAAAATGAAAAAGAAAAATTACCGGGGCATGGAGGAAGCACATAGTTTAAATATCTGCAAAGTGTCCAGTCCTGCTCTGAATAATAGAGACAGCACAACTCAAGTATTTAAATGTAAGGAAAGATAAGCCAATACCATCAGAACACAGAGAACTGAGATTTATCTTCCCTGTGTCCCAAGGGCAGGAGCAGACTGCATTCCCAACACTCATCATTGCTCAGCAGGAAGGTACTGAAGACAGACTGTTTTAAAAGATGTCCAGCAATTCAGACTGTTGACACCATTTTCTATCATAGTCCCTTACTGGACACACTTTGGTGAACGCACCTGTAATTTCTCATTTACCATCAGTAATATCCTTTCAGAAAAAGAAAATCTGCAGAAAATGCTGTCTGCATTCATTGGAAAATGAAAAAAAAAATGCAAGGAAGTTCTATCATATTTTTTCCTTTGATTTTCAATAGGTACATTTAGCCAAGGCAGGAAAGGAGGAGAGTGACTGTGCCTGTGTGTGTTCACCATCTAAGGAAATAATCTGCCATTTCTCCAGTGTGCAGCAACCAGGGCCTGCAGAGCCAGCACAGCTTTTGCTCTCCAGTTAACTGAGACAAAAACTAACCCAGACAGAGCTTGGGAAGCAGGAGGAGAAACCAGGACCCTGCTGCCTCCGTAGGTGGCAGCTCCCACCAGGTTTCCCTGCATGAATTTGTCTAGACATGGTGGCTATTGCAGGTACCCAAAAAAAGTTGGAGCTGGGTTTTAGTTTTGATGGTCTGGGTGTATTGACCCCAAGCAAATGCTTCCCTCTAAGCCTGCCACCCCCTTTTCCACCCCTCCTGCCTCCACACCAAGCCCTCCCCATGCCCAGACATGCCACAGGCTCCTCAAAGCAACCTGTGGAACACGAAAGAAGGAGAAAAATGTCCAGAACAATTTCACATAGCTTCACTGAAGTCAGGTGCTGTCTATTTTTAGGCAATTCATGAGGAAAGTGGAAAATATCTTCAAATAAAAGGCTTCATTATGAATTATTTGCTCAGATAATTATTTGTTCTGAGGCACAGTCTTCCATTTGGCCTCAGTGAGAAAATAGCTCCACCACCAGCAATAAGACATAAATGTTCACATAATATATATACTGCCTCTTTCATTAACTAAAATAATTGTAACCAGACAGATAATTCCAAGCTGAATCACACCAAGGAAGCAACTGCTCTGAACTACCCAAGCGAGGCTGCTGTTTCCAGCCATTAGACAGAAAAGCTCCTGCCTATAATTTTCAATCAGTCACTACATTGTTCAAAGCTGCTGACTGACAGCATAAGCACCACATAAGTACTGTATCCTCACATTTGATTCAGGATGGAAACGAGAACATAGAGCTTTTGGTGCTAGAATAAGCTGGATGGATTGATTTAGCAACAGCGGGGACATTCTGTGCTCAGATATGACTACAATTGCTCAATTATCTCATAAGTGACGATGATTTCCAAAGACTCGTGATAAACACAGGCAGAAGATGTGAAGCCCAGCCCCTTCCCCCTCCCTCTCCCCTCAACAGCAATTATAACTCTCACTTGGAGGCAGATCCTTGACTTTGGGGACGTAGAAACATTCCCGAAGAAGCTTTAACTCATCTTTTTCATCTAAGTGGAGAGCAAGCTTTTTGTCAGTGGGTCTGCATCCGAGCTGCAAGGCAGTTTGTTCCAGAATGCTTGCTGGGAGCACAGGAGAAGATGGATCCATTTTCAGGTCATTCAATTCCACCTGAAAATCAGAAATGGCAGTTTAGCTTCTGCAGTTTGCATAGTCACGAGTGGCTGATAAGCAGCCACTAAAGCTGCACCATTCAAGACCCAGACTTACTTGATTTAAAGCTTTTAAAAAGTGAAGTGTCTGAATAGAATAGTAAACCTGATCAAATATTTCCAAGGCAACATATTGCTGTAACCCCCAAAGGCTTTTTTCTTTCACTTCTTTAGATACAAAGCTCTTCCCTTTATAAACTTTATCAGCCTCTTCTAAGTGTTCCCACCAGACTGACAGCAGCTCCAAATGCTGGAGTGTCACTCACAGTCTGGAGACGTCAAAGCCAGAGGCAGCATTATTGTTTCTGCAGCCTGAGCTCCTAAGAATAGCAGGTGCACAGATACATTGAAGTTGTTTCCACATTTTCCCCTTTCAGCATTTTTTGCCTCAAAAATTGGAGGGGTGTTTGTACTTGGCCGTGCTCGTGTGCAAGGGCAGAGCAGGCAGGATGCAGGTGTCAGGCAAACACAGCTTTCAAAATCAGGGCCTTGAATTAATATTTCCTTTCAGCTACACCAAATATCCTGCTGGTTTAGATCTGTTTCCCCCAGGATAGGAGAGAAGCCCAAGTGAAATCAGAAATATGACAGACCACAAATTCTAAGAGAATGCCCAAAACTAACTGCAAAATTTACAAGCTCGTTGATCTTGATATGAAAACAGTCCTGTAAGTGTAATGCTCAGAGACACCACTGTGCTCCAGACAGCACTGGTGCACTTGGCTTTAGGATTGGCAGAGAAGGTTTGCAGCACGTTCTCCTCACTTTAGGGCAAGACTTCCCTGCTGTGTTTGTGGCAGCAGGCAGCCAAGAGGCTCGGTGAGGAGCTTGGTGGCTGCCCCAGTTTAGGGAAATGTGCAGTTACACCGCAAAACATTCTCTGCCTTTTCAACATCCCCAAGACTCTCGGTGCAAAGGAACCCCCGAGGGGATAGGCTGAAATAGGATAGATTAGCACACAACAAGGAACACAGAGCCACTAGAGAATATCACTTTTTCTCTCTGTTTGAGAAAGAAAACTCTTTAAGCACATATCTTCCATAAGCTCTCATTTCTTAAAGCCAAAATATCCTACATGTAGCTATCAGAAACAAGCTGTGGATAGAACAACAGATGACTATTGAGAAGAGCTTTGTCAACACATATGAGAAGGACAACGGTTAGTATTTAAATATAAACTCCCCAAACAGCTCAGCCTCCTTAGTGCTAATTAACCCAAACCTGTTTATACTCTGGCCAAATGGCCAGCATGATGCTACTTACCTGCTTTAATCTGCTCTCATTTGGTTTTATTATTATTATTTTATTATTATATGACCGATATCTTACACAGTAACAATTTTTCTCCTCCCACCAGCATGCAGAGTTAAAATAAAATAAAAAAATAGCAGAAGAATTCTTTAAAACAACAGTTTGCATTTAGCTAATGTTCACCCTCCCCTGGGATTTATTGGAGACATCCTATTTTTGTGCTGTCTCCACACAGGTTGTTCACACCTCCTCATTGTCGACAAATTTATCATTCCCACTCATTCACCCTAAGCATCGTTTAGCTGGGGAAAAGAAAAATAAAATGGCAAAAATGTTTGGGGGGGGGAAAAAAAAAGATGGCATCTTGGTTTTCAGAGTGCTTTTCAAGGTTCCTAGGAGGCAGAGGGCTGCACCCAGACTGGGAATTGGGTGAGATGCTCAAGTGGCCCCAACTCCCAAAGAGCTGCCACCCACTGGAAGCCCTGAGGAAGGTGTGCAAGGCTCCCTGAGCCCCAGGGAGCTGCTCCTCAGCTCCTCCACAGCTGATCCAAGGCTCTGCTCCCTGCTGGATGTCAGGCACAGATGTGCCTTTCTGCAGGTCAGCACCTTCTGCGCCTGGTTTGGCACACACCAGGGAGGATGGCTTAGGGATCTCTACTTCTTCCAGATGTTGTGAACCAACAAGAAAAGCAAGTTATGGTCACAGACACCATGGCCATCACTAATACAGTCACCTCGTTACACACGTAGAGTAACTCAAGCTTCACTTCTCCAAATTATAGGATTAATGAGAGCTTATTTCCAAGCAATACTTGGATCAGCACTTGGAAAGCAGAACTAGGTTTTGTTTCCAAGGCTTGTTTATTTGATTTACAACCCCAGCATGGATGTCCCAATCCCATTATCAAAGCATGTCCAGCACATACATAATAAAGATAGAGCCCTTTGTTTTTAATAATGAGCACTTAATGCAAATTATGTAAAAAACCCCTTAGATGAGGGATTGAAACCCATGTCTCTCTGACTGTCTCCTTCTAGGTAAAATAATTGCCAGTGCAGTATTTTCTGTAAAATCTTCTTCCCACTCAAGTTAATGCCTGGATTTTCATTTTTCTTTTTCTTAAATTTTCCTCCCTGGTGACATACCTCCTGGAGGTAAGGAGCCTTTTCAGCTCTCTAAACAGATCAATCTTGAGTTAAGAATATTTGCTCAGTGATGCTCAGCCCCCATGGTCCCTAGGAAGTATTGCCATCACCTCTGTCTTCTTCTGAAAACAGCCTAAAGGGGGTTTGGAAGCCTCCAGTGTTCATCTCCTGGGACCACTGAGGTAATTGCCCTGAAATTTGTAATCAGGAGGTGGATGATAAGGGTGCTTGAAGGACTGTTTGGTATTATAACCCCATTTTTCTCATCCAGCCTGTGGATTCCCTGCTCTACACCACATGAACACAGCACAGCTTCCTACTGTTTAGGAATACCTATGATTTATCTCATCAGTCTCCATTTTTATTTTTTTTTAGCAAGGACACCCAGTTATTGCAGTGGATTTGTGGCCATCATCTCCCAGGTCATCCACTGACCCACCTGGCAAGCACAGATGGGTTTTGGTTCCATTTGAGGCCTGACCCAAACCTCACTGAAATCAATAAATGTCTCTATTACAGACGGCAATTCTTGGATCAGGCTCTTGGTTCCCTTTCATTGCTGCATCTGATCAATGATTTACATTTATTGTGACTCTTATTGATATTACATTTTTGACAACAAATATAATATTAAATACAGAGATCTAGAAGTTAAAAAAGATTGAGTGCTCAGGGGTATCTGATTTAATACAAACATTATGAAATAAGATAAAACGACTAATATAAAATCAATCAAAATCCTGTTGGGGAATGAAATCCCAGAGATCCAATTCTGAGACCAGCGTAAGAAAGTACTTTTGCCCTTTCAGTGGGAATTTGGCTTCAAAGAGAGGAATCCAAGAATTGCTTGGGTTTGGCTTTTCCCATTCCCCTTAACTCTGACTGGCATTACTGTTTTTTTTTTTTTTTTTGTTTTCAGAATAGAGTCCTGTGCAACTCTTTTACAATAATTCAGGAGTCATTTGTTGTTTTCTGCATATAGAGCAAACACATTTGTATAAGAACAGCACACTTTATCTCCTTATATCTGAAAACAATATTCAGTAACATCTCCAAACTAAAATTCAGGCCCATCAGAGGAAAAGGCATTTCCCTCTTTGATAAGCATAGGTCCTTACCAGAATTTTTTTTTCATAGAGCTTAGAGAAAAAAAGAATCTTTTAAGAGAAACAATTTGTCCCCACTACCTACTCCAAGAAAAGTCATTCAGGTGTTTTCATATAATCCCAGAATGGTTTGGGTTGGAAGAGATTTTAAAGGCCACTTTGTTCCAATCCCTGCCATGGGCAGAGACACCTTCCACTAGACCAGGTTTTCTTCTCTCTTTCCTTGAAAATTTATTACAATTTTTGACTTAACAGATGATAAGTCAGTATTTTTTTACTTTTTTCTTCTTTCTCTGTTCTTTTGCTCTTCCACAGGACTTACTTGTACTACATCCTCATTCAATATAAAAACTCAACTATGACTGTGGGCATTTTTTCATAATCAGAAAGATCACATGCAACTTATATTAAAAAAAAGTCATTTTTCCATAATTTATCAGCCCCTATCAATCACATGCAACTTATATTAAAAAAAAGTCATTTTTCCATAATTTATCAGCCCCTATCAAACATTGGCCTCTACTACTTATTTCCCATTTTAAAGCTATGAAAGACAATGGATGAGAATTAGTCAGGCACAAGTGACACGAATATCTGGGTGATTATTTCATTTTTGTCCTTTATGCATAATTTACTGACTAAACAATAAAAACAAGTGAATATTAGCAAGTCATCTTATCAAGCCTCCTCAGGAAGGTCCATTAGGCTTAATTATAAAATGATAATTTGTCCTGGTTTAGATTCGCTTGTATCTTTATGGATCTCCCTTCTGTCTTGATGTCTTTGTAAAAAAAAGGAGAGAAAAAAAGGCAAAAAGTGAAGTTCCCTTAACCCTCCCCTTAAAAACATTTTCTTTACATATTCCAAGATGTTACTCACAGTCTTCCTACCCAGCACAGTGCTGACAGGCACAAGTGAATCCCTACTTTACGCTGTATCCTGAAGGGAAAAGGGTTTATCATGGAAATGTCCTGCCCTCTGTGCCCTCCAATAGCTGCTCTCCAGATTGCTAAACACAGCTCAGCCCACAGACCTTTGATATGGTGGGGCTGGTGTCCTAAGGCACCCTCTGGGGAGGAAAACTGGGGGTGTGCACATGTGTGAGTGGGGCAGTTTGCTGTCAAAACACACCCACTGAAAGCACCAATAGCGCCGTAATTGAGGCTGGTTCAGAAAACAAACAGAAGAGGAGCTCCAGAACTGTAAGGGCTGATTCTCTTCCCATCCTTACACCAAAGAAATTGCTTTGCTTGAGAATGATTGTGCAGAAGGAAGTTTCTAAAACAGCACAGCCCAAAGCAGCATGCAGCCTAGATTACTTCAGGTTAAATACACTTCAGTGCATTTGTTTAAATTACGGAACCAGAGAGAAAGAAAAATCTAAATATTCATAACATCCCCAACAACAGACACGCAGCAGCAACTACCACTGTATAATTAAATAAGTTATACAGCACAGTGTCACAGCTGCAGCAAGGGAATGTGACAGAGAGGAATTACAATAAACTCAGTTACTTTGAGTAATTTAGGCACTTTTTGACCTTCATGTCAAGAAGCGCTACGGTACTAAAAGCAATTTTACATAGAAAACTCATCTTTTCTGCTCTAGAGTGAAACCACGTTACTCTGTGGTCGGCAGCCCTTCCTGTGAGGGGTGATGAAACTCCTGAGCAAACACTCATTGCTGCATGGAGAAACAGCACAGTCACGTGCCCGGCTCCCCAGACTCTGACCCCACCACCACATGATCTCCGAGTTAACCAAAAACCAGGTGAATAGATAATTATTTCTCCTATTATTATCTTTTCCTTCATCACCATGGTGAAATTTAAAGCTCTGATTAAATTAAGAAGGCACTCCTCTTCCATATGGGCTAGGAAAATAAACACAGCTGTAATGAAAGTGGATTTAGACCAAACTCTTTTACTTTCATGAAGGAGACAATCAGTAGCAGAACAGCAAGAAGCCAGTAGTGTTTGCAATCACATGGCAGAGGGAGTGGTGGGAATTTACACAGAATGCAGATTTGCCAGAGGGGAAAACAGAAGAAGAATTGAAGGTGAAATCAGGAATGAATAGAGTTGATATCTCTCTATAAACATTATCTCAAACCAGCCACGTGTTTGCTCAATCCCCTCCATTCAAATTTGTGTGGCACTCATTCCTACACGCAGCTAGAACACAGGAATGTGGGACAAGAAAAAATGTTTCCATCCAGCCTCTGTAAAGCTTCAGAGAAGGGTTAAAAAAAAAAGAAAAAAAAAAAAAAAAAAAAAAGAAAAACCACCAAAATAAATAGCGGAACTGTGAGGAGAGATATAGGGGCAGGAGGGTCAGAGTTGTGGACTAACAATGTAATTCAGAGATACATCTCCATCCTGGAGTTCTGTGTGCCCAGACCCCTGCAGTAATGCTTGTTTATTATCTGGATTTCCATTTTCAGTAAGCACCAACAGACGTGACACTCTTGAACTGTAACATTTCATCTTCTTTGCTAGAAAAAAGCCCAACAAAACAAGCACACAGAGCACTTAATATTGACCCAAAATAGAGCTGACCTCTATCCATCAGTTCCCGGAGTATCATTGCCCTCTTTTGCATTGTCAAATTACTTTTTCTGGGGCTTCTCACTAACTCAGCTTGTTGACTCCACCAGCAAGACAATGGGACTGCTCCTCAAGAAACTTTATCCTGCCAGGAGTCTGGTCTGGGAAAGAAGCAGGAGATTGGGGCACTTCAGTTACTGAAGCAAAAGGGATCCAAAGTCAAATACAGCCCAAAAGGGTATTTATTTCTTGTTTGGCTGGCCATTTAGGTCAAACCAAGCTGAAGTATACTGCAACTTTTCAATTTGCCTTTGGAAATAAACTGCACAAACAGTGGAGTGAAAATTTTCCCACTGCATTTCCCTTTGAATGAGCATCGTGCATTTTAACCTTGATTGTGGATGGTGGCAGAAAGCAGCTGTGCTGGCAAAGGCATATGCTTGCAGACTTTATGAGAATTGAATATTGACCCCTTCTTCCCATCTATTCTTCTCAACCCTTCTGCTGGAATGAAAGGAAAACAGAGACAAAATCCTTTGCCCTTAAATTCAAGGATCAAACATATAGCCTGGATACTTTTTTTTTTTAGCTGCAGAAGAAGTAAAATGGTCTGGGTTTTTTTTAATTTTTTTTCTTGGTGTTTCTTTTGTGTGTGTGTGTTTTTCTTTTTTTTTTTCTTGTGCTGCAGCTGCTGTAAGTTACAGCACGACCAATGTACAAGGGTGAGCCACATGAGATGGCCAAAGTCCCAGCAGGCACGGTCTGTGAGGCAGAGAATGTGACCGAGGGCAGCTCAGCCCTCACCCTCTCAAAGGAGCTGTTAGGAGCACAATGGGAAGGCAGGGACATCTGACAGTTTAGAGAAGGAAAAGAAGAATAAAAGGAGCTCTGTGTGTCTGTAACTAAGGGCTGTGTGGGGTACTTGGGGCAGAGAAGGGATTGAGGGGTGGGCAGAAAAGCACGTTTCCCAAACCCAGCTTCCTTGCCTCGTAACCACATTGAGCCACCCCCCTGGCAGCCACATCCTTGGTGTGCTGAGATTTCTTCATCTCAGCCTCCCCCCAGTTATTTGCTGTGCCCTTCCCAGACTGACCAGAGACCACTCCAGCCTTGTCCCTTGACTAGAAGGATCTGTGTGAGCTTTTTCCAGTGGAGCACCAGTAAAGTTGTAACAAATTAATTTAACAAAACATATGCCTTCTTCTGAAGGCATGTGATGACAAAAAATAACCAAGGGCACCCTAAAGCAAGCTCAGCCCATGCCAGATGGATGCCAGGACACTGGGTCCATCAGGCCATGAAAGCTTTCCTTGGCACTGCTAGCCCTGAGCCTTCTTGCTGTCAAGAGGATAAAATGATCGAGCAAACAAAGGAGGATTCTCTCTAACAGGAATAGGCAGGTCTTACCCACACTGAGACAGCCTGGAAAACCCTCAGGCAGGAAAACTGTGGTTCTTACAGTCAGGAAAGGAGCAGCAAAGCAGTGACTGTCCAAGCAGCACGCACTGCACCTGCAGCACAGCTCTGCTCAGGCACAGATGCTCGACCAGAAAAACCAGGGCTGTCTGTATTTACAGGCAAAGCCCCACAGCCTATTTTTTTAAAGCGTGCCATCTGCACCTTGTGATGGCACGATGCATTTCACCTCGGGCTTCACAGCAATCGCTCAGTAAACAACAGCATAAAACCTTTGGTCTCCTCCCTGCTGAGCTTGCTATAACAACTTTCTTATCACTTTTGTTTTCTCTCCACTCCATCAACAGCCCTGCTCTGCCCAAAGCTCCTCTGTTACCTCGGGTCACATTTAAACCCTGTGTGATAAGGATGCCCTACACCTGCACCTCACTTAACAGGTTCTCTCCTCCCTCCTCCTCAGCCCCAGCTGAGTTGCTTTTTCCCCTCTGAAGTTATTGAAGGGAACATGGATAGTTGACCTTTTTGCAGGAGTGATTACTCTGGCTGTCTGATTTTAACTTTTGGTCTTCTGATTAAGACTAAAAAACCCTTGCTCATTCCATTAAACTTTACTTTATAGAGACTTCACTCCCTATAATGATGATCCAGTGTTTTTTTATTTATTTATTTATGAGCAGTCATTAGTAGCACCTGCTAAATAATTAATTGCCCTTTGAGTAGCCAAAATGAGCTCCTGAAACCTTTCTCCTTGTCTGAATGGATTTTCCCTATTTTCTTTTCAGTCAGGCTTTTAGGCACATCTTATCTAAATAGATATGGGGTTTTTCCTATTATGTGACCTGCTCCTAGTATTGTTTTTCTTCAGGCTCTGTATTAGTAATAATTTCCATTTCTTTCTGAGTCATTAAACATAATATTTGTCCTTTAAAATCTATTCCTCAAAGAAGGGTGTCTGTGGAAAAAAAAAAAGGAAAAAATCACAGGAATAAGAAATTATTTACTTTTCTGCAGTACCATTTTAAGGAGAACTATTGCACTTCTGCACTGATAATAGTGATACCCAGAGAGGGACAATAAGGGAATGAGAGTCTAGTGATTTTCATGTAAAGGAAACAAGAGCAGTAACTCCCATGACTCTGATAACGTCCATGGTAGCTGCAGCAGCAGGAGAACACATTTTGAATAGATGAAATTTCCTTGTGTCTCTCCACGTTGGCTGCTACTAATAAAAGATGACTGTAGCTCAGGTGCCCTTACCTGCATTTCAGCTGCATGCACACAAACATTGTTTTTTTTAAATCCTCTTGCTATAAGGAATGGGTTCACTGTTGTTGATCTTAATGTTTTGCAAGAATAAAAGATTTCCCTCACCTCTGGTCAAATATTTCATGTCAATGCTTGCTCTGGATAAGGACAAGCAAGGACATTTTGAGTGGTTTTACCAAAGGCAGGGACAGGAGGGGGGACATGCCTGTCCCCTCCTGAAGGAGCAGTAGTGTGATGGCCAAGGGGGCATTTGAGAGACTGAAAGAAAAATGGGAAATGTGGGGTTCCTTTTCTCAAGGCAAGCTGCTTTCTATGTGTTATAAAATCCTAAAAATCAAACTGAGCACCTTGGGGATGGATTTCCAGCCAACCTCCTGACTGCTCTTTCTGCAAGGTGCTTCCAAAGGTGTTTCTGTATCAGATGTAGCATCCTTCTACCTAGCCATGTTTTCCTCATCCCTCAAATTACCAGCTGTGTGTCCAGAACTCACAGAACAACACCACCAACAACTTCTCCATCTTCTTGTGGCACATTTCCTGCCTGTGGTCACAGAGCTTCTGAGAAAAGGGAAATCAGACACCAGCTACGAGCCAGATGCAATGGGATAACAACAACACCTCACTGAAAGGCTTCCCACAACACCAGAACTTTCCTTTTGTCCCTAAACTTTGTGCAGTGCGTCTTTTTATCATGCTCTTCACACCACTGCAGGCTGACAAATAGCTGAGGACATGAATTGAGCTGAGGCAGACAACACGATCCTGGTGCCTTTCCCCTCCTTCCCTCTTCCTTGTTTGCATCTCCATAAAAGTGAATGCACTTCACACTTTTCACTCTTGTTTTTAAGCTCTTGCAGCGGTTACCACCTGGAACAAGGCTCAGGGAGGGGGGGAAGGAAGAAAGGACAGAAAATAGCAAGCTGAGCTTGTATTACATGAGGGCTGTATGGGGGAAAGGAAAGGAAAGGAAAGGAAAAGGAAAGGAAAAGGAAAAGGAAAGGAAAAGGAAAGGAAAGAAAGGAAAGGAAAGGAAAGGAAAGGAAAGGAAAGGAAAGAAAGGAAAGGAAAGGAAAGGAAAAAGGAAAGAAAGAAAGGAAAGGAAAAGGAAAGGAAAGGAAAGGAAAGGAAAGGAAAAGGAAAAAGAAAAGGAAAGGAAAGGAAAGGAAAGAAAGGAAAGGGAAAGGAAAAGGGAAAGGAAAGGGAAAGGAAAGGAAAAAGGAAAGGAAAAGGAAAGGAAAGGAAAGGAAAGGAAGAAAGGAAAGGAAAGAAAAGGAAAGGAAAGGAAAGGAAAGGAAAGGAAAGGAAAGAAAGGAAAAGGAAAGGAAAGGAAAGGAAAGGAAAGAAAAGGAAAGGAAAGGAAAAGGAAAGGAAAGGAAAGGAAAGGAAAAAGGAAAAGAAAAAGGAAAAAGAAAGGGAAATCCAAAGGTCACACAGAGAACAGTACAGGTTAATGAAGCATCACATGGATCTGGACCCTCTAAAAGCTGGAATTGCAAGGCTCGGCTCTGCCTGATTTAAACAGCATGCTACTGTTCTGGGTGGCCTGGAATGAGCAGAGGAACCAACAGCACATAAAGGATGGTGACAAAGTGGTGTGTGACACCTGAGGGAGGCCAGCAGTGGCTTAGGAAGGGGATATATCATACATATCCTGTGATAAGAAACTCATTCTGCAGCTTTCTCTCTGAGAGGGTTTAACAGCACACACAGAAACTGCAACATTCTCCTTGGCAAAGCTGAACATGCTGGAAAACTCTCTAATGCCAAATAACATGTGAAAAGCAACAAGCTTTAAGGTCACCAGGGCACAGCAGGGCTCTTGCAAGGGGCCAGAGGTGAGGAGAAAACCTCGAGCTTTATTCACAAAGCCAGCAGGCTGCAGGGGAGCACAGCAGTACCAAACTCTGTCCAGGAGAACAAGCAGGTTCTTGTGCTGCTCCGAGGAGGTTTTTGCTATCCACACACCCACTCCTCCTTCCCCCAGCCCCAGAGCCCAAGCTCCCAGCCCTCCCTGAGCACAGGCTTTATCTTTGCTTGATTCACCAATAAACTGATTAGGCAGCAGATCAGACCACAGACCGGCCAAGGTTTAAACAAAGCTTTAGCCAACGTTTAACTCCATATTGATATTTATAATCCCCAAATAACCCTTTGTTTGCCCCCTCCCTGGTTCCAGGCGGTGACTCAGCAGGCACAGGGCTGCATTAATATTCCCAGAGCGTTTCCTTTCCACTGGCTGTCTCCCTTGTGCTGTGATCAGACCTATCAGGATGTGGTGAATGCTCTGAGGAAGGTTACAGGTCTCCATAGGGACTGCTCATGATCTTTGAAAAATGCATTTCCCTCTAGCAAGCTATAAATGCTTACGAGAGTTGCTAAAGATCACTCAAAATAGATTATTGAACACTTTGATGCTGCACTCTCATTTTGTGTTATCATATACTTAAAGTATATTAAAAGATTCCCTAAATGCCAAGTGCATTTGCCTGGAAGAGATTTGTGTTTTCCAAAGCCAGAAGAAAATATCTTTGTATCATTCCAGGATATGTAATGCTTTTTTCTGCTATCCTCCAGAATGGATTATAAGTGTTTGATAATATACTTTTTTTATTTTTTGTTCCCCTTCTTTTTTTCCCTTCCCCCAGAACCACTGACTGTTGTGATAGACTTTAGTTAACTTCTTTGGATTGTTTTTTGCCTCGCTAACAGTCTGCAGTCAAAATGAAAAATAAGAACCTTCTGGATCCTGCCTTGATAAGGTCAGGCTGTAGAATTTTTCTTTCCAGCAATTTAGCCAGGCTCTCTCCTTGCAGAATACATTTACTTGGTAATAAACATCTCCAGACAGCCAGGCTGTATAGACTGGAAACAATTAAGCCAAAATTGGGGAAAGCAGCACATGAATAAGTATTTCACTTTTCAATGAAATTAGACTGAAAATTTCAGGAGCAAAGAAAGCAACAACATTTTCAAATTGTATTAATTAGACAGATTTGTAAAAACCTGTGCTCATGCAAGTACCTTATGCATATTTTAATATAAAACTATGGAGAAAATGTGCTGGATAATCACAAACCTTTGGTGCTGTCCTACGTGGTCAAGCAGCAGACACACACATACATTTAGGGAACATAATTCAATATCTAGTAGGAACAACAATGAAGTTGAGCTATATTCCTTTGGCTCTACAAAAGGAACTCATCAAAGCAACAGGTTAAAAGGCTTTGTCTAACTAAAGCAGAATAAGATTAAAATGCAGTTTATTCCAGAAATGAATTAACAGTTTATGAAAAGCCTCATCTCTCAGGTAAACAATGAAATAAATGTTTGGATTTCCCAACTTGTTAGTGATCAAGTAAAATTCCCTTGTAACAACCTAGAACTTTTCTACCATCACAAACACTTCATCAGATCCTAAATTCCACAGTTTTCAATTTTTGCATAAAGGCACTTATAGCAAATCCACCACCTGTTTGCATGCAATAAGAGAACAAAAAGCATCTGTTCTGTTCTTTTTAATTAGTTTATCCTCCTACACCTCCTCTGTCCAACATCCTCAAATAGTTTATATGTAAATTCTTAAATAATTTAGAACTGAAAAATTGCACATCATGTTTGTAACATCATTTGGTGTGATTTTCTCAAGAGTCTCAAAACTGGCACAAAACTAAACTTGGTTTTAGAAAGAAATTTTTTTTCCCAGTTTGGAAAGTTCACAGCATTTTCCAGAGGAATTAATGAACATTGCTAATAGCTTGATCCAAGTTATAAGGCATTAGGAGGACACAAGCAGGAGGAAAGGCAATATATAACCTTTAGATGAGACAATTAGAGATCAATTATTAGAGCCAGAGAAGAGCATTTGAAAGCAGCTTCTTCATTAATCAAAGATTATCTCAAATTAGAATGTTTAATTATTTGCCACAGTTCCTTGTATTTTCTTCTGCACCAAAAAAAAAAAAAAAAAAAGAAAAGCAAGGGCTTTTTGAAAGCTGCTAGGTTTTGAGCATTCAATTTTAATATGATTTTAAACCTAAAATACAAAATATTTTTAAAAAATAGGTAACAGTGAAGTTGCGTGACTCAGGAGATTACACTGAAGATGCACAACTGGTTATTTTTATATGCTAAATCTATTGGGTTCATTTCTTAATCTATTTGGATGTCCAGATACCTGAAAAAATTATTTTAATACAAACAGAAATAAAGGGTAAGATGGGAGCATCCAATGCATTGTAGTGACCAGGGTTTGATGTTAGATTTAGATTGTATTTGTAGATGGCTGAGTTTTAGATTCTCAAACAATTGAGCACATCCAAAACCTCGAGTGGGAGGCAGCATCACCAATGCAGGAAGGGTGATCAGAGCAGCTGGAGGGCAGAAAATGCTGGGCAATGCTCCAAATGGGAGCTGCGCTCTGACGGTGCTCACAGGGGTCCCAGGATCAGGGAAGAGATGAGGATCTGGCTCCATGTTTCAGAAGGCTGATTTATTATATTATGATATGTATTATATTAAAACTATACTAAAAGAATAGAAGAAAGGATTTCATCAGAAGGCTGGCTAAGAATAGAAAAAGGAGAGAATGATAACAAAGGCTTGTGGCTCAGAGTCCGAGCCAGGTGACTGTGATTGGCCATTAATTAGAAACAACCACATGAGACCAATCCCAGATGCACCTGTTGCATTCCACAGCAGCAGATAATCATTGTTTGCATTTTGTTCCTGAGGCCTTTCAGCTTCTCAGGAGAAAAAATCGTAAGGAAAGGATTTTTCATAAAACGTCATGGCTACACCGCACAACCTGCTGGAGGCTGGGTCAGGTTTACCTTCTGTCCTGGGGGACTTTATGGGGCTCAGTGTATCCTCATTTGTCCATTTAGCTCAGCAATAAGTTTGGCAACTTTAAGATTGGTTCTGAGAGCAAAGTGGGAGAGAAGAAGCAGCAGTTTGTTTGCAGAAGCTGCACTCACTCCTCCTAACTCCTGCTCCTGGACCGTGTTTTCTGTGGATGGACAGACAGCAGGACAGAGCTCTCCTTTGCTTTTAGTTAGTTTTCAGCTTGCTGAGGCAGAGAAGTTCCCTGGACTGTGATTTTTCTTTTCCTTGGAGCTGTTTAAACCTGCTCTGGACTGAGGAGCCCTGGCAGCTCACACCTGCGGCCCAGCAGGCCGGGCCTGGGCCACGCCATGTCCTGATGAGAGACTGAGAGAGCCGAGCTACAGCCCACCAAGGGGACTTTCTGATTTGTTCTCTCTTTTAGAACAGCAAGAGGTTTTATTCTTTAATATTGTTCATTTTTTGTGCTGGTGATGCTTTGCCTGTTAAATAAACATTTTTCCAGTTTTCTCCAAGGAAATCTTTTCCCGAACCGGTTAGGGGAGACGCCGCTTGAATCTGCTTTTTAGAGAAACCCCTTTGGAGGTTCTCTCCCAAATTTGCCCTAAACCAGGACACCTTCCCTGGCCTGGTGGTCATCACTGACCAAATTAGCACTGGCTTTTTTAAGTCCTGACGGCTGAGATGGGAGCTGGGAGGACTTACAAATAGTACAGTATACTCCTCTGCAGGCCATACATCTGCAGAGCAGGAAAGGCCTTTTGCAAACAGGGATTTTGGACTAACACGGGGCAAAGAGAGCTTTTCAAAGACCCCTCTGCGGCCCAGACAGGTGTTCAGTGTCACTCAGCAGGAACAACAACTGCTACTCATCATCAGAAGGGCTGGAGCAGGGCAGGTCCCTGCTGAAACATCCCTAAAGCCTCCTGTCTCCATGGACACTCTCCAGCCATCCCGGGGCTCTGACGGGATGCCATCTGCTGGCTGCTCCTGAGGGACAGAGCGGACAGCCTGTGCCTGCCACCCTCACCATCCATCTCCTGGGAGGGAGAGACATGCCTGGTGACCACAGCACCAGCTGGCCACCACCTGATTCCTGCTCATGGATCTTCTCAGGAACCGTGTCCCAGCACAGTGCCTCAGCAGTTATTCTTTAGTGACAGCCAGACACAGATGTAGATCCAGGCTGTGGGCCCAAGCTGTTCCCTTTATGAGATAATTTTCTTACCAGACATTTTTTCCTCTTGGCCAACCCCACAAGGCCACCATAAAGCTATTTTATGTCTTTGTTCCTTCGTAAGGTGTATCCTGAACTTGGATACAGATACTTTCTTCTCCTGGATGATATTCTCTCCTTGTAAGGCCCCATCCTTTGTTGACCAGCTTAGGATGACCCCAGGCACGCTCAGAGTCATTCAAACTAGGTGTTTAGAATAATTGAATCATTTAGGTTGAAAAGACCTTAAGATCATAGCGTCCAGCAGTTCCCCCAGCAATGCCAAGTCTACCATTAACCCCTGTCCCCAGGTGCCACAACCACACACCTTAAACACCTCCAGGGATGGTGACACAGGCACTGCCCTGAGCAGCCTGTTCTAGTGTTTTATAGTCCTTTCAGGGAAGAAATGTTCCCTAAAATCCAATATAAATCTTCCTGGTGCAACTCGAGGCTGTTCCCCCTCCTCCTGTCCCTGTTCCCTGGGAGCAGACCCTGTCCCCTCCTGTCAGGGAGTTTTGCAGAGCCACAAGCTCCCCCCAGAGCCTCCTTTTCTCCAGGCTGAGCCCCTTTCCCAGCTCCCTCCAATCCACCTCCAGAAGATGATGCTCTCCATGCAGTCACAACATCTTTTGCACAAGAGGTCGTAGAAGATGCTCTTTGCTAAAACATGGAAAAACAAAAGCCTCTTTCACTGCTCGCCTAGTTTTTGCCCCAGAAATTATTGTTATTCTACAATCTTACTTTAATGAAGCAAAGGCAAAATGTGCTTCCTACTGGCATAAGCTGAAGAAGTTTATACCAGACAGAGATTTTGAGAGACAGAGCCCATAAAACTGGTTTACTGACATATGTGCTCAGGCTGCACATTTCTGGCAGAAAGCAAGTCTCAGTTGACCTTGGAGGAAAAAGTTTACAACAATGTTCCACCAAGGACTCATCCATGTGTGTGTTTCCACCAGCTTTACCTGTCTGTGAGCTCTCCACCATCCTTCTCCCATATAACTGTGGAAAAAATGAGGCCATGAAGTCACATTCAGTTGCAGAACTAAGTTTAAGATAAAATTTTTGCAACAAGGTGCATCTTTTCATTTTGGAAGCTCAGATCCTAAAGGATCCCAATATCTCCCTAAAGCCTTTGTGAGCTTTGACAAAAAATAAAAGACAATGATTGCATTAATAAAAGGCACTGAAGCTCTGGTCAAGATTTCAAGTTGTCCCACTCTGGTATATATATTAACCTACGTTTGAAAATAAAATACTTGGTTGGTTCAATCCTCAATGCATTTCCCATTTAAGAAAAATAAAAAGAAGAAAAAAAAAGAAGAAAACAAAACCAAAGTAAAAGCAAAAAGACCAAAAAAACTGCTGTTCAGCTATTTGAAAACTGGCTGCATGCATGTTGAGGAATGTCTACACTATATCAGGCTTAACCCAAAAATGTCCTCAGATATTCCTCTACACTCCATTACAAAAGCCTGAAAACAGAGTTTATTACAGCTTTACTAAAGACAGATCTATAATTTTGATGTCTCAGGGGTGATTGTGAAAACACATCCCTGCAGAGTATCCCTAACTCTTATTAATCAATACCCAATCTTGTTCTGTATCACACAGAATTATTACTATTTTCAAGCTTCTCAAAGCAGAGCTAAGATGCAGCATCTGCCAGGTAAGAGCCAGTCCTGCCAGCCAAGCTCTCAGCCTCACCACAGGCTTTTTCTACAGTTCCTCTAGTGCAAAATATCTATAAATACCACCAATAAAAGCTCTTTCCTGTCTTCCCAGTGTAAGTCATAGGGATTTCACTGCTGGAGTAATACCCTGCCTCCTCCAGAAGGTTATTTTTATGGGAAAAAAAAAATATATAGAGCTAAAAAACCTCAATGCCACAGCAAGCACTACTCATGAAATCAGTCAGAAATCACTGAGAGCTGCAGTGATACCACTCATGATTGTGCTGAGGGTGGAGTGGCTGCTCAGCACAGCTACAAACCCAGGAGATATTGCCCTGCAGAGGGGCAGGTTCCCATCAGGAAGCAACAGTGACCCCATGCACAAAGATATTGAGTCATGGGTTCCATAGGATAATAAATTCTGAATTAAAATCCTACTAATAAGTAAGGAAATTATATTCTGGGGAGATATTCATGGTGGAAACAGCCCATGTATATGTGCATATGAATGGAATTTTATATTTAAATATGAATGTTTTAACACCAACTCAGTAATGAAGGGAATTTTGATTTTAAATGTCTGCTATCAGATGCTGGAACAATTAACAGTGTGTTGTGAAAATAACATTCCTTATCCTCTCTTTCTCCTGACTAAAGAAGGACAAATGTGAATAGCAGAGAACACACACACCTGCATAGGAACATTTTCTAATTATTCACGTGGCTGTAAATGATCCCTGGCATCTCAGAACATGATGAAAACTGAAGATAAACAGTACATGCCACTGGGAAAAGAGTGCAAATCCTTCCCTGTTTCCCTTGAAATGAAACTTTTGGCCTTGATATGGCAAAGAAATAAAATTGTACACACAGTTTTATGAAGGTTTAAGGTCTCCTCTTGTGTTGGCCACATACTTCCAGCACTTCTCTCATGCCAACACCAATTATCAAGTTGTTTAAAAATTGTTTAAAAATTAATTTCCTACCTTTTTTCTAACATTTAATCTACCTTAGCTTTCAGCTTATTATCCAGCTGTCTAGAAGGTCACTCAAAAGTTGGACTGCTGGCTTACATGGATGTTTGCACAGATAGAAGAGGGGTGAAGGGATGACAAATTCAGTGCTAACTCAGACCTTTCAATCTAATTGCAAACCAGAAATTGCTGATTTACCCTCACCTGAGGTAACAGAGGTGCCCATATTACACAAGGACCCCTGCAATCTCTCATGGTGTGTTTGCACCCATTAACTGCAGTGGAAAACCACACAATATCATAAAAAAAATTGGTTCTGTCTGCAAATGGAGAGACAAACTTGTTAGAGAAGATGGAAATCTCTGCATTTCACTCAGAAACAAGCTTCACAGCTTAGCCATAAATACCCAGAAATCTTGCTTTCTAATAGAACTGTGATACAAGTTAATATATTTCGTTTCTAGATGGCACATGGAGAAGTAGAAAATCCGATGTGTCCCCATGGCAAACCTACAGCTGGAAGTTGCAATTGTTATTTTTTATACAGTTTACCTGCACAGGAATCAAGCTCAATCTAGTGCCAGCTGAGAATTAACTCAGTCCCAATGTTTATTACTACAGCACACAAAATAAATTATTTCCTATCTATATTGCCATAAAGTTATGGTATATAGTTTTGAGGTGGCAATGCTAAATAAATATTTATGAATTTCTTAGAATAGTGATTTTGAATAATAGTTATTTCACAATTTGCTTTGATTAATTTGCTGATGGAAACATTATACATTTTCCTATTACTTCTGTTTTAATGGAAGAATATCTTTATTGTCCTATTCTATTTCAAATAATTACGTTATACTGAGATAGCTTTAACAATTCACAAACCATTCAGAAAAAAAAGCCCAAAATGAATGCAGTTATTAAAGTGACATTAAGTGCTTTAATAATAATTTTTGGTCAGGGCAGATGTGTTATAAATAAATTCCAATGCTGTATTAACCTTAAATTAAAAAAACAGAAAAATCTCAGTCAGCAAGAAAATTGGATATCTTACCAAACTTTGCTTTGCAACTTCTGAATTCCCTGAGAGGATTTTACTGGAAGTGATACTTAACCTTTAGATGTCGTGATCCTGGAATGGCCAGGTGTACACTGCTCCAGCCAGGCCAATTATCTTCAATTAAGCAATAAATGTGCGAGGCTTGTTCAGTGCCAATAGAAATTCCTCAGATTTATACCACACCTTCAGAAATACACTAAGAGTTAAAAAACAGAATCACCTTCCAGTAAGATCTTAATGAAACACATCTTTATGTAACTTCACCATTTAATACTTTTAATTTGGATTTATTTTTTTTAAGTTTTACAGCAGCCTTAAAGAATAAAACTGCTTGGCTATCCTAATTTGGAATAAAAAGCATATTGCTCTAGTGCCTTACAGGACTGTCTTAACTACCCACCATCTATATTTCTTCTAGACAATGACCATATAAAAGATGAACATGTTGACTGTGTTCATTGTAAAACACCAAATTTCTTGGAAGATTTCATTTTTTTGGAATTTACTCCAAAAGATTGCAATCACCCACCCTACAGGAACACCAGAAATATATCTGCAGCTTATTCACATGGTACTTTGGGGGTTGCTATTGAAGAGGAAGAAGAAAAAGAGAAACGTGCTGAGAGGTTTTTTAAGATGCAGCAAAAATGTTATTGAACTTTATCAGAAGTAACATATTCTGCTCACGTGATTTTAGAGACCAAAAGGCATTAATTGCAAAGGTAAAAAACAGGGGCTATATGGGCCACCCTGGTGTTGTCAGGACACAAAAGAAAACACCCAACAGGTGGGAGGAAAGTGAGATACAGTGCTCTCACTGATTTTAGCGGGGTGTTTATGGGCCACTTATATCACACTTTGCTTTATAACACAATCCCAGAGTGCACAGAATTTTGAGATTCTCAGAAATGCTGTTGTGTTTTCACTGACCCAAAAAATATCAGAGAATTTTAGTGTGCAGTGAGAGGAAGCAATACAGGAAAAATAAACCGCAAAAGATTTGATAAAAAGCTGTGTGGCATTTACTATCATCTGATGTGCCTTTTAAACACACTTATTCTCTCATTCCTCCAACATGTGTTTCCAAAAGTGAGTCTTGCAAATAGCAGTGAAATCAAAGATCATACTAACCATGTCTTTTCCTAACTAACTGGTGAGATAAATCACTTTTTATATCATTTTTTTTGTCCATACCCACTTTTATTTACATTTCTTTATAAAATTGCAGGACCAGGTCAGTCCTTCTTTATATAATATCACCACTAAACCACTGATCCATAAAAATCAGGCAAAACCATGATGCAGAGGACAACCCACAGCTCCAGCTCATCTCTGGGATTCACACAGCCACACTCGGAGCAAATAACTCAGATTTTTATATTTCCAGGGCCAATGCAATAGGTTGAGTCTCAGCAACCACTATGGTCTGCCAAACTTGCAGGAGACAAGGTTAAAAAATCCAAAATATTTAATTCAACTTCTGCATGTGGATCCTCTGTTGGTACATGAAATGTTTTCTGTATTTCATATTGCTCTCTGTGTGTGAAATTAAGTGCACATAGACTGGCACTGAGAAATTTGGGCTTAATCACACTCAAAACAGGCAGAAAACATTCCCAAGCTGCAGCCAGCTGGGCAAGGGATAACACAGATTGCTGAATGGAGCCCCCAGCCACATTTCCCTGCCCTCCATCTCACTGACACAGGGAACTCACTGGCTTAGCATTAACCAGAAAAATAGAAAACAACTGCACCAGCTGCCAGGCAGCCTCAGAGGAAACACCTCATTATTTACTGCAGAGAGGAATTCTTTATTTTACCCTTAAATATTTTCATATTTTCAATTTTCATATTTTAGGATTTATTCTTTACAATTTGTTAAATAAAGCTGCAAGCTTTTAGGTATTTCCTGTTCCACATTTAAAAACCCTCTGCTGACAGGACTATATTTTGCTGCAAGTTTCCAAATGTAGCATATCCATGGATATCTATTATGACCATGCCACAAAATGAGGTTTTAACACAGCCTTAAAAGAGCCTCTTTGTCGATTGGATTCTCCACTTCTCCCCAGTTTGGGTGGTGACTGTGAGAGACTCACACTCCTCCCAGAGGAAACTTTCTGTGGAGTTTCAAAAGCAGCTATTGAACAGCTCTAATAACCACACGCCTCTCAGAGTCTCCAAATCCTTCAGCAATGTCTTTGCCTGGCACTCAGTAGTGATAAGAAGGATTTCACTAAAAATATCGGCCTCCTCCTCCCCTGTTACCTTCTCTGGCTGTGAATTTAAAAATTCAGTCACTGCTGAGGTAGGTCTGTGATGGAAACATGGGCCTTCACTTGTGAATGAAGGGAATGGAGGTGCTTCCTTGAGCATAATTTAAAATCAATCACAAGAGCTACAAAGGAATCCATTTCTTAGGTTTGGTCTTTGGTTCCATCCAAATTAATTTCCCAAAATATTTTCTTTACCTTTATAAGGAATTAAAGAATCACAATAAACATGCATTTAAATCAGAGCCTTCTGTGTAATCTGAGTGATCCAACCCAGGGCAGAGAGAAGGAGTTGTGCTGTTATGGGTCCTTTATTTCATAGGGGGTTTTTCATTATGGTGAGTTATTTTATAATACAGTGCTTTTATTGCTATAGCACTGGTAATTACAATAAAATTTCTTATTAGCTAAATAAAATATCAGAAATATGTATTTTTGAAATTTTTGTTAAACCCCAATGAGTGAGTCCATTGAGAATTAGTTAGAGGCTTGCAACAGCGCATTTTGCTCTGAAAAATATTTGAATTTCTGTACAGTACATGTTAGGTAGAGCATGTTACCTTCGTACCTAGCCAGCACATACAACACAGCCTGCAGCAGAATCACAGCTACAAGTCACAGTGACAGCATCAGAGAGTCAGGAGAATTTAAAGAGCTGGGGGGAAAAGTGCCACATGCTTCTGCTCCCGTTCTTAAACCAGCAGTAACACTGCTCCCTTTCCAAGATGAGCTGTTGGGAGGAATTGTGCAACAACTCAATATTATCCCCATATCCATCGAAGCTTATCCATCTAAACCTCAGGTTGTGCCAAGGAGGGTTTAGACTGGATTTTAGGATCAATTTCTACACCAAAAGAGTTGCCAATCCCAATCCCTGGCACAGCTGCCCAGGGCAGTGGTGGAGTTCCCATCCCTGGAGGGATTTAAAAACCCGGTGGATGTGGCACTTGGGGACATGGGTCAGTGGTGGCCTTGGCAGTGCTTGGGCTCCATGGTCTTAAGGATCTTTTCCATGCTACAAGAATCTGTGAGAGATTCTCTGGATCTCACTCAAACAGTGAGAAGAGCAGCTGGCTCACAGCAGCTTTACTGGGCATACAACTCTCCAACAAAACATGTTAAAAAAGATAAAAACAATGGCAACTTCACCTGATTTGGTTTTCTTCCTAGAGCAGAACCTGAGCATCCACAGAGGAGCTGTAGCTCTCAGCACCCTGTTGTTACCTCCTTCCCAAGACTGAGCATATCCTGAACAGGAGGAACACAAAAGCAGAAAGCTGAAAAATCAACATAAGAGTGCTTCTAAAGGAACCTTATCACCACCACCTGAGATGTCAGAATTAAGAAAAAGCCTTCAATTTGAAATTTAAATACTCTGACCACTGCTGCTGCCCCACAACATCACTTAGGTGAGCTATTATAGAACAGATATGCAAAGGACAAAAATAAAATTACAGACAATTACACACTTAGCATTTCTTAATTCTGAAGTGTTTACCTTCCCAATTAAAATACTGCTTAGCCAATAAGGTTATTTTATATCTGATATATGCTTTATGAATATATATGTAACTGTGGTACTAAAATCAATATAAACATCTCAAGAATACTTTAATTTGTTTCTGTTATTAAATGAAGACATTGGATCTTTTAATCTCTATGCGTATATCTATTCACCTCACTTTTATCATCCCCCTTGGTTATTTTTTATTTCTTTGTCCTGCTGTGATCAGGGTCATGACTGATTGCAAATCAGGAAGACCTTCCTTAAAAAGTTCTGTTCTGAGTGTGTTTGAAAATATTAACATTATTCAGGATTTGACTTTTTTGCACCTACCCAAGGCAGTGAAGCTAGGATGATTTTCAGCGATCCCAGCACTAATTTTTATTTGTGATGAATATCAATTTCTTTCTCAAAATGAGACTCCTTATAGAATGCCTCCCAGTTTAACATTTTTAATAGGAATTTGCCATTGATAAGATTTGTAAATTTCAAGGACATTTCACACTTGTCAGCAGGAAGCCACCACTATTATGTCACTCACACTTTATGACCACACAGCCCCAATATCACTGACAGATATCTGAAGAGCAAAGAGCAAGTCACCTCTTACATCCAGTGGTTTGTAGCTGACACTTTTCTGATTTTATATGCTAGAACTTTACTGTACAATAATTTTAAACTATTTCTCTCCTCAGTGGCTTTGAAACAGATAAAGCCCTTTGTTACACAAGCCAGACAATTTTTACACTGTGGCAGCGCATCCCACATTTTTCTTTTCTGCAAGAGTTTTACTCACAGCAGGAGCAAAATACCTATTTAATATCATCCAGGGTAAAACTCACACATTTTTTTGAGTTCAATTTACCGAGAAATGCAATGAGGTCCTAAACATTTAAAGTGAATTACCCCACATGTGTCTGTGTCTTGCTGAACAGTTTGCCAATTCAAAGGGATGTCAGGAAGAAGCAACATTAAACTAACAGCCATGTGCATTGATTTTCTGAAAGATTAGGTATTGCAAAATTGCAAGGAGAAAAAACTAGGCTTCAGAAACTTGCTTGACATAAGGGAATGAGCAGTGGAGATTCATTAATCAAAATCTATAAGGATTTTATTAATAACCTTGTCTGATAAGTTTGAAAAGAAAATAATGATATTTTAAAGCATTTAGAATATTTAGGGTACCTGCAGGAATTGCCTTTGTTAGGAAGTGTCTTCAGGCTAAAGCTCCACTAATAAGATGAAAATTGCTGATATAGTTTGAGAAAAATATAAGAGTAACTTGGGCAGAGATGAGTTTGCAAGAATATAGAACTAATGAAAGCATCTGAGAACAGTCCTGAGGAGCTTTCCTGGGGATACAGCTTTCCTTTTTTGGTGACACAACAGCATCTCAGGGTAGTAGACCAGATGATGATGTAAAAATGAAAACAAAAAAAGAAAAGACCTGAAGTTTATCTTATTTGCTTCCTCCAATGACTTGATGTAAACAACAGCTTGTGTTTTAGTACATGGGGTGCATAACAGTTGTTTAGATTTTTTTCATGGTGAACCTATAAATTTTTGTAATTAGTCAATGAAATGCTGGCAGTCAAGCATGTCTCTCTCATCTGAGCTTATCCAGAGAGTAAACCCAGTTCTGTTTTGGGAAAAATGTCAGATTTTGGGGTTAAGGATTTATTCCACTCTAATTCTTAAATATAACAAAATGTTACTTGGAAGCCATTAGCAAAAAAGGTCATTCTAAGCTATAAAATGATTCAGGAAGAAATTATTCCAGAGACAAATATATAGTGTTGATAATTACTTTGTTAGATAATTAAATTAACCAGACTTTCTGTAGTGGAAGGCTTATCCTGAACTTTGGTGCATATTATATAAAATTATTTTTGTATTACATAAATAAATATCTAAATGAACACAAACTTTTATGACTACTCAACCAAATAGTGTCTTTTTCAGTCTAAATAATGCTTATTTTTCAGCTGCATGATCCTATTCCTTTTAAATTTTGCTTTAAATGTTCCTCTTTCTCTGCAAGATTATTGTGCACAGCATTTAGTGAGGACATCCACAATGCATTTTGCTTAAAAATTAACAAATATCCTCTACTTCAGTGCTTTAGTCCTGCTGAATTTGTGAAGATGTCATTACAATATGACCTTTTTATTAAAGACCTTGGTGTAGAACCACTAAATTGTCTTTACTGTACTCACCTCCTCAGCAGTACTCAGTGAGAGCAATCAGGCCATATTTTCCACTCATGCTTATGTAAATCACAAATAAATCATTTGCAGCCAGCAGGCGTGACCCAGTGAGAACAGGTTCCCAGCTGTTCAGCATGGGCTCAGGCAGGAAAGATTTGTTGGATTCGGTGGTTCGCGCTAAAATGAGTAAAGAGCAGCTTTATCTCTGCTCCTGGCTTACAGGACATGCCTGGAATTTGGGGGTTTGTAGCAGGTTTTATCACTTTGTCCTTCCCTGAATGCATTCAGAGAGCTAATTACTGTGAGGAGGAGTTGTGATCCCATCCAGGCTCTGAGTCAGCCCTGGGTTCTCCCTGAGCATCCTCCTGCTGCCTGAGCATCCTTCTCTTTATCCCAACGACACACAACAGCGGCAGTTCACTGACAAAAGGGGAAGAAACAATGCATGCCCATTTTACCATTCTTTTGGACTCATTCCCTCGGGATTTAAGCTGAAATTCCAAACTCTGAACATCTCCAAGTACCTGGTCCTATCTTCCACTGCAGTTGTCCTACCATCTGCCTCGGAGCTGCCTTTTCCAGCTTGTCCCAGGAATTGGCAGGGTTTGGAGAAGAGGCATGGTGGAAGCATCAAACAGCACTTTACATTTCTTGCTACCTTATTTATCCTATACATTTATATTGGTTATTCTGAATATAACAGTTTATACTTCGAGAAGAGACAAGCAAGACTGGGCTAGGCCTGGGCAGAGTTTGTAAAATGACATCCCCACACAGTGACAGATGGATGTACATCCAACCTCGTACAGCTCGAGTGCGTGCAAACATCAAAATCAAATTTCATTTCTCCTCTATCTAATAAGACAGAGCATGCTGTAGTCTTTGAGTAATCAGTGTTATCTGCTCAGGCACTGATACTTCTGATCTCCTCAACTCTGTTAGCCTGGCCCTTGGAAGATCTTCCTCTGTGATTAGAGAGTGGGGATAATGGGGTCAAAAGAAAAGAATGGTTGTATTAGTGCACGTACACAACTGCCTCTGTCTAAGCATTGATATTGGGAAAGCAGATCCCTCCTGGGAAGCATCCTGAAATCTGGGATGAAGGCAGTGTTAATAAAACAACATTGAATTAGAGCTGCTTTCCCAGCTCTAAATTTACCAAAATTTATCTAAAATTTCTCAGTACAAAAAGACATGCAATATCAAATCCCACTTGTTAAAGAAAAGATTCTCCCCAGAACCTGCTGAATCTCTGATAAATAAAGTTATAGATTTAATTAAACTAAAACATTACTTTTTTTCTTTAGTATCTGACTTTCTAGGGAACAAAACACAATAGTTTGGGTCTTTCAAAAAACATATCTTCCTAAGCTTGTATTTCCATTCAATAAAGCAGATGCATTAGGGGACCAAGGCCTTATTCAATCTAAGCATTTAAATTACTTAATGGATGCTGGTTTCTCGGCTGTTTTTACGGCCTGGAAAGGCTCGGGGATGGTCTTGGGCAGCCCGCGCTTCAAAGGACGAAAAGAGTCTTCAGGTGTTTTCTTGGTCTTCAGTGTTTATTAGTTTTTTATCTAAAAGATTTTCTCTCGGCCCGACAGAGGTCTGCACAGCAGCCAGCCATGAGCACACTGAGAGCCCCCGGGGCGGTCACTTATCTTTATACCCAAAACTACGTATATAATATTTACCTATTTCCCCCAATACCTTTTACCTTTATTGACCAGTACACCTTTAGTAATAACCAATCCCAAAGTGCCACCATCACCACAGAAGATGGAGGCTAAGAAGAAGAAGAACAGGACACGCCCCAATTCCTCCATCTTACTTCTCTAGACCCCCCTGTACAGAAATCCTAAACCCTGTGTTTCACACTCTAATTAACCTATCCCTTCACCATTTATCCCAGTGAAATCCTCCCATCCTCATACAGGTGTCCTCTCCCGTGTAGGATCAAAGTCCAGCCACCAGACACTTCTGGCAACATTCCAGGACCTCCGAGCCCCCCCAAGGGTGGTCTCGGTCACTCGGCACATCAGTCCTGAGGTGCTGAGATCCCACAAATGGAATGTAAGACAGAAACAAAACTTTCAGCTGATGGCTATCGGTAGCCCTGAGTTTCCATGGGCTTAATCGACCTCTTTGTGGGCAATATCCATCAGTCACAGCTGGCTCCACACCTGATGGTGGGGTCTGTGCTTGGTGCAGAGCCCAGCCCTGAGGGTCCCACACACATTTCAGGGCTCAGCTGCTCTGAACCAAGAAGGCCAATGGCTCCTGGCCTGGATCAGGAATGGTGTGGCCAGCAGGAGCAGGGAGGTCATTGTGCCCCTGTCCTTGGCACTGGTGAGGGCACACCTGGAGTGCTGTGTCCAGCTCTGGCCCCTCAGTTTGGGAAGGACTTTGAGACACTTGAGCGCATCCAGAGGAGGGCAACAAGGCTGGAGAGGGGCTGGGAACACCAACCCTGTGAGGAACCCCTGAGGGAGCTGGGGGTGTTTAGCCTGGAGAAAAGGAGACTCAGGGGTGCCCTCATCACTCTACAGCTCCTGAAAGGTGCCTGTGCTCAGCTGAGGCTGGGCTCTGTCTGCAGCAGCACTGACACAACCAGAGCACACAGCCTCAAGCTGCACCAAGGGAAATACAGGTTGGATATTAGGAAAAAGCTTTTTATGGAAAGAGTGATAAAGTTCTGGAATGGCTGCCCAGGGAGGTGGTGGAGTCCCCATCCCTGGATGTGTTTAAAACAAGCCTGGATATGGCACTGGGTGCCAGGGATCAGTTGAGCTGTTGGGGCTGTGTTGGTTGGACTCAATGATCTTGAAGGTCTCTTCCAACCGGGTGATTCTGTGAATTCTGTGGTTTTCATCATCTCTCTACTGTAATTACACTCCATGGTACCCAGGCTATCTCTCTGTGCTGACTTTTAGACCCCACAGATCACCTTAAGGCATTTGGGACCTTTTCCCAGCCTTGGTGCAGTCAGAGCTTGGCTCTTGCTTCCACCCCCATTAGCCTTTCGCTTTTAGCCTGGCTTGGTTTAAAACTTAATTAGGGCTTAGTGTCTGCCTTTATAAACAGGTATCTGTTTTTTATTATTAAAGATTTATATTTTCCACTAAAAAAAACAACTTTCTGAATGATTCTTTATAATACTACTTCAGTTTTTAAACAGACGTAGGCAGCAGCAAGAACAGTGAGAGTTCAGCATTTCTTAACTCCTGGAATCAGGAATTGTTCAAGCAAGTAAACTCAAAACAGCTGTGGTAATTGGCTGAAATTGCCAC
Organism: Ammospiza caudacuta; assembly: GCF_027887145.1. Lineage (NCBI taxonomy): Eukaryota > Metazoa > Chordata > Aves > Passeriformes > Passerellidae > Ammospiza > Ammospiza caudacuta. The sequence continues at coordinate 39,934,284 of NC_080600.1, read as the reverse complement.
TTTTAATGACACAAATTATACCAGAGTGATGTTTAATGAAAGCTACAATTCCCAGCTTCTATATGCAAAATTTAAAACATTCTCCTAAATTGTGTTGACCTCTCTTGTTTAATACCCTGCTAATCATTGAAAATTGGAAACAAATGCTTCAATTAAGAGACAATTAATTGACAATTAATTCAACAATAAGCAGATGGCCAGAAAGAGCATCCTGCTATTAAATGAATCAAATGTGAGAGGGAGCATTTGACCTTTCTTATGTAAAGCTCCCTTCCTCAAAAAAAATGCTTTTCCCAAAAAAAAGAAAATGTGTGGATTTTTTTGTCTCTTACTCTGCAGAGCTATAACTTTGAAAAATGAAAATAAAAGCCTTATTTACATCAGTATTTTGGTCTAGGGGATAGGAATTGTGAATTAGGAGGGAAATAAGGAGCAGTAGCATGCACAAGTGCAAGAGGATTTACAATAGCTCTTGCACCCCAAGGCCTAATAGAAGAAAATAAAGCCGCCATTATCATCAAAACTGCAGATGATCTCATAAAGGGCTTGTCTACACGGGGAGGTCAGCACAGAACAAGCTCTGTTAAGAATTTTAAGTGCAGTTGCAACTTCTCCTGGCTCCCTGTGCAGGAGGGGCAGCTGCTCTTCCATGGTTCCCATGGGTGAGGCACAGAGAGGGGCTGGGGCAGGAGTCGGTTACCCAAAACTGCAGCGAGGCACCCCAAACACAAACACAGCTCAAGCAGAGCCTTCTGCAGGGTGTGGTGGGAAGGAGGCTGGAGAAGCTGCTCTGCAGCTGGGGTGGGGTAGTTCAGCACCCCACGAAGGAAAAGGCTCTTAGCATTCACCTCTCTACTCATTCCCTTGTAGCATCCCTGTGCAGATCAGCCTGATGGGTCGTTGTTCTAATCGTGTCTTGGCAGAATGGGCTGGGCTGGAGGGGATCTTAAAGCCCACCTCATCCCAGCCCCTGCCATGGGCAGGGCCACCTTCCACTATCCCAGGGTGCTCAGAACCCCATCCAACCTGGCCTTGGACACTTCCAGGGATGGGACAGTCACAGCTCCTATTTCCAGGGATAGGGTAGCCACAGCTGCTCTGGGCACCTTGGTGCCAGGTCCTCCCCACCCTCACAGCAAATTATTCCTTCCCAAAATCACATCTAACCCTGCACTCTGGCAGCAGGAAGCCATCCCCCCATCCTGTCCCTCCAAGCCCTTGTCCAAAGTCCCTCTCCAGCTCTCTTGGAACCTCTTTAGGCTCCAGAAAGGGCTCTAAGATCTTCCTGGAGCCTTCTCAAGGCTGAACAACCCCAGCTCTCTTATCCCTTTGCAGGGCTGTATGAGGAGAAGGCTTGAATTCCATACCAAGTCCCTTGGCAACTCAAGGTTTCACTCTACATACCTCAAAAACTCACAGCCAAGTTCTCAGTAGCACTGGGGATATTTTCAGATAAATTCAGAAAATGGTCCTTTTCATCTCCTTCTTCTTTGAGAAAATGTGTAAAAGTCTAATTTAGCTCAGAGAACCATTGCACATGTAAATAAAAATTTATGCTCAAGTTGTAATGCAGTGCATTAAAACCACTAAGAAATTAATTTTGTTAATAAACGATTAGTTATTTTATCTCAAATATATTGCAAAATTAAATTGACAAAGCAAAAACAACCCCCAAAAAAGATAGATTGGACAAAAGAAAAAGTTCCTTTAAAAGAGCTTAAGCTATAGATAAACCAAAGTTTCTGTTCTCCACATTTTTATTTAACCTATAGTTAAAAAAATAACATAGTTAATGATTGAAACTCATAAATATCTAATTCCTGCCCTCCCTCACACAGCACTGCAGGTGCTCTGCCTGTGTTTCATTTGATGCTGTATTTTATGCAGTCTGACTACGATTTCCTTGGTAATTTATACTGCATAAACCTTGACACCTGGGTGGCAGGAGCAGCAAGCTGAGCTTTCTGGGGCTTTGGCATAGGTAAAGCAGGCAGGTTAATCATTGCTTACACCTGGAGCTCTCTGGGTTCTGTTAATATTCATCAGGTGCTCCTGCCCTTTATTTCTGTGGCTGCCTCTTAATCCCACCATGAGAACAACCTAATCCAAAAGCTGGAGCAGCAGGACCATTAAGCAAATTCATGAATACTTTCTTCATAATACTCATCTTTCCTATGTCAACATAATAGGGATGTTTTTTTCCTTTAATATTAATAACACATTTGTGCTTGAAAAAATGGGGTTTTTTAAAGAATTCCAGAAGTTAAACAACCAAATAAAAGTCGTTGTGGAAAATCAGTTGTATTTTGTGAGTTGTGCTTGGTGTGCCCTGGAAAGGACTTCCTGAACTGGTAAGATTCTGCATAAAAATTTGCATCACTTAGACAAAAAATGTGCAGACAGAAATAATTGAACTGGCTTTCTCCAGGTAATTCATGGGAAGTGGAAGTCACTGGAACTAGAAAAACATTCTATTATTTCAGGAAAGAAGCCAGAAAGAGAAGAGGAAAAACAATAATTTCAATGCCAATAAAACCAGAATCCTTAAATATTTTGTTATCTGAGAAGGAACCAGACAGAAATGTGGTGACACAGAGAGGTGGCTCCTGGTGGATTCTCCAGGAGTGGAGAGCTCAGAACTGAGGGCCAGAAACAATCAGAGAGTTCAGCAGCACCAAAGTTCTTTTAGTCAGGATAAACTTCCCAGCCTCAAATCTTAAAGATGGATTATTTTACCACAACATATCTTTGATTCCTCTTCAGTTTGCTCCTGCTTAGTACTTGAGACTGTAAGATCATAAAGGACACAAGACTGAAAGAATAATGATATATTGTAAATAAATGTATGATGTTCGGAGACTTAAAGGATTTTTTTCTCATATACAGACTTTTTATACTCAAATAATGACTTTTTTTTTTTTTTTACCTAAGTCACTGTCTCAGTTATTTTCATGTTCAAGAAGAGAGGTCTTGTTACTGATTGCTGGATTATCTTACCTTCTGCAAGGATTTAGTTAAACTTCCTGAGTCAGTGAACTTTAAAAACCACTTTAAAATTATAGCACCAGTTCAGGTTTCCTTCTTTAATTAAATTTTAAACAGTCCCCAGAAGTTTTGTGCTTGTCTCCTCCCTTGGAATATCTCAATCCATTCCCAGCTCTCATGGTCAGAGTGCTGGGTCTGCACACTCATTATCAGATACCAGAGAGATGGCAAAAGAAATATCAAAAAACCAAACCAAACAAACAAACAAGGGAGAAGATACTGAATATAGTTTAGGAAAATTCATATATGTATATGTGTCAAGCTTTTCTTCACATATCATTGGCATTTTAAAGTATTTTAGATTGTCTTCTGATATCAAAAATGCAAACATTTTCAAATGAGTAATTTTATTATTAATAACTTAACACTTTTTTAAGCTTGAAATAAAGAAAAGCAGGCATTGTAACTTTTTTCATTTTCATCTTTCTAGTTCATAATACCTTTTTAAGCTTTATACTGTAATAAAGGATTTGAAAAAGTGAAAAGCAAACCAAAAAACCTCCAAACAATTTTCTTAAAAACATGAAAGTAAAATGTTTAGTTTAATATAAAGTAAATGTTCTTGTGACATTTTTAATTTGCATGCCAAAAAGAGATTAGAAAAAAATTATAGTTCATCTGGAAAGAACAACTTCCACTGATAATCAAATTGCATAATGTAGATTTTAGTAAACATTGTTTTTCCAAAAGAAATCATCTCATTTTCTGAAGATCATGAAAAGAGCTTTTGTTCTGAGTGCTATAATTTTGTCTACTTTTGCTAAGACTAGATGTCCTTTGATTTTCTGCAAATTATTTGCAAATTGTTTAATGCCTCTAGTACACAAGAAACTTAGAAAAAATGGGGGTTTATTAGTTCCACATGGAACTTCTAAATATCTGTAAAAGCAGCTGTTATAACCATTAATATAGCTTTTATTTGTAGATATTCATTGTGAAATTAATATTGGAATAATCTGGAGATATTCAAAATTATCAAAAATACCTGAAAGAAACCCCTTGTCAATGTTTTAACAGAATGCACAAGATCATCTGTGTAATTCTATTTCTTAGCCTTTTATTCTAGGCTCAATCTTATTCTCTAATGCCACCAAAATTGAGGGTTGGACTAATACAATCCCCATGCCTCTGTAGCAATGATAATGTGAATAAATTGATGAGGGCTCAACACTGCACTGAGATCCAATAGCCAGACACATTTAGATATCTACAAATTCAAACATGGTTGATTTCCTTTGTCAGTGAAAGTATTTGAAATAATAATAAAATGCATAAATTAGAGTGTCTTTACTACTTAATCATTATGAAATCCAGAGGAAACTTGTTTCCATGCAGCTGTGGGAATTCCTATAAAGTCAATACATTCCAAGAGACAGATGTGGAAAAAAAAGAAAGAAAAAATAATAAAAAGGCAAAAAGAAACAAATTAACTGACTAAAGTCTTCTGCCCTCATTTTTCTTTGTTGCTACTGGAACACAGGCTTAATTGGGGTTTTTTTTTGTAGCCCTTCATCAAGTCTTGGCAGCTTATCTGCAGCTCCAAGGCAGGATACAGGTTAGCAGGGTATTAGCTCCGTGTCGTCTTCACTTGAGACCAAAAAAGCATTCAGTCAGCTCATGAAAGATATAGTAGACCTGGCAGTTTATTACAAATCCTGTGCACTCCTCAGCAGTCCCAGCCAGCAGGTACACCCCTGCAGCTCAGTTCAGGGATGCACAGAGGATAATGTTCCCTTTAGATCCAACTCTGTTCTTTGCTAATCTCCTGTCAGCCAAATTCTCCTTGCTCTTCTCCATTTCCCACCCTGTTTCATTTTGGAAATCCTTAATTAGCCACCGAGGCAGGTTGGGAAAAAAAAATTGACACAACTGATGAGTCAGCATTTTGACTAACAATTGCTAAAGTTTTTGGGTATTTTTTTAAGTCCCAAACTCAAGAAGAGTCTGGCTCTGCAGCTCACTTTCTGGGGCTTTGAAATGCAAATCACTAAGTCCAGTAGACTGAAACTCAATCTGAATTACTCAGAAGTGTCAGAACAACAAGGGCTATGAAAGTGCAGTGCCCTATTTAACAAACCTTTGTGAAGAGATCATGGTGGAGAAAGTGTGGAGTTTGTCACCTGAAAGACTTAAAAACTTGTCTGACGAATCACAACTGCCAAACCTTTCTGAGCAAGGATTAGATAACACAGATATAAAAGTTCATCCAGTTCTCCAAAGACCATCTTACCAGTTTTATATAATGTGATTTAAGAGGGGTGGTGCAAAGGGTGAAGAGCATGACAAGTCCAGGGCCAAATCCAAACCCAGCTTTATTCAGCCATGATTTCTGCAGCTCGCATTCTGCCTCAGTGAGGCACATGAAGTGTCCTTAGTCCCAGTGAGGTTCCACCTCTGCAAGGAGACATGAGGAAATGTATGAGAATCCCCTTGTCTGGATGCTTCCCTGACACACTGCTTCCTGCCATGCAATAATTAGCAGGCATTAATTCACCATAACTATTTGTTCCTGTAAAATTTTGGAGAAGCACAGGCCTTCAAAGCCCACACCAGAAATATCCCACGCAGTCATTAACTATGTGATTCACCAAATTTAAATGCTGTACAAAAATATCCATGTGGACACACATTTCCAGAGATGTGACATCTGATTTCCTCCTTTTCCAGAGCATGAATTTAAATATACCCATGAAATCCCCTCATTTGCCATGTGGTTGCCTTGTTCCCTCACAGTTATGGGGCTACCTCCTGTTTTCCCAGCTGCTCCTGCTCATTTCCCCTCTCCAGGTCTCACACTCAGCACAGTGGCCTAAACCTTCCTGCAAGTTGTCAGCTACATCATTCTGCAAATAAAACACCTCACAGGAGAGACCTCTTTCCTTAGGAGAAGTGAATAAAGAGGTAGAAAAGATACACTGGGATCTGCTTCAAATTTACTCAGCATTATGCCAGTAAATTTACAAATCAAAATAGCCCTGACTGTGCTGGGAAGGCTTTTCAGAGCAGACATCAAGGTTCATCTCAAGGAGAGTGCTTTGCAATATGACTGGAAAGGTCTGTTGGCTTCCTGACACACTGATAATCCTTCTGCAGAGTCAGGGTGTTCAATGTGGTGGCCACTGGCACTGGGGCTGAAAGATGCTTGGCAGAACCTGCCCATCCTCCTGCTCCACGTGGGCACAGAGTGGTTTGCCTTGAAAAGAGAGCCAGGCTGTATTTCCATGTGGGTTCACTCCAGGGAATGGACACAATCACAGGACCTACAGCAGCTCCTTGCAGAGCTGAGTTGATGTTCCCACCAGGCTTTTCCACCTTGCAACCCATAGATCAGTGAAGGCTGCTGAGTTTATCACCTAACTATACCTAATTATTTGGGATCTCTAAACACAGAGTTTCCTACTAACACAGCCAGGAACCCCTTTTCAGATGAAAAGAGCAACTCCCTGTTTTATGTGAGGTGAAGCCTTAGGTCAGCCTTTTGCTGCTACAAAACACAGATGAGCTCAGCAAAGGTGTTTTAAACAAACAGACCTTCTTAGACCTAATTTCAACCACCAGTGGAGAGTTTGTGCCATCATTCTTTCCAAGCAGTCAACGCCTGTGAGCTCAGCCATTTTGTCTCCCCAATAAGTTACTTCAGATCAGCACTGTCAAAAATATAAATAACATCTTTATTTCAACCCATTGCCATTCCTCCAACAGGTACAGAGCTGGAGCATCCTGCTGGAATAGCAGACAGAAATTCATCCCCTTGTTTGAGCCCAAACACCTGTGCACCATCTCACTTGCATGAGATGGTTACTTGGCAAATTATAAACAGAACTCTGAGACTAATGCCTGTGTGCTCTATGGCTGCCTGTTTACCCCCAGCTCCTGTTTGGCATCTCCCATCTATTTAAAGGAAAAAAAAACCCCAAACAACAACAAAACAAAACAAATTATAGGAATAATGAAAGACTGTGTCATGAGATACCTGCCCAGAACAAAGCGATTAATTCAAATTAGCATAGGGACTTTAGTGGGCCACGGGACCACAATGATTTATGTGAAATACACTTCATGCTAGAATAACAAAGGAGACTTACTCACTTCCATCTATTACAGCAATTAGAGAGGAAAAAAAATGAGAAAGGACGTGCAATATTTGCATGGAGGTTAAACTAAAGATACATCTATATCAGTCCTTAGTGCCCATGGTTTCAATCCAAAATTCACCCTCAGCACTTCCTAAATCTTCCCAGTGCCCATCCCTGCAGACACAAGCCTGTCTCCCCTCTCCCCAGCAGGTTTCACATGGCTCTGTCACACCTTCTCAAAGGGAAGTAAAACAAGTGTGGGGAAATTGCAAACAAACAGAAGCTGCCACATACATGTTCTGGAAGAGCTTATTCCTGTGTGGGAAGTGCTACTGTGTGATAAAGGACTTTTATATCTGAGTGATTGTAATGCCCTGGGATTGTGCCAGCAGTGCCAAAGATGGAGATTTTCACAGCCCTGGTTAATCTGACTACAGAAACCTTGTGCAGGCCAAAATTAGATTTAATTTATATTAACACTGCTCATTGCTCACAGTGGAAGTTGTACTTGCTCAGAAAGAGACATTTGTGTGTCACACAGGTACTATGACCTAAGGTACCTGCTTGGTATCCACAAGATGAACAAATATTCCATGAAAACTTTTGCCTGCCTTGTATCTCAGAAAGTAAAAGTAGATCAGAAAAACTCTGATTTGAAGCACTACGTGCAATTTGGTTTTCTTGAACATGCATTTTTAATGAATGTGAAAATGACCTGACTAAAACCTAGAAATTTATATTAATAAGGATCAATCAGTAAATAAAAGCATCCAAATGCAATGTTGTCCCCTATGGCCAGAGACAATACCTTGTATTTGCCTTAGCACAGTGAAGTCGCTGAACTGATAAATAAATAACAACCAGACCCAAGAATACTGTCATCGTGATGTGCCAAAGAAAACAACACACCACATTTACCGGGAACAAAGGCAAAAACAATACCTGGCATAATATGGTTTGCAAGATAAAATTTAACTATCCTCTGAAGTAATTAGCAAGTACATGAAGCTCGTAAACAGAGAAAAAGGGACATCTCCTGTTCTGCATCTCAGGCTGTCAGGCACGGATCAGGAGTGAGAACCTGCCTGACAGCGACAAGGCACAGCGGAAAGCGCGGCACCGCCCGGCTGGCAGCACTTCATCAAACCACGGCTCCTTCAGAAGGGCAAATTAGCTGCTCTTGTTCTTCTTCCTGCCCCTCCTAAAATATGCTGTCTGCGTCCAAATAGAGACATCGGGACACGAGACAGCTGGGCTGTCAGGGATGCTGCTAACCCAGATCTGTCAAGGTGAACATGTGAGAGACTTCAGCTCTCCATAGGCTGCGTGGAGGAGGAGAAGCCTGTGCTGTCCATGCTAAGCTGCTGCCGCCAGGGAGTCAGGAAGATTTCTGAATACACAACTTGATCAAACTTTTGTGCCCTGTGAGGATGCTGCCTGCAGATTGCCTCATGCCTCATGAGGCAAGACTCCGGACAAAAATCATGGCTTGCTTTGTAGAGCCAGGATTGTCCCATCCCCAGCAGATTTTCTTTAGCTGGGACCCACACCACCACTCTGATGAAAAGATTGAATACTCTGGAGAGAAAAGAACTCTTCTGCAAACTCAGAAGCGTTTGCTTTGCTTTTAATTTTTCTGTAGCACAAAATCCTTTAAGGCTCTGTCCTGCAGGTGTTGGCAGCCTTTGGGGTGAAATGTTAAAATCCTGTCTGTTCCATTTAAGAGCTGGTGGCACTTTGGTTACAACCTAGAGTTCACCACAACCTTCCTGGCTTCTCCCTGAGATAACCTTTAAATTTTAACACTGTTTTCTAAAAGTTCTCATTGAAGTTCCAGTTTTGCACATTTTTGTACTTTTCATGCACAGACAGAATCACCACTGAAGAATAGACAAAAATTTTGTTGAAATAAGACTTAAAGAACATTTAGTGAAGAAAAGGCTACACCGGTAAGTGATGTCCTGACACAGGCTCAGCAGATGCCTTTTCCAGAGGAATCTGGTCAATATTAGGATGAGTTAGGAGAATACTTAGAGAAAGCAATAGGTGTTTTCAAAATGGATGGGCCATTAGTAGCAGATTATTGAATACCTGTGGTTAAGAAGTGCCATTGAGTTCAATAGGAGCTGCACATACATCTGAAGCCAACACAGGCTTTTGACAGAGCCTGGATAAGGTGATGGGGAAGCAGAACATTTTTGAACAACAGGGGGAAAAAAAAGCTCTAGGTTACAATAAAAGTTGGGGAGGCAAAGCAAACAAACAAACAAACAAACAAACCACAAACTGAAGCTAAAATATTTTTAATGTGGCCAAACTTTTTCCAAAATGAAAACCTTGGGTGGAAATTTGTGATTCACTCTCTTTGGTGCTGCTTTGTAAATAAAGTCTCCCTTCAGGTCTGGTCTGGGGAAAAACAAAGTACTGGAATGTCTCACCAGCTGTAGCCCTTCACCTTCTGGCATTTATGATGCATGTTTATTTATATGTAACTGATAGAGAGTTTGGACTCAGATTCAGTGTTCCTTGGGTCACTGAATTTTTCTCCTATCCAAAGTACAATAAAACTTCCCCTACACCAAGATATTCCTGCTTGAAGGAATAAGAGAGTTTTGACAGCCTCCAGACCATTAAATGAGGTTTGTCAAGGGTTTTATACAATTTATACAACAAAAAAATCTGCAAAGATCAAAGGATCTGCACAGAACTTACAAGACTTTCTTCTAATTTAAAGTTTAATGTTTGTATTAAGCATTTGAAGTAGGAGGTGGATTTATTCAGCCTCAATATTATTTTCCTGTATATTTTGTCAATCTGCAAAGGTATTTCTTTTCTGCTTCCCAATACTTCTCCTGTATTCCTATAAATCTGTTGATTACAGTTGTAAAATACAGATTAGGTCTCAATTTTCTTGAAGACAGTGTTAGGACTCAATCTATAACACTCTTCCCAATACATTTGAAAAAGACAGAAGTGAGGATTTCAGAGACATAAAGCATACTAATGTCTGTGTTATGTGATACTTCACAGGCATTTTTCCCAAAATAAAAATGGTTAATTTAATCGAACCTTGGACTTTGAATCTCCAGTCATTGACAGATGGATGTTCCCCTAATATAAAATGACATTATTCAACCAACATCGATACAGGAAAAACAAAAAAGCTTTTTATACCCTAGCTTTGGTTGTACTTGACCCATTGTGTTTTAAAGAACTACTTTGGAGAGCTGAAATCATCATAGATTCACTCTGATTTTCAGTTAGTTTTTCTGATGCATTAGAAACCTGACTTTTTTTGCCAATCCCACAGGTTATGCACATGGGCCAGAAGCACAAACTGCATGGCACAAACTACCCCAGTAATCTTAAACACAAATATTTTGAGGCAATTCCAGAACGATATATTGGTCTCCCAAAGGTGGTTTACAGTCATGGTTTTGTTTACAGATTATTCCTTTGTAATAGCTAAATATTTTTCTGGTACTGAAAATGGAAGATGTTATATTTATCACTTGAGAGATGTTGAATATAAAACTGCAACCTGCATTATTCAGCTTTGTGTGAGGTCTAGCAGCACCAAAAAATCTCTTTAGCCTGAAAAATATCTGTGGAAGGCTCCATTTGTATCAGGAATTAAATAGAGAATGAGGAACATGACCACTCGAAAATAATTTGTGTCTCTCCCCCAGCCTCTACTTAGTCTTAGTCTTTTCCTAAAAAAATAATTAGCTATTGTGAAAAATGCTCAGAATTTCTGCAGACTGAAAGGAAGAGGGAAAAAAAAAAATCACAGATTTTTATCCTTGCAGCTGACAAGGAAGAAATTACTGTGAGCCAGGATGTTTTGCCGATTTGGGAACACTTTGTGCAAGGGCAATGGTGCCAGTGATGCTGCTGGTCCTTTTGGGAGCAGTGACCTTTGCAAAGAGCAGCAGCACCCACAAACACGAATTTAGAAAGGCAGAGGAGGAACACACAGAGTCCATAAACACCTGGAACCAGCTGTTTAGGAAGTAGCCCATAAATATGAAAACCCAGCTCACGGAGCACCGGCAGCTCTCTGCCAGGCAATGTCACCAGGAGCTGTGCCCTTCCACTACAGAGCACAGATATTTTTTTATATATTTATATACTTTTTTTTTACAGTCCACCAAAATTTGTGTTCCTGCTCTGTGAATCCATCAGGCAGCTCTGAAGGCATAACAATAGCTGGTCAAGGACAGAGCACACAATGTCTTTTCACAAGGGGCAAAGGCAATCAAGAGATTTCACACATATTTGTGCTGCCTGAGAAACATCCTTAATGTGTGGGGACACAGACAAGGGTAAGAGCAAGAAAGATAAATTATCTTGCTCCTAGCTACAGTCAGCCTGTGGATAGAAGCAGATTGACACAGTTGAGTACAAGCACCACGAGCCAGAGACTGTAAATACCTGTTAGAGTCCAAGCTGAGCTGAGCAAGGAAAAATGTCTGTCTCCTTCCTCCTAACCCTTCTGCTCGTCTTTATCTGTCTCTCCTGGTAATTTTATCATCCTTCTCAGCGAGCAGAGAGGGGATGGAAAGGGTAAGTGGCATTTCTAACCCCAATGCTGGATATTAAGGGTGAGGTGTTTAAATCTGCAAGACAGATTTAAGAGTCATCAGCCTTCGGAGACAAGCTCTTAGATTAGCAGCTCTAAAAACTCTTCAGGAATTACAGCTAAAGCAACCCAGACAAAGCCTCCCAGTAATCCCATTTTTGCACATTTGCAAAAATGGATTGAGGAGGCTGAGAAACATTCAGCCCTCAGAAACTCCATAGCTTAAGTGGCTACTGCTGCAGACTTTGGCTAATTACACTGCCAGGTGTGGATCCTACAGAAAGATTTAGGCCTGAGAAGAAAAACACAGGAAAATGATGAAAATTTCTTTGAAATATTCCTATTTGCCCTCCTCCTAAGTCCTTCTGTTTCTGCATATTTTGTGAAACTGCTTCTGCTTGGTGATGGCTGTGGCTTGTACAGAGAATGCACCACGCTGGGACAACATCTCGCTGGATTCATGTCTGGCACTGCACCATCACTCCTGAGCAGATTGAGATAGCAGGGATTGACCAGATACAGCCAAGAAAATAAGGGACAACCTCTAGGTTTCCTGGTGCCCTTAGCACTGGAGTATAGCAAAGCCTGAATTTTGGACCTGTCCCAGGACAAAGCTCACTGAGTTGCTTTCACAGGATGGTCCCAGGAGATCACCCCTGTATGGAGCACTGAGAGCTTTGGGATTGCCTCATGGAAACCCAGAACTAGCAAAAGGTCACTAAGATAAAAAACAGGTCACTATTGTGCACTGGCTTTCCTCATCATTCAAACTGCAGAATGGGATTCTCTTTTACTCCATTCCAAAGGGCGTGTGCAGGTTCCCCTTCGTGGAAGGTCAAGGGGCAGAGAGCAGCTGAGTGTCTAAATCTTGTCCTGTCATTTACAGGAATGGAATATAATGGAAATATATATTTACAGGGCACAGCCTGGAAATATATATTTCCATTAATTTATAGGTTAACTGGAGGTTTGCTCAGCTATGGCTATGCCTAACTTATCCCAGGCTGCATCTGGGAGCACCCCAAAGAATTGTTCAGCAGTGTCTGTGCTCCACAAGCAGATGTGGGCCACAGCTCACTGCAAATGTGTGTAATGGACAGGAAAAGTGGTAGTCTTGCTGGTCACTTTGTCTGCTGACATTCCTGCACTGGAAAAGACGTGGGAGAGAGCTCTTTGTACTGAGGAACTGATATCCTGAATTCCAGGAGCAGCACGGTGATCATCTGGACACACGGCCATATGGCAGGTCATGAGTGCCAGGAGAAGCTCCCAGGAGAGGAGTTTCCACCTTCAGAAAATGACTGCTAATCACTGTCCTCCAGATTGCAACAGGCAAGACACAGAGCACCCCATCAGACTCACAGAGAGGTTTATAAAAGAACTAACATGATATGTACATAGGAAATTCAGTGCAATATTGAAATATGAATAAAATAAAATACATTGGAATAAAATTATCAATGTGTCTTGAAATGCAGCAGCAATACAGTTTGATAGTCCCCAATTGAATATTCTTGTTTTGTTTCACTTCAACATCTGAATTTTCTTTTCTTACTTTCATTTGGAACTCATTTCAAGTACAAAGAATTTACCACAAAACAGGAGAAAAAAGTTGCTCATCGGTCAAAGGCAAACACTTTGCATTTATAATGGAAACACAGCTGCTCACAACAGTGTCAATCCCTGATCAAAAGATAAATTTCTTTTTTTAAATCAAATATTAGTGATTACTGTAAGGATCACTGCAAACATCAGCTCCATGAGCTCTGGAGGAGCCTACTGAACTCAGATCTAAGCAAACATGCTAATAAACCTAAATTAGACTAGAGTTTACTGAATATTAAGATTGCTGAATATTAAATAGGAAACTTGCAAATTCCAACACAGCTGATCATCCTCTAGATGAGCCAGTGAATACAATCATGTCTGAAGTGCTCAAATTCATGTACTGTTGAATCGAATTTTTCATCTCTGATTGAAGAGCAGAATGACTCTGTGTTTTCTTAGTTTTTATCTCCATGGAGAGCTACAGACAGCTACTGTCATCTTGTATGCCAGGTCTGTCACTCTTGGGACATCTTGCAGTGGGAGCCTAAGAGTATTCAATTTTTAAGTAAAGTCTTCTCAAATGCAAGATACAAGCTGTGGGAAAAAAAAATCTTACCAAAAGAGGAAATAAGAAATTAATTGCTCCAGTTGCAAGTCAAAGGAAAAGGCACACTTCTCTGCTGTTTAATTTTCAGAGAGAAGGAAAACAGAAGAAAAATCACAACCAAATGCAACATTTCATCATTAAAACCACAATTAAATCAAAGCATCAGAAATAATGTCTGCTTGCTGTAATTAAAACTCAAGGCACAGGAGTGAGTGCCTTGGAGGCAGCTCTCACTGCCTGCCAGAACCCATATGTTTGCTTAGGTTCCAGGTTGAGAGCTGCTTAAGAAATGCTGACACACATATTCAGTTGATACATTAGTGGGCTAAGGGTAAAAGAGCAACAAAAACATTTTACTTGGGAAAACAGAAAAGTTTTAAACATTATATATATATATATATATATATATATATATATATATATATGCACACTTTTCATTATTACAGTGAAGAGTGGCTTGCAGTTGCCCCATGATAAAGATAAAAGGGAAGCTGTGCTGTACCTGAAAACTCTTCATCTCACCCTTCCTCTTCTTTTTTTCACCTTGTTTTGTTCAAACATTCAGCTTAAGGCTTTGAGTGAACAATTGCATCAACGTGGGTCTAGGTGCCCCACAACACCAGGAGCCCTCAGGAATTTCCCCAGAGATGTGGTTCAGCTCAGCTGGAGAAAGATTCTCAGACATATTTTGTTTGGGTGATGTCCCAAAATACCTGTGCATTACCCAAACCAGCTTGGTGGTACTGAGTGAGCCCCTAAGCAAAAGTATTGGACTAGTGAGAACTTAATTTTTTGTGATGGTGGAAGTGTGTCATAACCAATGCCTTTTCTATTAAAAATTAATTGTCTCAAGCAGCATATGACAGTAAAACATAAATTTGTAGCTCAATCTTTTAAGGTGCTGAACTGCATGGCTTTAATCCCCAGAGGCATTAGTGCAGGTGCTTAAAGTTTGTACCTGTGTTTTTATTCATGTAAGCACTTGGTTAAAAAGGGCCAGATTACAAAGCTGCTTTGAGGATCTAGCCCCGAGCAGTGAAAAGAAACACTTTAGGCCAGAGACATCAGAGTGGGCTAGAGCCCACATGTGTTATTTGCATTTGGAATGAAAGCATTTTAAGAATTTAATCACTTTTGAAAAGCATTGTGCAGAGACGATCCCCAGTCATTTTGAGGAACTAAGTCCTCTTAAATTCTAATTCTTACCCTTCTGCTTATGCACAAAATAGCTTTAAAGAATATCTTGGCGTGCCTCAGCTTTTCCATCCCCACAATACATACCTCAAAGAGCCATTGTGCCTGTCATTAAATAGTGCTGGTAAAGCACTCTGAATATCTGCACTGGTATATATATTCCACGAGAAATTATTACTGTAGCATTAGTACCATATGAAGTTTGATATAAATCCATGAACTATACCATTGGTCACAATTCTTTATACACTTTCTCCAGCATAAAGATATTAAGTGAAAGAAATAGTTGACTACTTTAGAACATCGTTCTCTAAAACCTTTATTCTTACAGCTATATTACATTCAAATGTCAGAATATATCCAAACCCCTATTTTTATTTTAAGCTTGGTTGATTTATTGATGGCTGTGCTTAATTTTTAAAACATTTTCTCCTTTAGAAATTAGTCTTCTGTCAACCTCTCTAATGTACACAATCTGGAGTCACAGCATTCATCTTAAGCAGCTTAGCATTAATTTTTAATTCTGCAGTCCTTACCCTGGCTGTGCAGAACAGTTTGATCGTTTATGTCTTTTGCAATCAGTGGTTAGCAAATATTGATGTATTCTCCACTGTACTGATAGTAAGTTGCTGTTCTCTCACACTCTATTTTTCCTGGGTTTTCCCCCTTAATTTCTACCTGGTTTAAGATACTTTATTTTTCACTAAAAAGTAATTTTGAGAGATAACAACTGAAATGCTGAAGGACACAGAATCTCTGGCACCTCACTGAATGCTGGAGTTCTCAAGATGTTTTTGAATCAGATAGTCTGGGCACCTGTGGGCACGACTTTCTTATTTGGTGGGTCATGGAATGGTTTGGGTAAGAAGGGACCTTAAAACCAGTTCCAACTTTGCCATGGGCAGGGACACCTTGCACTAGACCAGGTTGCTCCAGACCTCATCCAATCTGGCCTTGGGGTGTCCCTTGGGCACCAAGGGCTTTAGACCCCCAGCCCTTAGTGCTGTGAATAGAATCACAGAATCACAGAATAGCTCCTGTCCCACAGAGCAGACCTTCACACAAGGATTGTCCTTGTTGCAACGAGCAGAACCAATGCATTAAACCTCTCTCACACTTCATGTAGGACGGAATAAACCACGGGGTGCCTTATGCATTGATACATAGTCCCCAGGGGAATTTAGGCTGGCTTAAGCACAATGCTTTTCTTCATTTTTCATATTTCTGCCTACAGTTGTGTGTGTTAAACACCTACACTTCTTATACACCCCAGCTTTGCTGTCTGCTAGAATCCACACTCAAGCAGCCCACTTTTCACATGTGAGATTCAAGGCTGCTACTCTGAAGTACTTGGAGATTGGGTAGGTGAGTGTGTGCTTAACATTAGTCCATGCTTATCTTCTATTAAACCTAATAGGACTCAGTACTTGTTTAATGTTAATTATGCCCTTATGTGGTTTTATGGATTGGGGCCTGGATTACTTATTTGATTACAATTAGGCCTGTGATTGCATGTTCACTGAGCTGAGACCATTTAGCAGTGAGCCTGAGTGCTTCTCTACTCCCCCCTGCCCTCCTTTGGAGTTATAGAAGCCACTCCACTGGCAGAGCTGAGAGGTTTCTCTTAGCCTCATGGTCATGATGGATTAAAAAATAAAAATAGCATTACTCTTTTCCTCAGTGCCTTGTGATAGTGAACAGATAGAGCTGTCTCAATGAGAGGGTGGGCAAACCATCTCCCAAACACAAACCTTTTACATCTTTGGTACACGAATATACACATGCATTACTCCCATCCAGAGAAGCTGTAAACAAGATGAACTCTTCTAACCTCAGTCAAAACTGTCAAACTGAAAACCAGAGAGCAAATGCTCTGGTGAAAAGGAAGAGGTAGAGCAACCTTTAGCAGAGCCACAAAATCTCACACCTTCCACTGTGAAAAGCAAAAACTCAAGAGGAGAAATTCCCATCCTGCTAAACACTAACAGGCTTAGAGCTCAGTGTGACTGCAGCAATTTAACTCTTTCTTTCAGAGTCAAAATCCACCATCAGCTGGAAACAATATTAATTATAGAGGTACAAAATTCACACTTCATTTTGGGCATGGCAATGCTTACAAAGTTTTTTAAATAGTTAATTTCCTAATGCAAACTGTTTTTCTCTAGACAAACACATGAAGAAAAAAACTGATATCCTCATCATAATGGTCTTGTGGTTGAGGTAACAGATTGGGAGTCATTCCCAAGGTCTGTGTCCTTTTCATGTCTTATCTTTGAGAGACAGATTGTGAACCAGTTATTCTCATTGACGAGCAGCACTTGCACTAGTTGCCCCATACAAAATAATGATACAGCTCGTGCAGGCACTCATCCATCACTCCAAAAAAGACATTCTCAATGTAACCTTTAGGTTGAAAGAGATGTTCAGGGAAGTCACTATCTCCTCCTGCATTTAGCACAAAGGTCTCCCTGCAGCTGGCATGTCAAAGGATCTGCAATATAAGTAAAGACAGCCTCAACAGTAGACAAAAAATATCTTTCTAGAATATTTAAGTAAAGGCTATTGCAGGCAAAATATTAAAATATTTTCTGCTATAAAATCATTGTCATCCACATCCCTACATCTCAATGATCTTAGAGGTCTTTTTGAACCTAAACAATCCTTTGATTTTTTTTTTGAGGCCTCAAGGACAAATTTAAGGCTAAAATATAAAAGCAAAGGAATAGTTAAATACTGATTCACACACAAAAGCTTAGTTCTTTTTTATTTCCATAAATGGCAATCATTCAAACTATCAATCATCTGGAGAGGAAGAATCAGCAGGCAATCTAATTCAAGGAATTAGATTGTAATGTCTGATGTAGATCTACCAGTTAATTTAAATAATGAGTCACCTGGTAGGCAATCAAATCTAGGTCAGGACATTTAGCAGGCTGAAAATAATGACTCTAACAGCAACAGAGCTAACAAAACAATCCAGATAATAATGACAGCACAGGATGACAGTCCTAACGTAATCAGACAGTGTGCACAAACTGTAAATAGACAGAGTAAAGAGAATGAACTTGTGTAGGGAGGCAAAACATATTCTCCAATGAAACTATTATAGAAGAATTATGTTTGGTTAAAAGGAAGCATAGTGACAATCACAGTGAGGACATGCAAAATTTATGTGCTCTGACTGCATCTACGATATCAGTGAAAGCCTTCTTTCCTAGCTTTTTAGTTTGTTTTACTTTGTATGAGAAGCAAACATTGTAAAACTTGATTGTTGTTGGACTTAGGAAGTGAGGCCCCCCCATTTTCCTACTGACCTTTCTTGATGTTTCCTTGAAATAATTTTTGATCTTGCATTTAGAAATTGCTTCTCGGTTCAAGAAAATTAGACTGGGGGAGAAATAAAGTAAATATTCAAAAGCAAATGTTCAGAATGTTCAAAAGCAGCTCCCCTGGCAGTCCCCTCTGCCCCGGTGCCCACATGGATCAGGATATTGGAGACACAGGTACCAGGGACAGGGAATTTCACAGAAGAATCTTCCACAAGCCCCTCACTTAACAGATGTCCTGGAGCTCTGCACCTTGAGAAGCCAAGCAGCCCAGGGGCTGTCACAACATGGACATGGCATGGATAGCAAAAAAAAAAAAAAAAAAAAAAAGAAAAAAATCTTCCCCAAAATCAAACCCATGAAAAGGCATGGCATGCCATCTAGGGCAGGGACCAAAGATTCCTCTATTGGTCCCCATTGAAATCGCAAGATTCCCTTTCCCGTCCTGAAAGGAAATGAAATTTCCTTTCGAGAAGGGAAAGGGAATCTTGTGACCCTGAAAAGAAAGCCTTACAAACACTCTGGAAAGGAGATAGGATCAAATGAAATGCAATTGAAAAAAACCAGAAAATTGGGAATTTTTGTGTCTTCACAAACTAGGCTGTGAGGAAATGAGCTGCATTGCAAAGGACCAACACATGCCAAAACTAAGCTCACAGATTTGCAAAAGCAGGGGGAAAAGTCAACGAAGAGTACAAACCATAGGGAGAAAGATGTGAGGGACATGGCATGGATACTTAAAAAAAAAAGAAAAAAAAATTTTTCCCAAAGTCAAAACCATCAAAGTGCAGGCAGGCCATATGCCATCAAGTGCAGGCACATGCAGCAAAGCTTGCCAGAATTGATCCCCACTGAAGGCCAAAACAGAAAAGAAGGACTTACAAACACGCTGGAATGGAGATATTGTCAAAGGAATTCCAATTGGAGGAGAAAAAAAGAAAATTTGGGAAATTCCCCAATTACAAGAAAATGGACCGGGATTATATCAGATGCAGTGCAAAACACAAAAACATGCCAAAACAAAGTTCACAGATGTTTCAAAAGCAGGGGAAAAAGTCAAGGAGGAAGACACAACTTGGAGGGCAAGATATGAGGGACATGGCATGGATACTTGAAAAAAGAAAAAAAAAGAAAAAAATCTTTCCCAAAGTCAAAGCCATGCAAAGGCATGCCATGCCATCTCAGGAAGGGACAAGCACCAAGGATTCCTCTATTGGTCCCCATTGAAATCGCAAGATTCCCTTTCCCGTCCTGAAAGGAAATGAAATTTCCTTTCGAGAAGGGAAAGGGAATCTTGCGACCCTGAAAAGAAAGCCTTACAAACACGCTGGAAAGGAGATAGGATCAAATGAAATGCAATTGAAAAAAACCAGAAAATCGGGAATTTTTGTGTCTTCACAAACTAGGCTGTGAGGAAATGAGCTGCATTGCAAAGGACCAACACATGCCAAAACTAAGCTCACAGATGTTGCAAAAGCAGGGGGAAAAGTCAACAAGGAGTACACACCATAGGGAGAAAGATATGAGGGACATGGCATGGATACTTTAAAAAAAAAGAAAAAAAAAATTTTTCCCAAAGTCAAAAGCATCAAAATGCAGGCAGGCCATACGCCATCAAGTGCAGGCACATGCAGCAAAGCTTGCCAAAATTGATCCCCACTGAAGGCCAAAACAGAAAAGAAGGACTTACAAACACGCTGGAATGGAGATATTGTCAAAGGAATTGCAATTGGAGGAGAAAAAAAAGAAAATTGGGAACTTTGGAAATTTATTGACTACCAGAAAATGGACTGGGATTATATCAGGTGCAGTGCAAAGGGCCAAAAGAGGCCAAAGCTAAACTCACAGACGTTGCAAAAGCAGGGGGAAAAGTCAAGGAGGAAGACACAACTTGGCACAGTCATCTCTGCTCCTGAAAATCACGAGCAGGAGATGTGTTGGTGTGGGAAACACTAGATGTCAGCAGCCCTCATTGCTCTCCAAAGTTGCTGCCTGCTCATGAAGAGTTTGTGGTTTATGCATCAGCTCCTCTCTGGATACACAGTTCCCAAATGTTGGGATTTTTGTCTCCAGTGTCATGACTGCATCCAGCTGCCACAAAGCATTTTCTTGTGTGTATTTTCAGCCTTGCTTATTCACACAACCACAGGGCAATGTGTTCTGTTGGTGTGGCAGGAAGTTGGGGTCTGAAAATTCTTTTTTGCACAACCCTCAGTGCAAAGCACATCACTGACTCTGCCAGGGAGGTCAGACCCTCTTTCCCCAGTGCCCTGCTCCAGAAATTTAAGAATTATAGAATCATTAAGATTGGAAAAGTCCTCTAAGATCATCAGGTTCCCATTAACCCAGCACCGCCAAGCCCACATCTAAGCCACATCCTCAAGTGCCTCACCGTGCACCTCTTTTAAATCCCTCCAGGGATGGTGATCCCTCAAGGAGAGCCCTGGGTGGGCAGCCTGTTCCAAAGCCTGAACTATGTTTTAGTTTGGAGGGGGTTTTGTGGCTTTTTTGGGTTCTTTTTGTATTAGGATTAGCTCTGTGTTACCAATGACACTACCAAGTTTTTCAGACAAAATGTGGAATGGCAACAGCTTTACCTATTGAGATGAATTTTATAATCCATTACCCATATGATGCTGCAGGCAGCTGGAGCTCTGCTGGCTTGTCACTAATGCTGGGCTGTTGGGTTTATTCAGCTTAAACTAATCAGGGAGCATATAAGAGATGACTATCAAATAAATATCCTTCAACTTCAGCATCTCATTATGCCTTCAGACCTGGCATCTCATTATGTCCTAAAATGAATGATGGCACTACTTACCATAACTCCAGGTAGCTAGCTAATGCTGAACAGCCAATTTTTTTCCCTTTGTGAGCTGATTATTTAGTTTATAATTACAATTTCAGTTTTAAAAGCATTGTTGTGTTCCACTGACAGATTTTTAAAAGTAAAGGGCTTTGTAGCTCAGCTTTATGTTTTCCAAGCATGTCATGGACTCCTTCAAGAAATCTGTGGGAGCTCTTGTGATTCCTTACATCATGACTTTTTTCTTTGAAAAGTCAAAAGGGAATGATCAGACTTTATTGTTGCCTACATCACTGAGAATTATCTCTGCCTATGAGCTGGACCTACTGTGGGGATAAGGCAGTATCAGGTAGCTGCTTGTAAAAACTTCATCAGAAGTTTTCAGAAATTAAAAACAGGTGAAGAGTCTAAAGTGGGGTTTATTGAAATGCAAAATTTTCATCTTCTAAGATAATTTAGTCATTTCTTTTAGGACTTCTGAGCTCTGCTGCAGCCCAAGTGATGAGAGGAAGAAGAGATTGCAGATAAATCCATCTTCCCTATTCTGCTGTACTGTGTGTAGACTATTCACATTATTCAAAGTCAGATGTCTGTTTTGATGTTCTTATTATTTAATTTTATGTTTATCTGGTTTATGTCTTCTCAAAGGTAACAAGAACTCCCTAACACATCCGAGAAGTGGTGTTCAATGTACAAAGAAGGTTGTGGAGTGTTTTGAGGTCCACTTCAATGAAGGGAGCTTTAGATAATGAGAAATAATAATCAAAAACTAGCCTGAAGATTTTAGAATACACAAAAAAGCACCACCTGTACAAACAAGATGGAAATAACAATCTTATCCCTAATTAATGAATTTAATTTATATCATTTGTTTCACCAGTTTTGGAGCCTGTCAAGTCTGGAAACTCTTCCACAGCTGGAGAGCAGCACCTTTAAGCTGTAAATTGTAACTTTTGGCTAGCAGGGCCTGCTAAAGTGCTAATCCCAGAAACAGCAATTTTCCTCCTTTTACACAGACTTAACAGTTTTTTATATGCCTGAAACAGTAATGCCATATGTAATTCTCTTTCTAGCCAAGCCTACTTAAAATGCTCGCTCAGAAGTAATAAGTGCAATATTTTTTCTAATCAGGTCCCCTTGGAATGAAATCATGGAAAAACTGTTCCTGCCAGCTCACGCTGATTACCTGTGTGTCTCATTACTCTAAACCCTATCTGACAGCCACACAGTCGTAACTGTCTTTCAACAAGAGCTACCACCGAGTCTTTTCAAATAATTTCATTTCAATTTTAGCTAGTTCTAGCTTAAACAGCACATTTAATTGCCTAATAAGCAGTTCATAAGAAGAACATAATTTCAAAGTAAAATGTTGGACCTACCCGGTCTTTGACAGTGAGGGAAATTAGAGATGCCTTTTAAGTCCTCCAGTGCAAGTTATTCTGCAGCAGAGGAATCAGCAACCTGGAAACTCGTTAGAATACTGATTGCACTATCAAAGTACGCACAGAATTAAAAAATAATAATAATAAAAATTACTGTAAATATTAAGCAATTACTGAACGCAGAAGGTAGAATATTTTAACTGATTCAGAAGTAGGCTCCAAAGTAATAAGAAACCCAGCAGGTTTGGTTTATCTATAGGGAAAACATCCCACACCATTGGAAACGGTGTTATTTTATTGCACATGAAATATCTGAATAAATGTACAATGTACCATGTTCAGGGGCTAATTTTGCCTGATCTCCCATGAAACAAAGACAACAGAACTCAGTCCACATGTTTTTCCTTTTAGCCCCATTATCTGTGCCTAATGAACTCCCAGCTCCAGAATGCTGCATTATCTTAAGGAGCCCCAGAGATGACAGACTGAGCCAAGTTTTATTAAATCTCTGAGTTAAACAGGGAAACTCTTTGAGGATTTACAGCAGGTGCACTTCAGCCAGCAGTGTTGGAATATCTCACCTGCACTGCTTTGTCCCCACGTGTCCTTGGGTCAGTGTGTGTGGGATGGATCCTCTTGGTCACTTGCAATACCCACATCTGCAGGGGAAATCCAGGCTGGAAGGGAAGGCAGGCAGGGAAGAGGGCAGGAGAACCCGAGTCCCTCAATGTGGAGCTGGGACATAACTGGGAAATCTCCTGGGGTTCATCACATCCAAACAAAGGATGGCCACAGACCTCAAGTCCTAATTCATCAAGTGAGCAAGTCCCTCACCTTCTGGATTCCTCAAATAATTAAACATTAAGTTCCAAAACCGAAGGCAGAGATCATGGCTAAGAAACTGCCCCTTGTTTGTCCATTTGGGGTGGCAGAGCTGTTGATTTTCCTAGACAATGTGTTTTCCTGCCAGTGTGAATATTTCTAGGATGTTTAAAAATTTCTGGCAAGTTCCTGAGGAATGAAAAGTGGCTCACAGACACAGTAAACTACTAACACGGGCATTTATTTGACATCCAGAAGTTTTCTGTATCTGAAAGACATTAAAGCCAGTTACTACAGGAAATACTCCACAGAAAGGCAATAAAATCAATTAAGATGTGTAATAGAAATGTTTTTCTATTGAAAAATATTCATTGCTGGAAATTGATACATTTTGTCACAATGTCTTGACTCTGATTAAACTCTACAAATAAAAAAAAGGGAAAATAATTAAATCCCAGTGATACTTATGAGGTCAAATGCACTGTGATATATCTGTTCATTGTTTTGAACTCCTTTTTTCCTGATTTTATGAGAACATTACAAATTGGATGACCAGGAAGAAAAAGTTCTCAAATTTCTATGCTTTGCTTTTATCCAAATTAAATGGGAAACTTCTGCCCTCATTTTAAATGAAATATTGTATTATTAAGTTGCAGCAAATTTTTCATCAGATCACTTTTAAGAAAAAAAAACAAACCTCAAGAAACTCTAGCTGCAAAGAACAAAGTTAAATATTGCATAGCAATATTTAGGAAATATTAGTAAATACAAGAATTACTGCTGAAGAAAAAACAATTTTCTTCACCCATCAGCTCAAAATAGAATTGCCTGATTTTACTCCCAGAAAATGAGGAAATAATTTTGTCTATGAACATTGAAAAACTGATAAACTTTAGTGTAAATTATGAAGTCATAAATCAAATACAAAACAAATTTCAGAAATGATCAAACAATAACTAATTTTCTGTATAGATTTCTCTGTATCTCTGCCTGTGAAATACCCTATAAACCTGCTTTTTCCCATGTTTTTGGAAAGTATGGTATATTCAGCTCCTCAACAAAATTCTTATTAGTGAAAGCATTAATCATTGGTTAATTGTAATTACTTGGCCTGTGGAAAATTTGGGAATGGAATTAGACTGTGACTACAAGTCAAATAAAATTTGCTTTTCCTATTGATTTAAACATTTTTGAGACAGATGTCCAATATGGTTTGCTTGGCATTTTCTTTCTTTTTTTTTTTTTGTTGATGCTTGGTCAATGTGCTGAATAATAATTGAGCTCACTCTCTACACAAATGTTTGTATCCCACAGAAGTTACCCTGTAATCATCAATTTTCCTAACCATAGAGGACAGCACATATATTGCTTTTCCAATAAACTTGCACAAATGTACAAACCAAGATATTTTTGAGCTTCTATAATTTTTGTTGCTCAACTGAATGTTCCTGACAATATTAAAAATAATTTAAAGCCTACTCTACACACTTTGATGCCTTCTTTAAAGATATTTAGCTTTTTCAGTGCCACAGTCCAATGCTCTTTCCTTTATTTATGCTTGGAAGGGCAGAGCCTCAACAGGGTTTCAGTGCTGGGATGGGGCACTGCCTGCATCTGACACTGGGTTTTCTTCACTCAATCAGGAATGTGAAGGTGAAGATCAAGGGATTAATTTTTCCATCATTGAGGTTGTTGTCTTTTTTTCTTTCCTTTTATTTTTTTAAATATCACCTTTAATGTTGATGACTTCAACTATTAAGAAAATATTCATTTTTTCACTCGTTTTTTTTTGAAACTGGATGAGGATCCTTTCAGAACTAATCAACCCCATCATGGTAAAATTTTACCAAAAAAAAAAATTTTTAACTCTGAATGACAGCACAGAGAACCTTCCCTGACAAATCATAATGTCATAACCTAACAACATTTATTTTTATAGCAAATAAATATTTCATGCACATTTAAAGTTATTACAAATTTTTTCCATGGTTTTCTGAACCAGTCACACATTACCACTTCCCATGGTAGATTATTTCACTTTCCTAAAGTCTGTTTTTCTAAACTTAAATCTGAATAATAGCAGCCTTATTTTCTTGTCCTTTCAGATTTCAAATATAAAGCTAACGACATTTTATTATTCACACAGTTTGAATCTCTTGTGAAATACTTGCTTTTAAAAGAATGTCTGAGAATACTCCCAAATGGGAGGGGGAAAAAGCATATTTATTTAGCCCAATTTGAACTGTTTCATTTTAAATTCAATGCCATAATGCTTCTGCATTTCCCCCCATGACCTCCCATAACATGAGTCATCAGAGATAACTATATCTATTATTGTGCTGAGAAAAGGTAGGAGATTTTGCTTTTTCAAACACTTTTAGCTAACTTTTCCTCCATTTCCAGTGCAGGCTAAGGTAATAATTTATCGCTTGGCAGAAAATTACAAGACTTCCACAGTGACTCATCTGTGCTGCTTGGGTTTTACATGAAAGCAGCTGTACAGCACAAGTTTTTCCCACATTTTTAACCTGATTTATTCTTAGTTTGAAGCTTTGGATGCTTTTTGGGATAACAAGTTGGGTAACAAAGTGAAGAGGTTTTGACATTACAAGTTTTAGGCTCTTCAGCTCTGAGCTGCTGTGGGAAAAGCAGACAGACAAACCTGACCAACTTCCTGAGTTCTCCTCCATCCCAACTTCTCCAGAGATCTCTGCTGGCCACCAGCTCAACTCCTACTCTCATTCTTTACACAAAATACCAGCATTTCCAGGAAAACCACAGACTGCACGTTTTTCCTTTTCTTTTATCTGTCTTTTTAAATAAAACCCATTAACGAGTCTGCAAAGTCCTTCAGATACCCACAGAATTCTCCAATCCATAAGGAAGGTCTTGGATGCAGGTCAAAGGCCAGATTTCATCAAGCCTTGCAGGTCATTATATGAGAAGGAGGACTCCTGTAATGAACATCGCATCAATAAATAAAAACAAGTTGTCTTTGTGAGAATTCTTCCCTAGAAAGAAACATAGTAATAATGAGTATATTCTTACTTACAGAATTCACAAATAAAGCCATGATACAAAGCAGAAACTTCAGAAGAGGATGGATAAAGAGTATCAGAAGTCAAGACTTGGTAAATAATTATAAAGGACAATATCAGCAAAACATTGCATTGGTGTCTCTACATTTGGTTGTGCTATAATTAATCCAGCCCAAATCCTTTTGTAAAAGAAATAAACTAGTAAGATAATTTTAATGAGTTTTAAATTGATGTTATACTTTGCATTCCCTCTAAATCTAAATATTGGTAATAATTTCTCCACCAAAATATTTTCTTCTATTATAATTTCAATAACTACAGCATATGCAAGCCAAGATATGAGTTAGTGAAAGAAAAGAAACACTGGATAATAGATCATTAACCTTAGGCCATATTTTAATCTTCATTTCTAAAGGTTTCCCTTTCTATACAATTTATTCATTTTGCATTTCCTGCTTGCAACAAGCAAATTCAGCAAACATTATTTATCAGAGTTCCTTTGTAGGCAAACAACAGCCTGAGTTTCCTGATGTGCTGTGGAGGACAAACCAAGGAGGCAGATTCCACAAAAATAAATGGTTGATGCCCAAGTTAGTGATGTATTTCTTTAAACATAGTGGAAATATCCTTAAAAGCTGCAAGGACACATAATCAAGTGTCCCAAGAGGAGACTAACTCATGCTCTGACCTTTTATACCAGTTTGGTTATAGTAGGTATTCAATTACCCAATTAAAAGAAAAAAATGAGAGAGAAGAAAATGGGTATAAATATATAGCAGTATCATCTTGATGCCTCTGATTCTTGAACTGAGTTATACCTTATTCAGAGGCTACAATGAGGCCCTCAAAAGCAAAAATTCCAAGTGTCACAATATTTCTGAGAAGATATTCTGAATGGAATTAAACTTTTTTGATCAACAACTCTTTTGATGAAATTACCTTTTTTTTCCTGTTATATAATACCTTGGTTTTCCTGCCCAATTTTTGCTTTCTTGTCTTCATAAACCTGGAAATAAGAATGTCCTGGTTTGAAAGGAGGAGGAGATACCTTACATCAAAGAGTAAACAGCACATTTCCATCTCAGTAAATGAGGTCATTTTGCTATTTCTCCACTCTGATTTATTCTTTCTTTCCCTGGATACTGAACTCTGAAACTAAATTATCCCTACTTCCTTTTCTGAAGAACTGAAAAGGCAAATTTTGTGTACATCATAATTTGCAACAACCACAGGGGTTTAAATTTTGTAGCCCACAGGCAAATGCAACATTTTCTTCTAGTTAAAAGAACTTTCTCTAGCATTGCAATGTGTTATAATTGCACTGTACATTCCATTTCTTAGCTGGGTGAAAATTGCAAAGCCCTATCAACAATTTTTAAAAATATTCTTTTTTCATATGATACCTAAGGGAATATTTTCACACCAAGAAGAATATTTTTGAAAATATCAACTTTTTTGGTTTATTTGATCACTGCGTGTTTGCTAAACAAGCTGGATAGATCTGTGGGGGACCTTTGTTGCTCTTATTTAAAACTGGAGGTGTTCATCAGTTTTCAGATTCCAAGTTCCTTCTTTCTTGGCATCACCATTGTCAGCCTGAGTTCTGTTGTTGTGTCAGTGGTACCCTGTTCAAGTCTATACATTCATGTGGCATTGGAAAGTCTAAATTTCATCAGTGCCATCAATCATGAGCTGATGAATAAGAATTTTCAAGGTTTTTTTATCCAACAAGAATCTGTTGCAAAAACACCACAAAATCACCTTTGTTACAGCCAAGACTGATGCTAGTCCACACCAAGTGAGATTCTTTACTTGAATAAGAATTACTTGTGCCACTAAAAAAATTTGGAAGGGCAGCAGTAATATTTGTTACCATGGTACAATTACTTTCATAACTGAGAAAACATTGTTCAGCTTTATTTTCAAAAGAAATTATTGTATTTTTTTTCAAAAATTCCATCATTAATCTTTGTAAAGAATGGTTGAGGGCTGAATAGAATTATGATCCCCTTCTGTCAGGAAGAGAAAGATTAGATTACACTTCATATTTTATGTGAAGAAAATTGTGGCTACTTTAGCCATAAATATAGCCTCTAAGAAGAAAAAATACTGAATTTGGATTGCCAGTGCAATGCTATTATGCCAGAGTAATATAATATCCCCACAGATATGATAGGTGCTTTCAGAAAAGTCCAGCTATGTAGCATGATACACTACACTGCAGATGAAACCTTCTCTTAATATATAACCTGCATAACAATTTCAATGTAATAAATGGTGGGTGGATTTCTTGTTATTGATTTTACCATCCCAGGCAGTTGGAGGTCATCATGCATTTACCCAGGAAATACTACAAATCCCAGTGGTCATAAGTTTGTTACCTCAGCCTATTTTTCTGGGGTTTTTTTTTCATTTAGTTGCTACAGCAGTAAACATGGAGAATAATAATCCTTACTGCTTAGCAATTTCTTTTATTGTCCTTTGTATTATATACAATCTTTTGGTGGGAAAGCCCTTAAGAGAAACAAAATCAATAGGACACTATGAAACTGTAATAGGAGTCTACAAAAATCACTCTAAGAACCATCAGATATAATAGAAAGTGATTAAACCTCCATAGGGCTTTTCTTTCTAGGGAAAAAAGCTAATAATTATAAAAAAGGTAAAAACCTTGTTTGCTGTTACTTAGTAGGTTGTGTTAAATTCTAACAGGGGCTGAGGGAGGGAAGGTGACACTGTAATTCTGAACATAAATGCACAAGAAAAGCTCAGCCCTCAGAGGAGGACTTGCTTCCCAAAGGACTCATGGAAGACACTTCCAGAGTGTCCAAATGATTCAAAAGGGAAAATGATATAAATTGGGAAATACTGGAATGTTGAGGAGTTTATTTCTCCAGGTATCATGAGATCACTAAGTGTTAAATTTCCAATGCAATTCCTGAGTTGTACCAGAGCTGTTCCGTGAATAAGCAGGTGAAACAGCTCCTTCATGCAGCCACCAGTGCTCCTCTATTTATCTCCTGGAAGGAAATCCCAGAGGAAAGAGCTTTAAGTTTTTGCACAACTCTTTTTGCAGGTCTTTGGTATCAGCCTGCACACTCTATCACAGTTTGAGAGCTTTATCTCTGCAGGGTTCCTTCCTGATATGGCCCATGCTGATGAGCTGATGACTCACAAAAGATTTAACACCAAGAGCACCACAAAGTTATTCCCATTTAATTTCTATTCAATGATATTCCTAAAACCTTTCAAGAAGTTTGAGAGGTGATGATAGCATAGGTCCTGATCCAAACTTACCTACAGTCAGTAAGAACTTAGACTTTGACTTATTTAATCCTGATTGAGCTAGATAATAAAGCCAGTGCTGAATTTTAAGTGTGCAAATAGTTCTATATTATGCATACAAATCCCTTTCCAGATTAGGCTAAATGTTAATCAGTAGAACACCGATAGAACTCCCCCAATCAGCTTCCTGTTCACAACTAAGAAATTCACAATGGGGACACTCAGAATGACTACTTCAAAATTACATTCAAAGGTAAGTGAAAGCTTCAATGATCTGCTGGGCTGGACACTGGAATATTCTCTGTCAATTATTGTACTTCTGAAACCTCTTCCTCACATGGTTTAACTTGTGGTATCTCATGGAGGAGTTTGGAATCACTGTCTTTCCTGTATAGCCTGCT
Organism: Ammospiza caudacuta; assembly: GCF_027887145.1. Taxonomy (NCBI): domain Eukaryota; kingdom Metazoa; phylum Chordata; class Aves; order Passeriformes; family Passerellidae; genus Ammospiza; species Ammospiza caudacuta. Next base: position 39,904,172 of record NC_080600.1, on the reverse strand, counting down.
TAGGCTCTAGCTTTGGATAGCTAAATTATCTCAGTTAAATGCCCAGAGAATATGAAATACATGCTGAACCACGTATTCATGGTGAACAAATGTGATGAAATACATGGAGAACTGTGTGGTGAAGAAATGATTTGTCAAACTTCACATTACTGCAAATTTATTGAACTGGATGGAATTAAATCCAATGTGCTCTATGTATTTGAATCTGCGTTAACACTCAAATATTTTTTGTATCTGTACAGTGACAGTGGAAACTAATTTGTGGCAATGTAAATTTATTTTTGCTAAATATTAAAACCAGTCTGGACCAAGGGCTGAACTCACTCATAGCACTTGCCACACCAAGAACATGAATGTTCTATTTTCCTTCACATCCCAGCCACAGGAGCACCACTCAGCCCATATATTCATCAGAGTGTTTTAGTGTACCTTTTAAATTGTCATCATTGTCTCTGCTCCATTAATAGAACTATCTGCATGAAAGAAAGAACAAATTGTCTTCTAACTGGTCTATTACAAGGTACATTAATGAAGATAGGGGAACTTTATTAGTGCTTTAATGGTGTACCTGTTCACTTCACGTTGTCTTGGGTGTTATTGTTGTAAGGGGCTGCTTGACAGGCATCAAAGTGCTGCCAGGTACAACAAACAATGCATTAGAAAGCAACTTTTATGCTTGTACAGTTCTTTTTCCTTGTAAAACAAGTATTTTCTAAGCAACATTTACCACCAGTCATTTGATGGCCACTGATATTTGGCCATCTTAAATGTAGTTGCCAAGCCAGGCGCTTCAAGTTTCACATCCTTGTAAAGTGACTTTTTTTTTTTAAACAAAAAACAGTTGTAAAATAAATTCTGAGGAGCAGAGCATTAACTTAATGTTTTATCACATTAACTAAACTACATCCTGTAAAAAAACTGCACTATAAAACACTGTATTAAAGTTAATGCAAGACTGAATATTATACATGGGCATATCCACCGCAATTTAGATCCTCACTAGGACTAAGCTTCCATGGATACCCTTGAGAAATTGGCTTGACTAAACACAGGAAAATTAAACCCTGTATTAAGAAGGAAAATGACCTTCCAGCACATAGGTCATACATAAGCTTTTTGTAATTTTTTTTAAGGATGGTCATCATCACTGAATATTGGAAATGAAAAGACAAATTAAAATTCTTTGTTCCCTTGTTACAGTTGTTATCCACAGATCAGAAAAGGGCAAGAGCCACCATGGGATGGGCTGGGTGTAAAAGTCATGTACAGAATACAAAAGTTCATTAATTTCATAGTGATTTCTCACACTGTCCTAAAGCATCATCATGGTGTCTTTTGTTAAAAACATTTTCAGCCATTTCCTGACAAGATCAGCAAATTGTCTGTGCTTCAATAAACTATTACAAAGCAGGCAAATATTATAAACCCACAGTATTTACTTTTCAAATATAAAGATAAATTTGTTGTTGCTCATATGACTCAGTTCTGTAAATTTATTGCTATAAATGTATATCTAAATTATACATATAAATATATGCTATATATTGGATAAGGTTGCCATCCTTTCATAAACAATCTAAAATAATGGGAATTAAAGTCAAAATCTGAAAATAAACTGTTACTAAAGAGAAATATTTTAAGGAGATGAGAGAGAGAGAAGTACCAATCTGATATTCACATTTCATATTTTTGAAATTTATATGATTAAACACAACAATGACTTTTCAATGACTAAAATTCCCTTTTTCACTGCCAAAGTAAGCTGAATAATTTTGGGGGTTTGTTTTTTTGTTGAAAGAGTGCATGCTTGGTTTTTGTTTGTTTGTTTATTTGCTTGGGGGCTTTTATCATAAATCATCACATTGAATTCTAAATGCTTTGTCCTTGTCTTCCTTTCTGGAAAAAACACAGAAAGACTCTTCTACTGAAAAGTGAGGTAAAAAAACCATTAGGGATATTTTGTCTTGCTCTTTTCTCTGTTTTAAAATGAATAATTGCAAGTGGGGAGCTGGAATCACCTTGTTCCAGTGACCAGGACCTACCAGTGAGGTTGTGATAAACATTTACAAGTGTGCATGGAACAGATATATTTGACATGACCTAATTTCCCTCCATATTCACAATCTATTTGTTCGTAATAATTTACCAACTCGTGCAGTTTTTTTTAACAAAGTAGTTTGTCAGAAAGGTTTGAAGAAAGCTTAATCTGGTAAAAATGCTTTAAACATCTCAGAAGTACAATGAGGTTGAAGTTAGCATTAATGTTTATATGCATGAAAATCATTATTGTCTGAGCATTTTATACTTCTTTTTCTTCCAAGTTGATAGCATAGGCTGACGTACCATGATGCATTTTTTATTAAGTGCTTGATTATTCAGTTTGATTTCCTGGAGGCTTTGTGTCTAATTTACAGAAGAGGGAGGGGATCAGCTTCAACTTTGTGCAGAAAAGTGGAGATAACACATCTTATGGAGACCTGTTATGGTGTGAGATGATTACATGGGGCCAATCTTCATGAGGCTGTAGAAATAATCTCGGTTCCCGAAAAGTGGCAGAGCATAACAGATTGTGAGGAATATATAAAAATGAATGCAAACTTTATGCAAAATCCTCAGAATTTAAGAAGTAGGGAAGAAGACACAATGCCATCAGATTTAACTCCAATTTTGATGTTGACTTTGCAACATCTATATTGCAAAGACTAAAATATCTCCTAGCTGCAATTATGTAATTTTCATTCCAGAGTTCAGCACTATTGTAAAGACGTTTTCCAGTCTAGACAGAGGACTATTAACTACTCCAGTTTTACAACAGGTGAAAGTGACCCAGACTAACTCTTCTCTGGTGGTCATTTTATTTTTTTTAATCCACCTTCTCAAGGTTTAAAAGAGATAATTTCATTTAAATGCTGCATCACATCTTTGCACTCCACTAGAATGTACACCATGATAGGTTGAAAATAATTCACATATTGCTTAATATCATATAAATATTTATATGCAAAAAATATTAGGATGGAGTGCATGGCTGCCAGTGAAATATTCCTGCAGAAGTTATGAGAAAGATCTTTTGCAAGAAAATAGCAGTATCAAACCTTTCAGTCCTTTGACTAAATCTTGACTAATTATCAGTAATCATGATATTCACTATCAGAAATGCAGCGAAATCTTCCACTCAGTTTATTTTGCATCATTCACAGCTTGGGTAAAACCCAGCTTAAAAACTTTGTGTTAGAGCACATACACTGGAGGAGATTTGGGTACATGCAGTATCATTTCTCCTTTTCATTATTATTTTTTATATCATATATTCTTGTTTTATAGGTATATTTCTGTTGCTGTTAAAGGTAATTAGACTGTCAGAGTGAAATGTACATTTCAAGTATATAATTAAGAAAAAATTAAAGTGATACAAAAGCAAGTGTTATGTACTGTGATAGAAAACCTTTGTGGGATTTTGAGTTGGAAAAGCTTGTGTGGAAAGTGGCCAAAAATGGAGGCAAATTACATCAACATAGATTTATCTCTGTGCTTAGTTCAATGTTTTGTAATCCTGATACAAATACACAGTTTATTTTAAACCACAAAGCACAGCTAACATGATCAGATAAAACGACTCAACCAATTTCTTTCTGTTATTAGGCCTCTGACATTCATAAATCACCAGAAAGGCTGACCAGATATTCTGAAACCCATCCAATTTATCATGGCACCAATAGGTTACACCTTCTAAACTTGCTCGTTCATTCTGAGCATTATAATAATTTGAAATGCCAAAATAAATCACAGAATACCAGGTTGGAAGAGACCTCAAGGATCATCTGGTCCGACTTTTCTTGACAAAGACACGTCCTAAACATGGCCCAGCATCCTGTCCAGACAACTCTTAAAAGTGTCCAGCCTTGGTGAATCCAGCACTTCCCTGTGGAGACTGTTCCAATATTTCTATTGATTTCACCAGGACAGTATTTCTTGCCATTTGAAGCATTGTTTAATGTTTAATTTCTTTCCCCCTCAGGTTTAGGCACCAGCCCAGGAAGCCGTCTGTGCATGGCGTTAAACGTGTACTCACTTTACTCTGGGTTTAAGCATTTAAATAATGCACTTAAATGCCTTCTGCCTCAACATCAGCAATTTTTAGAGAATTGATTGTAGCTGGCTCTGCTATCATCTGCATTTTCTGACCCAAACCCCCTGTTCCAGCCACATCCACCCTCATTGGGGTCGTGTTTCCCTTTGCACTGTAAAAATGTGTTCAGCTCATCAAAAATGCATTTCATTACCTTCAGCATCTTCCAATTACAGGCTGAGTTTGAGATGCACTTGTAAAACCAAAGTTATACTTTGCAGAACAGAAAAATATTTGGGAAAAAGTCCTAAATGTGATGTCAATCAGAAAAAATTTGTTACTTTCATGAAATCCTCCGGTTTGTCGTGTTTCACAAAAAGAACAAAACCCTTCTCAGAGTTTAATGGGTGGCATGTGCCTCCAGCTATGCAGCAGAATAAATGGTGATCCAAATGTTGTTTTGTCCTAATTATACAGCTGTTTAGAAAATACATAACATTTATAAAGATGTGCCTTGTCAAAAGTTAGAAGTGGCACCTCTTGGCAGGCCAGCACACTCAGATGTCATGTCAACCTACACTCATCTAAACACTGCCAGAAACAGCAGAGGAAAAGGGTAAACAGCAGAGGAAAGAGGTAAAATTTGCTGTTCACCAAAGAGTAAAGTTCATTTAAATAATATCTCTGATTCTCACTGCTGCTTGTTCTTCTTTCTGAGCTCCACAATTATTTCTTTATTATTTTTGCACCGCTCCTCTGGGATTCACAGAACTAAATGCTCTTCATAGGATTCCTTAGAGAATTTCCTCATCTCAAGTGCTAAGGAAGAGGTTTGTCCCATGAGTTTGTCACTGAATTGGTGATGAGCCTCATTTTGATGCACCCCTTTCTCTGCTTCCCCTGACTGAGCTCTTGAGTCAAAAAAGTCGCCACCATCTCTTTGCTTTAGAGGCTCCTCCAAGTGTTTTTTGCACAGCTGAGTATCACTCCTGTCATTAAAATTTTATGGATGAATGCTCCACATGCATCCAGTAGTGTTTCTAAGAGCCCTGTTGCCTCCCATTATTAATTAAAAGATTGGAGGAAGACTGACTAAGTCTTTGAAGTAGGAACTATAAGAAACCGTGTCTAAAAGGGTTTTAAATTGTTGTAGCAATTATAAAATATAGATATATTTTATACATTGCATAAAAAACATATAAACATAAAAGAATTGAAGAAATTTCTTGCTTTTAGGGTGACGAGGCAGAGGATGCCCAGAGCAGCTGTGGTGCCCCTGGATCCCTGGAAGTGTCCAAGGCCAGGCTGGACAGGGCTTGGAGCAATCTGGGACAGTGGAAGGTGTCCCTGACTATGGCAGGGGGTGGAATTGGATGATTTTTAGGGTCCTTTCCAACACAAAATATTTTATGATCTTATGTAAAGTTAAATAATACAAACTATTATAACCATCATCATTAGTATAATATTTATAAATTATAAAAATTATATAAATTTTAAATTATTAGTATATTTATGTATAGGAATTATTCTATAAATATTTAATTTATTAGTATATTATGTATAGAAATTATTCTATACATAATTTCTATGTATAGAAATTATCTATACACCAAGTATGTGTTTAAATTTATAGCACAGTACCGCCCAGGGCTATCAGCCAAGATCTGATTTCTACAGTGTTAGGCATATATTAACACAAAATTAAAGCATAATTTTCCTGTGCAGAACTTTCAAGGTGGCTGGAAAAAAATGGAGTATATTTAAATAGTAACTAAGCATTTTTCTGTGTAATAATTCTATGCAAGAAGTTTGATCATGGAGAATACACCAAGAAATGAGAGTGAACATGAGTGTGAAAAACCACTTTGGCTGTCCAGGTACCAATTCCTCTCTAAACAGTGGCCCGTGAAATCAGGGAGTGTTTGAAAGACAGTGCCACTTGCTGAGTAAAGAGACAGTCCAAACACCTTAATCTCAGAGGATTACAACCACTACAAATGGAAACAAACTTTCCAGCTCCTTTCCAAATTAAACAATTAACTCTAATATTCACACCCTTAGAGACATTTCAGTTGAGCTAGCATGTCTAATTTATAATCGATGATTAACAGAAGATGCAACTAATTTGTCTTTGTTATTTGATTTTTCCCCAGTCAAATTTACTCAGTAAAATGGATTGAAACAATGTTTTAAAGGCTGGTAAGCATTGAATTAGAAATCTGGTATGTGGCTTCATTGCAGACCAGCATTAAATAGATGTATTACAGGACACTATCTCTTGCCTTGAGTAGTTTTAACAAATTAATTTTGACCTGTGAGCCTAATAAAGTCTGTTAAGTAGGACCAACCTCTCTGTTAAGTTAAATAGAGACTGAATATTTAATTATTTTAATCGTCTGATAAATTTGAAATTGAGAAAGTAACAGCCCTGCAAATCTTAAAAAATACATTTTCAACCCTGTGTGTAATTAAGCATTACTATTGTGATTTTACTGCAGTCAAGAGGTCACAAAGTCAAGCCCAGTCACCCTTGATGGAATGAGAATTGCACATTAGATCAAGAAAAATAGTTTTCCAGAGGTTAAAGTACCAGCTCAGGGAAACTAAGATACATTTGCAGGAATACTGAGAATGGTGATTAGGCAGCAGAAGAGCTAACAAAGATGGGCAGCCTTAATAATGGTAAAATACACCTAGCTGAAGTGGGTTGTGGTCATTCTTATGGTAAAGGACATGAAACTTTAGTGTTTATGTATGAAGAACTATCACTTTCACAGTCATCTTCTACAATAATCATAGAGATGTAAACATTTGAAGATGAGGGAGCTGTCCCAGAAGCCACTGCTAGATTGTGGTGTTTGTGAGGGTCTCCAGGACGAGGTAAGAGATGAGAAGCTGCCTCCAAGTTCTCAGAAGGCTGATTTATCATTTTATGTACTTATATTATATTCAAATAATGCTATACTAAAACTATACTAAAGAGAAAGGATACATCAGAAAGTTTAACAAGAACAATAAAGAAAAACCCGTGACTCCTCAGAGCCCCAACACAGCTGGACCATGATTGGTCACTAAATTAAAACAATTCACATGCTGGATAAACAATCTCCAAATCACATTCCAAAGCAGCAAAACAGGGAGGAGCTGAAGCTTCCCAGCTTCCCAAGAGAAAATCCTGGGCAAAGAGGATTTTTCAGAAAATATCATGGTCACACTAGATCCAGCATGGGTCTGAGTACTCAGCTCTCCCAGTTCCCAGTGAGTTCCCTGTTCTTTTTGGGAGTGGGGGTAACAGGTTTTTGGCACAAAATTACCCTAATACACACCAGCAAATCTCATAAGCACAGAAATCATTGCTTGCACTCAACTTAAGCTGGCAGTGCCATTGACAGGGCCATGTCCTGCATCCCTCCTGAGCCTTGGGCATCTGATTTGTGACACTCATCCCCAAACATTTGCTGAACGGCAGAATTCCTGCATTGTCCTAAAGCAGTGGGGTGCGGGAATGAGGAAACATCAGGAGCAGAGATTAAGCTGCAACAAAACCTGCAGAAAGCAGTACCTGATTATCCAGCTCCAGCTCAAACATAAAGATTTTGGGCAATCTAGTTTCTGAGCAGCACCACTGAAGTCAATAGTAAATGAGACTGTGACATTTCCTAGAAAGTTCTTAAAAAATAAATAAAAGGAAGGCTTAACAAGGATCATGAATGAACAGAAAAGTGACCTACATCACAGCCTGATATTTTCCTGCAACATTTTCCCCCAAATTATTTGAACTGAAATCATCTACAGTTTATGGGCATGCAATGGAACAGGCCTCTTAGATAAATATATCCTGAATTTGCTCTCTTTTAATTTTACATAATAATCCAATAAGAACACAAGCTGACTCAACTGCAGTTATTAGGTCTAATCTCTTCAAGTAATTATTTTACTAAGAAAAAAGTAGAAGTATTTCTGAAAGTGCTCTCTCCAGAGGATGGTTCTACACTGGACATCAGACAGAAACTAATCAGCCCCAGTAAAATAAGGATGAAAAAAAGGAGCTACAGTCACTATGCTGAGAAGTCATCCCTGTTAAAATCAATACTGTGATTAATGTTAAAACACAGGAGATCAGAATCCATCATGCAATATTTTTCCTGTCTGTGCTGTTATTTTTATAGCTGAATTTTGCTATGCTGAACTGCTTCACATCTGAATAATTGCTGGAAAGAAGCTCCAACCCTTTTTGGAGAAGCAGAGGGAGACTGAGGTTTGTACTTGCACAGGAAGAAAGAGGATGGGAAGGGAAAACTGAGTGAAAGCAAATCTGTGTTATTTATATGAACTGCAGAGCATGAACTAAACCACACAACCTGGCAGGCAATTCCTGCTGAAATTGCTGCAAAATCTTTCAAGGTTTCCTGAGATGAAGTTCCTCAATTTCAGAATGCAGACACCTCCACTCTGGTGACCCTGGACCTCCTGCTGAAGGACTGGTGGTCACAGCATTTCTCCCCCTTGCCTTGTGCTGTTTTTTTCTGAATTCATTTTCCACTGCAACAAGAGCCATGTCCTCAATTTCCATCCCCTGAAAAGCAAACACTGCAAAGCAACCATGATGCATTGACAGATAATTTTAAAAGACAAGATCAAGTTTATGTAATTAAAAAGTATCTGTTCAGAATATTTCAGGCTTTCAGTTTCTCTTTTTTTTTTTTAAATTTAAAGTCTTTGATTGCTGCAATAAGAATGACCTTGATACATAATAAATATATTGGTTGTCTGGTAGTTTAACATGAAGTTGCAATGTGGGGTAGAAAAATTGTTTTTTCTTAGATTCTTCAATTAAAATCACAAGTCTTGTATCTACTACTAGGAGTTGTTCCTGCCCATGGGAGGGAATTGGAGCTAGATGATTTTTAAGATGTCATCCAACCCAAATTCTATAGATCATAGATCATCATCTATGGTTCTATGATCTGAAAAATTTGATTGGTGACACAGCAATATTCACTGTATGGAAACATGACTGAACACATTGTGCAAGAGCACAAATAAACTTTTTTACCCTTAAAGCTACAGAAAACAGTCATTAATTCCAGCTAATCCCCTTCCCCACCCACCTACAGTGCCTATGATGTTTCACAGCACCTTGATGGGAGCACACTGGTGAGTACCAGGACTTCATAAAGAGGGAAAACCATTCCTGGATCACCTCAGTTACAGAGTGCAAACTTTTGAGTCCCAAACAGGGAAAACAGTCACTCTAAAGGAATTAATCAGGAGTAACCTCTCCTAGCTATGAAAAAAATACAACAGAGTTCTCTTCTACCTAAAAACTATGCACAAGAAAACAAGAAAAACAACTCATTCTTCTATTCCTGCTTGGTTGGGCTCTCTGTTTATAAACAGACCACAGAGATGTGGCAGACTAATGTTCTGTGCCCTCAGTTTTGTCCTTCTACAAAAATAGCCCATAATATTATTGTTTTCTAAACAATTGAGGTGATTTGCATTTGCCTTAAAACTGCCATGGGCTGAACATGTTTTTAAATCCCTTTTGTTCACACTACACTTACATATAAAAACTGCAGAAGCGTTGTCAGTGGATATTTTACAAATTTGCTAAAGACTATTATTTAACCATGCTAATTATAACAATAAATGATTTAGCATTAATTATAAAGTCATATAGTAGAGAAGTACACATATTTTATACACCTAGCAGATTTTATTAGACAGCTATATTGGGCTCTGGTTTTCATCATCTCACACAGGTTTATGCATCAAAGATTTCAGTTTGACACTTGCTTTTTTCCTTTCCATTTTATAACATTATTGATGTATTATTAAACGGTGGAAGATTTTGAACACATATGTTGATAAACAGAAAAGGAGCTTTGTTTTCCATAGGAACATTGCTTTTTATCTTTCCTTCATTGAATTGTCAAGACTGCATACTTAATCACAGCTGGATGTTGGGCCTCATCTTGAATACCATAAAGTCAACGAGAGTTTTGCAACTGATTTGTATTGGAATGGGACCGAGCACTGTATTGGTAATGTGCAACTTATAAATGCCATTTGCACACATATCAATTTTATTAACTCCCTTAGTATGGATTTTTCAGAATGTAATAGTTTGGCAGGCATCACTTTAGATTTATAGTGCTCCAGGATGACACTATTAAGCCACATTCACACCTCTGAAAATTGCTATAGCAACGGACTAGGACCAGTTCTTCCTCTACACTGGTGGGTGAGAATTATCTCAACAACTGAGGCTCCTGCTGCTGCCTTTTGGGGGGCGTTGCTTCAGGAAAAGGTGCCTATGTGAGATGCATCCACCAACAAAGTGCACACAAATAAATATAGATGCAAACAGCACGAGCAGATGGCCACAAACTGGTAGAGCAGAGATGATATGGGAAGGCATGGAATGTGTGGGACTGCCTAAGCAAGCTGCTTGAGTGGATTTCTCTTTGGGAAGAGATGTCTTCTGAATAGGGGTGATAGGAACAGGCTGCCCAGAGGAGCAGGGATATCACCATTTCTGGAAGTGTTCAAAAGACAGAAGTGGCACTTCGGGACAAGGTTTAGTGTGAACTTGGTGCTGGGTCAATGACTGGACTCTGGTTTCAGAGATCTTTTCTGATGTCAATGGTTCTGATTCTAACCTATGAATCTTTCATCTTCTACAGAAGATAAAGCAAGACAAAACCTGGGAAGGAGGTTTGAGCACTCCTTAAAATATCAGTAATTCCTGTTAAAGAGAGGGGAGGTGACAGACCAGTCTGGCTCTCAGTGCTGCCTCCAAAACTCTGCACAAGCCACACCTGACATTGCCAGAGCCCTCTGCCATGGCAGGGGAAATATCCACCCCTCATCCCCGAGAGGTTCTGAGAGTGAACAAACAGAAGGGCTGAACAGACAAGGGAAGGTGAAGTCCAGCTTCACCTGAAGTCAAAGGCACTGCTGGAGAGAAACCTCAGGCCTGAAAGTTCCACTCACCTTCATGGAGGAACAGGGAGGGACTAACCTGAGTCGCTGCCTTCTGTGGGAGAAGAAATGAGATTCTCCCTTTGTCTGAGAGAACAGATCACTAAGGAAAATCTGGAAGAATGACAATCTCCTGTTGCTATTTCCGACACTTAGAAGTTTGCCTTTATCCTGGCCATGAAACCATCTTAAAACACCAAATATTAAGGGAGCACAATTTTTATAAGAGTACTTGTAACTATTTCTTTATACTTTTAACTAATCCTTACATTTCTATTTGCCCAGGGGGAAAAGATGCATGTCTGAACCCAATGGCCTGTCAATTATTGTACCTCTAAGTGGAATTTCAGAATTACAGGTCCATTTCCTCTGTGACTAACACTTGGTAGAGCCTGAGTCACTTTTTTGGCACTGATGTCACTCCTGACTAATGCTGAATCATGCTGGCAATGCTGTTTCATAATTTTCCAGCAGAAAAGCTACAGGCAACACTTTCTCCAAACTATGATTTAAGATCAATTTGTCAGCACAACAAAAAGTAAACTCCTTCTATACTTCCGAGTTTTAGATGTTCTCTAAAAATTTACCTAATTCTGAATTACATCCTAAAGCATTTCTGAGCAATTGCTTTTTGGTAAGATTATAGAGGTACAGGTAGTTAGTAGCTAAAGCTAGCAAAGGCAAGCTTTTGAAATAAAGAGATTTAAAAGCCAGAGGAGTGATTTCAATGGCTGGAGATGGAGTGCAACCATCACAAAAATTTCTTTGCTTTTTGTTCTTTGAGACATGGCAAAAAAATGCTTCCCTCTTCCACAACAGGTTGGAGGGCAAAATCTGATAGCTTCAAATGGGTGGCCTGTCTTCCCTGTTTCCTAACCACTGAGAAACACATTCTGTCTCTTTCTGCAGTAATTTCAATTAGACAATAACCCAGAGAGATTCCAAATCCAGAGAGAGAAAACTCTTGTCCTCCCAGGCATACCAAGACAAGTGCTGAGAGGGGCATAAATCCCATTGCCTTAAATCAGCTGTGCTGGGTCTGGCCCAAAGCTCTTATGATTCATTGCCCTTAAAGGTTTAAAATATAATGTCAAACCATTGCCATGGCACTGCCATCAGCTATGTCACCATCCTGGCTCCAGTGTGTGCTCCCTGGCTTGTCACTGCATCGTGAGCATGGGGTGATACCAGCAAACACTTACTGAAGGGGACTTGAAAAGGGAGAAGGGAAAATTTACTTCAAAATTTGCAAGATAAATAGTATTGTCCTTGCAAAATATCTACAGCATTGAGCCTCAGATGCAGATGTCTCATCGTGACTTCACTGCATCTTTGCTTGTGCCTGCAGAAAACCTGAGTGCTCCTCTAAGCACTTGTTGGTTGATGCACTGCTGTGCTCCCATGGATGAATTTTGAAAATGTGGTTTAGCTCACCAGATATGGAGCACACTCTTTCTTTTTCTTGCTAAACTGAGCATGTCTTTAAAGTGAATGCAGTCTCACATGCGCTTAGACATTCCTGCAGAACACACAACATACTGCTAAGATGATATAATTTGTTCATATTTGTTGAAAGACCACTGGTCAGGAAGAATTAAAATAGTTAAAAGGCCCTTCATTAGGAAAAGCAGGAAAAAAACACAACTAATAGTGAAGTCTAAAGACAGGAAAAGTACTTTTAACATTTTAAAAGAGCTAAGAGACTCGATGGGCAAAAATAGGAGTCTACAAACAATTTTTCTGTGACAATAATTTTAAAATGTTTGAAATTTTGGGGTAGTACTCTCCATGACAGTGGTAAAATAGCACACATTCTTTCCAACACACTTCAGCTCCTGTCAGCTCAGCTCTGCCTTCCCATGTTTAACTCCCTTTGCTCTTCCTATGGATCGAGGTCTGGAGCTATTCTAGAATAACTGGAATGTGTCTGCCCATGGCAGGGAGATTGGAATTAGAGGATCTTTAAGGTCCCTTCCAACCTCAGAACCACTCTATAATTGTGTGCCAGCTTCATAAACTGCATATTATGATCTGAGAAAACTCTGCCAGTGCTTATTCTCTTTTACCCTTTCCTTCTCAGACAGGTTGTTCAGATATGCTTTCCCAAACTTCCCCACCATTTCAGCTAGTCTCTTAAATCTCTGTTTCCTGCAGACTGATCTCTGACAAAGCTCTTTTCTCCAACAAAGCCATTCCAAGGATTACTAAACTGCAAATCACTATTGAAAATATTTCACGCCTAAACCTCAAAGTTAGCTAAACATGATTTATCTTTAAAAAGAAAAAGCTAAACCAAACTAAACCAAACAAACAAACAAAAATGAAAAACTCAACAATCTTTGGATTGACATAGAATGCAGTCAGGAAAAACAAAGAACAGGCATTCATTTGGAGCAAAGGGAAATATCAATGCAGGTTACAAACACAGGATATTTGTGCTTGTGTTTTCCTAGGCTGGATTATTGTTGTTATTAATTGTATGTCTAAACCTAAACCCCACTCTTTAATGTGTAGACAGACTTGTAAAAATAGGTGTTGCTAAATGCTACTGTCTTTATAAAGACCTCTACAAAAACACAAACCAACGACTGCAGCACTGATTTTTATTTTCTGTTTTTCTCAAATGTGTATCAGTGGGTTTTCTCTCTCAAAAGCAGATTGCTTATTCAAAGGAAGGCTGGCTATATGCTACATAGGCTTGCTTTAAAGTAAGAACAAATTCTCTGCTTCCTTTTAATCTATCTGTAAACTGTGAAGTCTGCCATCAAGCAGCTCCATATTAGTTGTGGGTGTTAAAACCTGTCAATCATGCAAGATAATTTAAATTCGTAGGTTCCTTAGACAGTGATTTTCTCCCAGATATCAAGTTATCTCCCTCTTAAAAAGGATACAATAACTTGAGACACCTGTAGGAACAAAACACATGAGGATCATGAAGCTTGTGGGTTTGTTCCCATGAATAATTTGGCGTTCTTCTTAAGTTTCCACATAAAGTCTCTTTTATATGAGTTATTTTCATTTATGGTGATTAAAACTTCAGGACTACAGTTACAAATTTTCTAGTACAGAGGGGGAAAAAAAAGAAAAGAAACCATTCTGTAATCAATTGTCTTCAACATGTGGGGTGTAATCTCTTTTAATCGCAAAAAAATCCCCTACTAGGTGAGGCCTTTGGTCCATTGAATCCAGCTGGGAGAGCCTGCATGACTTCCTGTGGTTCACAGCCTTTTCCAACATCCACATTTCCTGGGTTAGGGGCATTATTGCAGACATCTCTGCCTGTTCCCTTCCATCAGTGTATTTTTATGGATTTCCTATCCATGGATTTTCCTATCCCTTTTCCAGCAGGCTGATGCTGTCTCCACAACCTCCAGAGACAGCCACTTCCACACCTCACTTGCACAGTGATAGAAGTACTTTTCTTTGTAGGTGTTGAAAATTTTCTTCTCACTCTAATGAATTTCAGAACCAAGTATGGCTTGCATTAAAATGCTCCTTTGGTCTCTCCAAAGCCCAGAACTTGAAGAGCACAGGGCAATGCACTTCTCTCTTTTCCTGGCGTTTTCCAGCACATGACTGTGCCCATGAAAGCCCCTGTCCTGTGTCAGGGTACAGATTCTTCCAGTCCTTCCAGCTCCACCAGATCACAGATTTTCCACATCTTGCCTTTCTGTGAGTCTCTCCATTTACCTCCAGTCCTACAGTAAAAGTCTCCCCTTTGCACAGCCTCCCTTTCTCCCTGCAAGGGCATCCATGGCAGTGATGCAACCTCTACATGCAGCAAAGAACCCATGGGGGGTGTGGATCAGAAGTTGGCTCTGCTGGAGATACCTTTAGCAGAAAACACCACAAAATCAAAGGAAAAAAAAATAATTCTTCAAAGCAACAGTTCCCAGGAAACGAATGCTGTGACGTGATGTGTCAATAAATTTAATTTAACCATTAAAATTATTCTAAGGATGACCTCTGCAAAGGTAGGATATAAAGATAAGCCCCTAGGAATAGTGATTTAGATTAAGTAGCCTTCTCTTGTAGTTTCCTAATAACAGACAGCAAGCCCCACTGACTAGTCAACATAAACACCTAAAGAATGAAATGGACTAAGAAGAACAAAACAAAACAAAACAAAACACCTAAAAAGGCGGGATTTGTTCAGCTTGGTTTTCTGAACAAATTCCTAAAGCTTGCTTGAAGCGTTTTTCTAATGTAGATAGATGCCACTTGGAGGCACTCTTATACTATTCTTGCTTGAAGTTTCTTAGAAGCTCTTCATGCAGGGAAAAAGTAATTTTTTTTTTAATTTCTTTTTTCTTCTAATAATCATCTGGAAATGGGTAATTAACAATGGTTTGGGTAGTTAAACTTTGACATTACTTGTATTTATTACCCTGTAACTTTGTCAGAGGTAAATAGTCCCCTATACTCTCAGTAAAACTGACTTAATTCCCTTATGCAATGGGTGATAAGCTGTGCCTGTGATGCAATGCTGGCTCAAAGTGGCTAGAAAGGATTACAAACTGCCAACTTACACAGATTATTCACTTAAAAACTGTGTGGGGTTTTATCATTTCAGATTTGAAATTAAGCACCCAGTTTATCATTATATCCCTTATATATTAAATTATATAAAATTATCTTTGAGAAGCAGATAAAAGTATTCCTGTTTTATAGGCACATATAATCTCCCAATTTTGATTGCATTTTAGATATGGAACTTTGGAATACATTTCAGTGTATTTGGAGCATTGTAAAATTCTTCTCAGTCTAAGCAGGGGTGACATTTTGCAAAGCACTGTAGGAGTACTTTTAAAATTCTTATGTAATGTGTTCATTAATTTTCAATAGCTCAACAACCAAAAAATTAATCAGGCTAAAAGAAAGCTTGGCCATTACTTGCAAGGCACACCTGGGAAAGCCTTCAAGAGGGAGAAAAGAACTTGGAGCACAGTGTTTTCCTTAGTAAAGGATGCATGAAAAGGGTCTAAAAAGGTCTACTACCACGAAAAAAGCAAAACTATGATTCAGAAAGTCAGGACTGAGTGCTTTCTTCTGGTATTTTCTGCGCCCCCCCGTAGCAGTAAGGAAATTATGAATCTGATTCCATGTTCTTAGAAGGCTAATTTATTATTTTATGATACTGTATTTTATTAAAGAATACTATACTAAAACTATAATAGAGAATAGAAAAAGGATGTAGACAGAAAGCTAGAAGATACTAATTAAAAACTTGTGACTCTCTCTCCTCAGAGTCCAACACAGCCTGACCGTGATTGGTCATTAAGTCAAAACAATTCCCATGGTGGATAAGCCATCTCCAAACCACATTCCAAAGCAGCAAAACACAGGAGAAGAAAATGAGATAATATTGTTTTCCTTTTTCTCTGAGGCTTCTCAGCTTCCCAGGAGAAAAATCCTGGGCAAGGGGATTTTTCAGAAAATATGACAGTGACACTTTCCACCCTAACCCTAGGATGTGCACCCACTCTCATGTCCCACCTCACACCTCTGCAGGGGTCAGCCAAACATTTGAAAGGGAATTATGTAGTTCCCAGCGATCAATCAGCTGAGAATGTGCAGTAAATCCCACCAGCACAGCCTTGTGGCACCCAGCAAACAGCAATTTTACAAATTCCTCTTACTCCAAATGACCATTTTATACAGCTCAACTGTGCAGTTCAAAATCCATCTGAACAGAGATGTACCTCACACTCATCTTCCCAAAGAAATCCTTGCATATGCTCTAGATAAACATTAGGAATTCCTCAGAGTGAAAGAGATTAGTAAAAACTGTACTTGAGCAGAGCATAAGTCTAAACAGTGAGTGGTGAGGGATAATTCCTGCCTGGGGAGCCATCAGGACAAAGTGTGCTTACAGAGAATGATGGCTCTCAGCAGTGTCAGAAAGAAGGCAGCAAGAGGAAACCTCTGCATCGGGAGGATGGGAGGGAGATGAAAGCCAGGGAAATGCAGTGCTATGAGAAGGGAAAAGGCAAATGGATATTAACCCTCTAGAAATCTTCTGGCTCTGCTGGCATCCTGCTTTTTGAGGGCTAAGTTCCTTTTGCAACATGCACTGACCATGCCTTTCTGCCAGCTTAGTTCTTTCCTGACATAGGAGCAGCCACAGAGGCAGCAGTGCCAGATCCCATATCCCAACTCCAACAGCAGGGAAAAGCCAAAGCCTCTGCCCATGGCCTCCCATGCCATCCATCAAAGCACCAAATGTGCTTTCCAAGTAATAAGAGACCCACAGGGGATTCATTTTCAATCAATGTGTCCAGCTTTTATTTGAACCTGAAGTCTTTTTTCTATGCCTTTTTATATTCTCCTCTCTGCTGAAGACACCTCAGCTGAGCGTGTACAGCATATGGAAGTAATAGTGACTGTGAAAAAGCAATGGAGAGAGCACAAATTTTCCCCACATCCTGTAGAGGAGTTTTAAAGCTTATCCCACACTTCAAAGCTTGTTTGTTTTGAATCTGCCACCTCCTACTCATCCCCCTATCTCTCATCACTTGAGATATTTTTTTATTTTGCCCTTTTCCCCTTCCCTTTATATTTGCTTACATTTTCTCTTTTTCACTCTACCCCTAACCATTTCCCTGTTCCTCTCCTCTACATTTATTTTTCTCTGCAGTTTCTACAGCTCTCTCTCTCGTTTCAGGAATGTATTATTGGCATAAAAATATTGGCTGCAAAATTAAGGAGGAATTGGAAAGTCACATCCTTTAAGAAGCAGGATTTCTTACAGGTCTTATTCTACTTAGACAAATTTTCTGGCACTATTCACAATTCAGAATTGTATTAAGTAAACTCCTAAACACCTTTTTCTGTGAAGTAGATGGTTTGCCACATCCTTCCTTTGCTGAATCTTTCCTTGCTCTTTGGCTGCTAAAGATTTTTCACACAACAGAAAGACCTAAATGGAACTTGACCTAAGGCAAGCACTGATACAGAAGTCAAATTTCCTGAGAACAAAGTGGTGGAGGCAGCACAAAGGACCTGATGATTGATTTAATGAACACACTTGTCTGTGAGGTGTTACCCCACTACTGTTTATTCAATTAAACTTGGTTTTCTGAACAGCCCTCCATTAAGGATGGTCTGGAGTCAAAACCATGGCAGCTGGATAGTAGGGGCATCAGACCTTGGCATTAAGGACTCATAAATATCCTTGCTTTGCTGCTATTTCATGGAAGCTCAGTAGGCTCCTCCATGACTTCATGGTGAAGGGATGCAGAGCCTGCAGAGGAGAGGTCAGCCCACAGTGACCAACCTCCCCCTTAAAGGTGGCACCAGAGCACAGGAAAGGCTTCTCTTCAAGTTAAACTTTCCTTTTAGCCAATACTTCATCTCCCTCAGGTCACCAAATGATTTATGATTTTACATCCAAAGCAGTCTCTGATGCTAATTTGACAAGCCAACTGGTGAATCCTGAAACACTTTCCTGTTAAAGACGAGACAGAGTTGAAACTGTGCATTAGGGCGTCAGTCACAGAAACCATCTGTTCTAACAGGGCTTTTTGTTCTTCCCGAATTCAAGCTTTCTGAATGAGATGCTGACTGTTTTATAAAATACCGACAAGAATCAGTATACAAGAAATTACCTATTCAGCATCTCTAAGAGATGGTAATTGACAGTAGTCAGTTAAGAAGTAAAGATGTTTTGAATGATTAGCATTAGGGAGGATGAGTTATAGAATCTCATCGTTAGCTCTGTATTAAATTAACCTTCCCACCACTTACAGTTTCAGAATTGCCTTGCAAAACACTACAAATGAGCCTTAAGTGCAAGGCATTGTTTCCCATGGCTAGTCACAACAGTCATAAAATAAATCTGAGGTCTGGATAAGCTTTGCTGTCTTTCTTCAAGACAATATCCTGGAGTAATTTTATTTTTGGCCACGAATGACTCACTATCACCTCCATCTTTTCATTTATCACTTTAATCTTTCAAAACTAAGGAAGAATTACTCAGAGAAAGCCTTTTCCCCCATGATTGCAGTCAATAAGAGAAGATTGCCCACCTCCAACCTCATAGATTTGCAGCATCCAAGTGGATCAAGCCCAGACAAGTGAGTCAGACCCCAGGGTTGATCCATCTGGAACAGGAAGTCTGACCCAAGACTTGCTGGGGCCCCTTTCCTACTTAAATTACCTCAGATCCCAACACAGGAAACTTGTACCACTATCTCTGATTGACAATTCATAGACATCAGGCTGTTCCGGCCTTGTCTTGAATACAACAATGCTCCCTGATCCTCCCAAAGTTTAAGGCAATCATTTTATTATTTCCCACCAAACTTCAACTCTGATCTCTGCTTTGCCCCCTTTAGCAGAGCTGACACTGAATTACCACACCAGGGTTTTCTGGTGTGGTAAAAAATTTTTAATTTCCTAGAATTTCTTCCTTTCAGACTCTCTAAAGATAGTTTGGATTGATAGTAGATCGTCATGCAGAGATATACCAATATTTTGATCACAGTTATTTTGACATTTCATGTCCCTCAGTAGCTACATGGCATTGCCACACCAAACCTCTTACAGGAAACTATAACCAGCTTCTTTTTGGATAACTGAAGGTAGAGGAGACAGTTTTCTATTCTGAGGACACAATTTACATGGATAAAACAGATAATACCAAGAACTCAAGCAGAAGGAACAATTTCATATCAGACTCCTCTTAATATACAATGAGATTTGTCTTTATTGTGATAGTAGCTACCAACTTTCTTTACAATATATTTCCCATACCAGAAGATTAATTCTTCTCTCTCTCTTCTTTACATTCATAGAAAGGGCATGAAGTTCTATTTTTTTCCCTTGGTGAAGCCCCTGAGACTGCTTTAATCACATCACAGAATGGGTTGGGTTGGAAAGGACCATGAAGATCCTCTTGTTCCACCCTCTGCCATGGGCAGGGACACTTTCCACTATCCCAGGCTGCTCCAAGCCCTGTCCAACCTGACCTTGGACACTGCAGAGGCAGCCACAGCTTCTCTGGGAAAGCTGTGCCAGGCCCTCACCCCCTCACAGGGAAGGATCTCTTCCCACTATCCCAGATATCCTGGCCCTCTGTCAGAATCCATTCCCCCTTGCCCTGTCACTCCATGCCCATCTCCAAAGTTCCTCTCCAGCTCTCTTGGAGCCCCTTATGTATTTGAAGGAGCTCTAAGGTCTCCCCAGAGCCTTCTCCAGGCTGAACATCCCCAACCCTCCCAGCCTGGCTACAGACCAGAAGGGCTTCAGCCCTCTGGGTGTCTTTGTGTCCTCCTCTGGACCTCCTCCAGCAGCTCCAGTCCTTCTTGTGCTGGAGACCCCCCAGCTGGATGCAGGGACCAGAGTGGGGGTCTGACTTTTGAGAAGAATCTACCCATTAACATCTTCCCTGTAGGTGTTGAAATACAAAAGAAGAAAATGGGTGAGCGAACATAACACTACAAATACATTTTTCTGTATTAAAAAAAGAATGACATTACAAATATCTGTTCTATTACAGCAGAGTGTTCCTTTATCAGCAGGCTGTGAAGCTGAGGCTGCTCTAGGTGTTCTCTGCAAGGCTGCTCAACAGACTGCAGGGATAGAACAGACCTTCACTCTGTGAAATCCTGCTGACAGCTCTGAGCTGAATGCTGCAGTTCCTTGTCCCCTTAAGATAACACAATTGCTTGGATGCACAGCATCTTCTGCAGTTTATGAGGCAGTGATCAATCTCTGATTGACAATTCTAATTAGCAGCTCTCTTATGTGCAACATTATGGCATTTTATAGCAACTTTCTCCTGGATATTAAACCTCCACAACCATCTTACACGAAATAAAGTACTTTATAGATCATTTGATACCCAATGCTATCAATTCTGTTTGTTTATACTGAAAGGCTTTGTTGGTATCATAATATGCTGGTTTTGATATAAAAATTCATATCTTTAATACCCAGCAATATCTTCTAAGGCCTCAGTTTTTCTTCTCTGAAGAGCTCTTGGCATTTGAGGCTGATACAGGAGGAGGACTACTGTGTCCTATTATTGCTATTTCCATTATTGCTATTTCCAGAACTCTGTGTATTCCAGGTAGAAGGTTTTGTACATTTAGAGATGAAGATTATTTTCCTCCCTCCAACAGCAGTGATTCATAATGGAATACAGAAATCCTAAGAAAAAATGACATCTGTTTAAAAATGTGGTTCTGTTATAGTCACAATGACATATCACATTTTGCTTGGTTGAAAACAGCTATAAAATGGTGCTCATTTGGGGTGTGTTATGAAACATCTAAACAGATTTGTCATGGAATAACAACTTTTCCCCCCAAATCCACCCCAAACTAGGCAATAGTTCCACAGCAGGGTCATTCTTGAGCATCCCCATTAGAATCTGTAACTAGCAGACCAAAGTCCATCAGAAATACAGGAAATGAGCTTGGGTTTGAGCTGCTGAGTTCCTCACCTGTACTAAATATGAGTTTGTTTCAGGGTATTTTTTTCCCTCCCTGATATTTCTTTTGGAAAACTAGGCTTTCCATCATACAGAAGGTGATAAATTACTGAGAAAAACACAGTATCTTTTCTTGTCATGTGTGTGGCTTGTACCACAGATCTGTTTTCCCTGGTGTACTCAGAGGGAGAGACAGTATATAAAATAAAGTTTTCCTCCTCCCTCCCCAGAAATCCCTAAACAGTAATTTGAGCTTAAATGTTACCTTAAGTCTACTTTAAATTAACCACCCTACACTTCCAAAACTAAATTTAAAGATGAGGAATCAGCAAAACTTCTGTAACAACACCAAAAGAAAAAAAATAAAAAAGATTGTAAAGTACAGATAAGGAGGTTGATGATATATACACTTGAAATGCCAGATATCAGCAGACAGAATGCAAAGCACAGCAGGGCAGTTACAACTCAGTGTGATTCATCTTTTAAATGATAAGACTTCTCTAATTTTATGAAGTATTTGTCATATCAAATGCTTCCTAGTCCCCTGAAAAATTTCTTTCCTTTCCATCCCTTAGGATTTTGATGTACAGTACAGTGCTGCCTTAATATCAGGATTCATGCTGGAATTATAAATAAACCACTCAATATTTAGGGCTATTGATGGTGGTAAGTGACACCCTGAAAGTTGAATTTCTACACTGAACAGTAACTTTACAGTATTGCACAAACCAGGAGCTGTACAGGGACAGCTCCTCTATTTTATTCAGGAGGGAAAGGGCCTGAAGATCCATTGATTTCAAACTTATTTTGCAAGTTTTCATTTAAATATCATAAATCCTCCCAGTAAATTGAGAAAATACATTTTTTCCCTTTGGAAATTAATCGGGAGGCAATTTATATGCATATATCTGATACATAGGCACACAGACGTATAAAAATGTGATTTGAGGGAAGAGATTGTATTGCATTAATAAAAGCAAAGATAAAAATTCAAATAGGAGCTTCAGCATAACCAGTCCCTTCAAGTCACATTGGCTGTGCAGGAGTTCAGCCACCCAAGCTGCCCTTTGCCTTTTCCTGCAGGTCATCCTCCTGCCCTGGGGCAGGGATTTCTCCTCCAGCTGCCAGCCCCAGTTGCTGTTTGCACAGCCAGGTGCTCTGCTCATCCTCTGCTAACGAGACATTTCTTCTGCTCCACTGAAAAACTTTCTCTTTTGCTGTTTTGGCAGGCTTCACTCCCTCCTACCTACGCCTTCTCACCCTCATCACCCTCCTCTCCTGCCAAAACACACCTTTCCTGAGCCACTTCTCCTCCATTTCATTTCCATACTTCTCATATAAAGTGATTCCTGTGTGAATCATCCAAATACACCTGGTCCCTAAACATCAGGCAGAACCTCTGGTACATGCTCAGAGTTCTTACGTTTTACCTTTAAATTGAGTTTTACCATGACAAAAAAACAGTTTGTGTTGAATATTTTCACTCAACCTGTTAAAGAGTGGGGGACCTTGTTTAAATTTAAACAGGACTCTCCCTGCTACACACCAAAAACCCACAAAACAACCCAAATTTTCTTCATATATTGAACATGTTCAGGGTTCTTATGTTTTACCTTTAAATTGAGTTTGCCATGACACAAAACAATTTGTGTTGAATGCTTTCACTCAACCTGTTAAAGAATGGGGGACCTTGCTCAAATTTAAACAGGACTCTCCTTGCTACACACCAAAAACCCACAAAATGACCCAGATTTTCTTTGTATATTAAACATGTTCAGGGTTCTTATGCTTTACCTTTAAACTGAGTTTGCCATGACACAAAACAATTTGTGTTGAATGCTTTCACTCAACCTGTTAAAGAATGGGGGACTTTGCTCAAATTTAAACAGGATTCTCCTTGTTACACATCGAAAACCCACAAAATGACCCAAATTTTCTTCCTATGTTACACAGCAATAATCAGAAGTGGCAAAGAATGCATTTAATACCCAACACCACTGTACTTGAGGGAGGCATCAGCCTCACCCACCCTGAAGTCATTGTTAAATTTGGCATCACTAACAGAGCCTCAGATGAGGATAAATCTTCCTTCTCATCCGCATTCAGGTGCGGTTGAGAGCAGCGCTGACTGTTCCACACTTCTGCTTTTCTCTGCTGAGTTTGGGTAGAGAGAGGTATAAAATATGCAACTCAGAGCCCTGGTGCAAACTGGAGGATGCGTGGTTACTCCTGCTTTGATGGAGGGAAAATATGTTTCTCTCATCTATTCTCCTTGGGCTGCAGGGCAGGAAAAGGGAAGGCCGTGGTATGCCTTTGGAAAGGAGAGTGCTGTTAGTCCAAGCAGCTGAGTCCAGAAATAAAAAAAAAAAGCCATTAAAAATAGTTTTAGTAGTTGATTAAAATTGTGTGATATTCTCTATGGAGCAAAAATGCTTCCACAATTTTAAGGTGTTCAACTTATGGAGTTAAGGTTATGTTTTAACAGTATAACACACCTCAAATCTCACCCAGCAATCAAATTTACTAAATAACTCCTGGAAAGCCTTAAGTGTATTTTAAATAACATCCATAGTTTTTTTTATCCAGTATCTTTAGAACTATAGTCAAAAAGACATGTGAGTAATGTAGCATGTAAACAACACTCACACTGAGGAATTTATTTTATTCTACCTTTTTTAACACATATATAGGCACATAAAACAGATCCACTTTTTTGTATTTCCTAACATTTCTCAACTTCTGTTGTTAATATTTTTTTAATATTCAGTTCATATGACAATCCAAAATTAAGGCATTTACATATAAAGGCAGTAAAACATAAAACATTAATTTTGCATTTTAACATTAATTTTATCTCAGGTACTTTACACCACTTCATAAAATTTAAAGATATTAAATTTTAAAGCTTCACTTATATTGAATTTTAGCGCTTGTCTTATTTAGGATAGACCTTCAGTACAGGAGATGTAATTTAAGATGACCTGTAAAACGTATAGACAAAGCATCTTCTGATGTGTGTCCTATACCAGGTCAATTTAACTGACATGCCCTCAAAAATTAGCTTGCCCTTGACAAGGAAATTATTTCAAAATGCTCTTTTATTTTTCTTTATCACTGCATACAAGGGAAACAGGTTAACAGAAAATTCAATTGCCCAAGATTATCTAGGAAGTCAGAGGTAAAGATCCAGATTGAATATGCATCTTCCAGCTCTTCAAACACACCAACATATTCCCAAGAGATCTTATCCTATATAGTAACAGTTAAAAAAAACCAAAACCAGAAGATAAATGGCAGGAATGTCAGACAGCAGCCCTGCCTGCTGTTTTCCCTAGTTAGAAATGCAAACAAGAATTGACCTGTGCCACTTCTGATCTCAAACCAGTTATCAGAGTGCATCTCCTTCAGCAGCCAGGCCAAGGGAACTCGAGTCAATGACTGTGGATAAAAGCTTTTCCGATAAACCCTCAATCCATTAAATCAAATGGCGACTTTAAATTGATGAAGATTATAATAAATTATTTCTTAATCCTGATGTATCAATCTATCATAGGTGGTGGCACAGCACAATGAGCAGCAGCACTAAAAGCTTTGTGAAAGTCATCTCCTCTTCCCTCAGAGCTCAGAGGGTGGGAGAGGAGCTGCAGCAGGGACAGAGGGACAGGTCACAACTCCTGTGCAAGGGGGAGGAAGGAACTGATGTTGGCATCTCACTGGGAAAAGGGACTCTGATAAAGGTTCCCATCATGGCACAGAGGCTGACAGTGCCATAGACAGGACCAGTCCATTCCAGTTACATTGAGGAGCAGGAGGAACAGGATGTTCCCTCAGTTTGGGGAATATTTACATTGCTAGTTATCCTGTTGTTACTAACAAGATTGAGAAGCACAGAGACCCTTCAGTCTGCTGCTGGCACGCTGCTAATTCTGAACTCTGCTCACTTCTGTTTATCATACTAATTCAGGGAATGGCAAGAATGAACTCTTTCTGGAGCATGCTCACAGCTATTTCCTAAATAATGAAAATTGAAACAGTTTCTTTCAAAAATCTTGGAATTCATAAAAAGAGGAAGTGGCAACTCTAAGGAACTTTTATTTATTTTTTAACTAAACTATTCTAATCCAAGTAATATACAAGGAAAGCATTCCAAGCCTGGCCATTCCATTACCATTTTACATTTCTGCCTGATGTATTCTACCTGGATTCAGGCACTTACTTCACCATCAGCTGGTGAAACGAGGTGTTGGTTTTGGTCCATAGTACTGGATCCTCATTATCCGAGGATGTTTCTCCACTAAAACAAAGGAAAGAGGGATAATGACTCCAAGGAAATGCCTGAAGTGGGACAGCATAAAGAGCTACATCTATGGCCATCTCCAAGTATTCCAGGCTGTGCAACCTTCCCCTGGCTGCCTTTGTTTGGAAATTCTAACCTGTGTTGGCTGGGATGGTCTCTCCTTACACCTGTTGATTTTCACTGCTGTGGGAGCTTCCCAATAATTTATATTTCTCTAAGCACACACATTTGGCATCAAGACAATGACAGCATTACAAACCCACCTT
The DNA here is from genome assembly GCF_027887145.1 of Ammospiza caudacuta. Lineage (NCBI taxonomy): Eukaryota > Metazoa > Chordata > Aves > Passeriformes > Passerellidae > Ammospiza > Ammospiza caudacuta. The sequence continues at coordinate 39,878,115 of NC_080600.1, read as the reverse complement.
CCTTTCACACTGAATGTTAAGAGCTTAAAAAGACCAGATGAGTTTTTCTACAATTCCTGGAGAGTTTGGTCCAGTGAATACTCAAAGACCTTTATTTTTTAGCCTTTGCTTCACAGGTCAGCTGAGCTCTTTATCTGCCTGTCTTGTATGCTCTGAGCTGCAACATTTGAGAGCTCTAAACCCAAAAATGAACCTAAGAAATGTTTGACTTTGAGTTGCATTTTACTTAAGACATTTTCTATGCACCACTGCACGCACACAAAAGGCAAATCTGATGGAATACTGCATGAAAGGGTGTTGTCATCAGGTTTTGAGACCACTATTGAAGACTCAAGACTTCAGATAAAAACTCAAAATTTTGAGGTCTTCCTTGTACTTAGTAATTTATATTTACACAGCCAGACAAGCAACTCATAACATTTTACATTTCTTCTAGAAATAAATCTTGAAACATCTGTGTGAGATAGAAACTTAAATACAGTTATTTTACAGATGAGGAAACTTAAGCACAGAGAAAAGTGCATGACTAAGAAATTGACATTTACTTTCAATGTCTAAAATGGACTCTCAGGCATCTAAATGATGGCTTAAGTATTCACATTCAGAAATGAGCATTTTTCTCCAATTAAAAAAAAAAAAAAAGAGCTGTCAGGTATAAAAATACATAAACCCCTAAAAATAACCTAGTTAAAATCTTAGGCTGATTTAAAGAGTTATGGCTTCTTCCTGGTAACTTTCCAAACAACAACCCTGGGGGAAAGCAGAGATCTAAATATTAATAACAGGATTTCTGCCACTGGACCTACTATTATTATAAAAAGAAGTGATTATTTTTGGCTTAAAAGTGTGTGGTTGAGATGTTTATTTATCACCTTGGTAAATGAAGAAAAAAAAAGCTAGAAACTTCAATTCACAAATAGAAGCACAGTTAGCAACTGCTATTGCCAACAGTTGGTCCATCTCATCATGAAAAATACAGGTCTCATAGCTACTAAAAAAAAAAAAAAAATGTAACTTTCTACAGCAGGAAATTCTTAAATATTTTTTTTTTTTTTTTAGATATGAGGCATCTTTATGTTTTCCCTAAGTGTCAGCCCATGGCATGCATTTAATTTTGATTTTTTTTTTGTGTCTTCAAAGCTTGGTCACGCCACCTTCACACACCTGCCACTTCCCAAAGCTCTTTTCTTCTCCTTGAGCACAGAAGATGGCCCAGACAATGCAGCAATCATTCAAATCACATCTCCAGCACACACGCTGGATCCGCTATGGCTCGCGCTGCTTCTATCCCTTGCAATAAATTTTAATCAGATACTTTGTACCCTGTTGTACTCTTGTCTGAAACCATCCAAAGTGCTGTTGTTGCTAAGGAAACCACTTCCCCTTATCCTCACACTCATCTCTGCTGCCTCCTTCCCTCCCTTCCCCTCTCCCCATGTTTTCCTTGGCTCCAAGGGCACCACTGAGCCATTTACCCCCTCATACCTTGGGGTGCAATCTCGCTTGAAGCACATAAGAAATCCCTGCAACCAGAATTGGTGGTATTTAAAGTGTGGCCATCCTTGCACAAGCCCATTATTTAATTAGTCCCTGCACAGCAGGGAACAAGCCAATCCCAATGGCTGCAACAGTGAGGAGAAGCTCTAACCTGCTGTGAAAAAAGGCAAAATTTCAGCTCTGCGCTCTTCTTGCAGGAGACGAAAGAAGAAATACATGGAATGGAATATATGGGCTGGATAAGCAAATGTTTGGTACTTTTCCTAAGGAATGAAGTTTCAGAGCCCTGCACTCTCGTCTGCAGAGCCCTCCCACCATAAGAAGCCCACAACAGGAAGAATGGTTTACCTCTTTCACAGAAATCAAGTCCCTTGAGCCATTTGATTGCAGAATTGATTTCTGACCCTTTGCTTCCTTCCAGGCTCCTGATGTTGAAATCATCAGGAAGGGTGCTCGTGTTTAGTAGTGTTTTATCTTCTCAAAGCCGTGAGCAGCACGTGCAGAGCATGGCTCCATCACCACAAGCACAAGGGAAAAATAACAAAAGGAGAAATTTGGCTTTTGCCATGACCACCCTGCATGCCCAGAAGCAGAACTAAGCCAGGCTGACAACTGAAAGAGGCACAGGGGAAGCACAGCAAGGAAACAAAGTCAACAACCATTAGAGTGCTTTCTTCTACAGGAATGGATAAAGCAGCATTTGAATAATATTTCAAGGTTTTTTTGGTAGGTTTTTTCAGGGAAAAGAAAATTCATTCAACATACACCATTCCCTAATGGAAAAACCTCTTTAACTATATATTGTGGCTGGCAGTAATGGGAATTTTGACACGTTTGCCCTTTTTCAACTCTCATTACTTTTCTCCCCACCTTGCTTTTGCTTTTTACCACACTCAGCTTTGTATAGGGGGGTGTAGAAGAGGCAAAGGGCAAAAATCAGAGCTAAAGAGCAAACAACCTCTAATATTATAGAGCTTTCTCTTTGTTTTTGCTTTCCCCAACTAAGCCTCCCTGCCACTAGTATTGAGTGTGAGCAACCTGCTGGGTCTGTTGCAGTTGTCCTATTGACTTTCTCTGGATGAATAAGTTCCTGTCAAGAGCAGCACTAAATATCCACTTTAGAAAAGCACTTTTAGCCATAAAGAGCACATTTTCCCTTCCTTTCTAGAGTCAGAGCCAGCACTGCAAAGCACAATGAAAATGCAGTCTTTGGAGACAGATATAATTATAAGTAAATACTTCACAGGCATTAATTAGCAGCATTTTTTCACCTGTGGTTTGTATAGGGAGTCAAACATCCCCCAGCAGAATTTGCTGCTGCTCCTGTACTTGCTACCAACACTTCACAAGCAATAATTACACCAAACCCTTGTACTGCACCAAGCTTCAGATGCTTGAATAATATGAATGTAAAACCTCAGTTGTGGATTTTTTTTTTTTTTTTTTGTCAAAACCAGCTAAGATACAGATCCTGAATCAACTGCATGCATCTTCTTAATACTTTCTTGTGGTCAGGGGCTAAATCAGGGATAGATCCCTTGCCAAAAAAATTCACAAAATTCCAGAATGCTTATTTGGGATTTCAGCTAATTATCTGAAAAAAATCATTGAGAGGAAAAAAGCAATGGCTCATCTGTATTCAGCATCAGTGCCCTAAGATCAAGGTTAAAGAAAAAAACTACAGAAACAGGAAAGCAGAAGAGACAAAAATAAAGGGCAGTGTATTGGTCTGCAGCCTTGCAGAACAGCAGAGCAAATGCTCAGTGAGGAGCACAAGGCATGGGTCTGTGTTTGCCAGCAAAGAGAACAGCCAATTTCTTTGGGCTGTGCATGTCCAAAGGCTCTGCAGCTTTTAATCAAAGATTTCTGCTCTCACCCACTTAGACAATACATTACTGATATAATATAGTAAAGGGCCTTAAAGAATTCCTGAAATTATTTTTCACGCAATAAATTTCAGAATTCTTGACTCACTTGGCAGAGTTCTTCCCTTTAGGCAAAAAAACATAAAAGAAGTTGTTCCCTTGCTTTGTTGGGGTGATGTTCAGATTTAAGGTTCCCATGCTGAATTCAGAATGGAAATCCCACAGAGAAGCTCATGCATATATTGCTAAATTATTACAGAGGTTTTATTCTGGAGAGTAAATAAACCTACATGTTATAGAAAGTTCAGAGGCAGGTGAGAGAGAAACATCAATATATTCCTCTGAAAACCAAGTTAAATGTTAGAAAGCCTGGATTTGTTTTGCATAAGCCTGGGAACGTGTGCCACCAGCATGGCCCTGGAGCAGCTTTGGGAGCTCTGGCTGTGAACACAGAGTGGTGGAAAAACAGCAGAGCCACTTATGGCTGTGACTCAGCATCATGAGAGCCTCCTGACACACAGCCTGCTGCCACCACACACTCCAAGGGCTCCTTCAGCCCAGCAGCAGAACCTGTGTTTTCATTCCCAAACACCTCCAGATTGGCTTGTGAGGGCCTAGATCACCTCGTCCTTTAGCTGGACAGAGGGGGATATGCACATAACCATCTCCAGATTTCCATCTGAGATGCAGAGTTCACTGTTTGAACATATGAATATGCAGTCAGGAGCTGTCAAAAAATCATGCAGCTATTCACTGGAACAAACAAGAGAGGAGAAATGTCTTAATATGAGAGCTGGCTTGACATTTCCCAGCACAACCAGATCTGGCTGTGGTCTGCAAGAAATCAATTCACAGAGAAGCCACAAATATCAGCTAATGCCTTGGTTCATAAACTTTTATCCGTGCTGATATGAAAGACCTATTAAAGTAAATAGGGCGAGAGCCTGAGGCTCAGGTTGAGGGCCCAGAGCAGGTAAGAAGTCAAGCAGGCTCTTTGAAAGCTCCCAGGGGAAAAGAACAGGGATATCACTTGGAAAACAGCCCTAAATTTTTTTCCTTCATGTACATTGCCCCTATTTTGCATACCCTGGACAGCCTGAACTCAAGAGATTGCTTAGTGCCTCAGTTTTGGTACAGGTCATATAAATATTGATCACTACTGGAGAAGTTCAAAAAAAACCTTTTAAACTGATGCCTTTTGTTTGGCGCCAATTAATTTTTCTTCCCATATTTTGAAATGAAAAGTTCCTGATTCCACCCACTTGACAAATGATTTTGAGTATTGTGAATAAGAAGATTTTATAGGACTAGGTAAATCACTGGAAGATTTTTAAGGACTGTACTTCACTCCTTTAGATCTGTTATTTTTGACAAGAGGAAAGAAAGGTTAGAGTAGTGTACAGCATAAATAATTTTCAACTAATGACCTAAGACTTCAGGGTCAGATCTTTCAGGAGTTTATTATTAATCTCTTGACTTCAACTGACTTGAGGTTTCATTTGTGGGAATTTTTTAAAAAAAGAAAATAAGCAGGTCTTTCGCCTTTTAGAAAAACATTGTTAGTTTTAGCTATATTCTCAGGTTTTCACAGATTAAGGTCTTGATTATGGTTTTCCTGAATGCATGGCATGTTTCTGATGAAGAGAAGAGCTTGAGAGCTATTTAAGTTGGTGACAGGATTTAACACTAATTGGGTCTACACTGGGGATTATTCTTACAGGTATTATTACAATGGAAATAGAGACAGCCAAGAGGACAAACATTTAGTGAGGATATGCACTAAATAGAGCAGTGCTTGCAATAATTAATATTTCAGAAATCCGTGAAAGTAAATTGGCAGTAAAGAGGCATAATTGCAACTTGGATTTCCAGGTTTCTGCTCTAAAAGCAAGCAAGGTCAAGGATAGGATTAATTTCTTCAGTACAGGTTATGGTCTCAGTGACTGTTTAAATTTTATATGACCACAGTGGCCATAAAACAAATAGGAAGGGAAGAGACATGAGAAGAAAAAGGAAGAGTAGTTTTATCATCTGACTGGGGAAAAAAATAAAAAAAATAAATCAAGACCCACTGGAATTTTCTCCATAGAATCATAGGATGGGTTGGAAGGGACCTTAAAAGATCTTCTAGTTCCAATCTCCCTGCCATGAGCAGGGATTAAATCAGTAAATTCATTTCAGTATCTACGCAGTTCCTTACCAACAGTACAAACATGAGTTGCAGAACCTTATAGCAGGTGCTAAACATGCAATATCTAAATATAAAGACAATCTTTCTGTATACTTTTCAAAATATTACACTTTTAAAGATAAAGCCTACTGAAAATAGACTTTTTCAGAAACAGGTCTGATTTTCTATCAGGTGTCCTTTACTCATGAACATGTAAAAGCAGCTCCCAATTAGGTGAAAAGCATGAATAACTGCTTTAAGTTCATGGTGGAAGGACTTTGATTTATTTTTTTTTTAACATGAATAGAAGTTAAGATGTCTCCATTTGGAAATTGTTCCCTATAAATTCCACACAGATTTCTGTGATGGCTGGAATGACCATACAGTTTGCTAACCTGACCTTGGTGTCTTCCTTCTCTCAGGTGGAAGGAGGTAGCTGAACAAAACCCTTCCACTCTGGAGACAGACTTTGGAGCTGATTAGTCAGCCACACACTTAAGTCTATTAATACATAGCACTATTGCCATGGTAGCAGGTTAAAGTTAGAAGTAACTAGATTTGAATAATTTAAATATGCTAAAAATACCAACTTCTGGGCTTAAGTGGTTCTATTTGTCACCTATAATGACAATTGCCACCTATGCTAGAAAGTCTCCTTGGAAAGCTGTCTCAGCAGGTGCAGAATTTTCTATGTGGTCATGCTCCAAAATCTGTGTCATAGTTCCATCTGCAGACACCAAAACCACTAGTTGTGTTTCTCAGACGTAGTGAATGCACCCAGCTTGATCTCTGTCATAAACCAAAGCAAAGCTAATAATTGGAAGATAATTGGAAGGTTGAATCCAATTAGTTTGATTTGGTATGGCCCAGGCACCTCCAGCTGAATCCAAGTACAATTTCACAAGTTTCCCTTTTCCCACACGTTTACATCTACACAGAGACCACAGAAAATAAAAAGAATAATAAGCTTAAAATTTAAGGAGGAGTGCACATGTACAATAAAACCTACAAAAGATGCAAAGAATACTAAACTATATTGCCCTACCATCTAAAAATATTGACTATGCTTGGGAAAAAAACCAACCCAAATCAATACCAACCAACCAACAAACCAATCTAGAACACAACAAACCAAACTATAAAAATTAACACTGTTTTTCAGAAAGGTGGTAAGAAAAGTTATCTCTCCTATCAGTTTACCAAAGTACAACCCAAATGTAAGGTAAAATTTGTTCTGTTTCCAAGAATTTCTGACTTGGTGCTCTAGATTCGCTAAATTAATGCAGTGTCAATTCCAATCAATCCAACCCACTCACCTAAGTAAAATCCTGCAGGTACATTACAGTTTCCAGGACTGTTTGACAGCAATGGGAAAGATACAGGGCTCAGAGTTAACAAAAAAGTTTCAAAACCAGTTTCTGTCTGTATTTAGCACAAATACCATATTTCAGATCTTAGCTTGTCATGTTCATTTCTTAATTAAAAAACTAACAGGGAATATTATACATACTCCTATTGCATCTTTCAATATGCAGATTGTAGGTGCAGGCCTGCTGGTAGCAGCCCACTGTAGGATGTGGCTGGATGACACAGGTGCAAGGAGGAAAGAAAATTTTAACACCAAGAGATTACAACTACAAATTCGCCTATCAGTAACCCAGCTGGAAAGCTGATTAATAACACTGGATGGAAGATTTTGAATGAAAAGTAAGAAAAACTCAGAATACAGGAGCATATACGGTTAGCTCTGTGGTTTAATATAATTTGGGAATGGACAAGATTTTTCACCTTCTAGGGGATAAAAATAAAAAAAAAAAACCTATAGAAATGAATTTTTTTTGTTGTTTTTGCAGTTTTCACCCTTCCCCTTCCATCTGGCCAGACCATGAGGCCCTGGATCCACAAGGATCTGATTGTTCATATCTGGGTGCAGCTGTGTCCATGTGTCTGTCCCACCCCTCAGGGGCAGAGCAGCCCTGTTTTGTGGGATATCAGGAAGGATTGACTGGGACAAGATGAAATGGCTCTGCCAAGCTGCCCACAATGCAGAACTGAGGCCCTGGCAGGTCCAGACCCTGCCTGGGCAAGCATTGAGTTTTTCTAAAATGATGTTATCACACACAGGAACAGGAGGCTAATTGGGAAACAGGGCTGCAGCAAGGAGCTTCCAGGAGGGATTTTAAAGATAAAGAAAAGCCAGCTAAGCTTACAGAACAAGCCAATACTGATAGCTGTGTGAAATGCAGATGCAGGGAGCCAGACATGTTTTAAACTTGAGCTGTTGTTGTGACTGTGGATTCCCAGCACTGCTTCATTTGCTGCCCCCATTAGATTGCCATTCTGAGTTTCTGTGCTGGGTTATGCTGTGCTGGGCCAGCCTTCTCCTGGGATCATTACAAATATCTCAATTTAGTTTTCCAATAAAAATAGGAAAGTTGCAATTTAGCAGCACAGCTGCACTTATTGAAATAGCTCTGTGTGTGCTGGTGAGGGCTGTGAGGTGGAGAAGGAAGGGGAGAGGAACAGCTGCAGTGCAGAGGAGCTGGCTGGGGGCAGACACAAAAAAGGCAGGGAAGGACAAGGAGGCTTCACATCAGGAGAAGCTGAGGTGATGCCCATCAGCACAGGATTTATTTCATTGTGTTCCTGTGTCATGAATTAAGAAATCTTGTCTGAATAAGAGCCAAGGCTGAGAGTTCACCCCCCTGTTCTATCCTGCTCTTTGACCTGTTCATGGGCCTCTGAACATTTACTGTACACAGATCTATTGTGTATAATTACAATAGATATTGTGTATAATTACACATTGCCAACAGCCTGAGTATCTCACAAAACAAGCAATACAAAGACATCTCCTCACTGTGCAGAACAATCATAAAGGTGAGCATCACACTGAGGAGGTGCCACCCTTACTGAACTCATGGGACAGCCTTTCATACTCTGTGCGTGCTGACCCACCTGTCACCCATGTTTCTCATACAATTTAATTACTTAAAATGATGATTCTTTGCATATATCAATGGTATGACCAAGCTGTAGATGGGCTTGCCCTTCAAAACAGATTTTGAAGGTCACCATTAGAAGTCTCAGATGCCACAGATTGAATTGGTACACCTAGGACTTCTGGCTTTATTTTTGCTCACAATCAAGTAAACAAAAGAATGAGAATATGAATTGATAGCTAAAAAACCTGAAGGTAGAAGATGTAAAGAATCACAGAACAATTATACTCATGATTCCCAAGGAACGGAGAAAGGAAAATCTACATTAAAAGGAAATGTCAGCAAATGTGGAGAAATTGTCAAGACATTCTGTGGAATTAAAACAAAACAAAAAAAAAAACCTTTAAAATTCAGGACAGCTGTTGTTAAAGGACAGCTTATTCAGTATCAAATAATCCTGATGCAGGGAAAATGGAAGAAATAGAGACCCAGGACCTCTTTAACAACCCAGACAATCAGAAAGGAATTGTATTTAAAGTGGAGTTGTGCTGAAAGTGGATATATAATTAAGGACAAGTGTAAATGAATAGCACAAGTATGTAGGCATGGAATTGAAAAGACAGAGGCACAAAGCAAGTTATGACCAGCTATTAATGTAAATGAAAGCAGGAAAACAATTCCAGAAATGCAACATTCATAACAGAAGATAAAGAGCCAACAAGTTCCCTTATTTTAGTTATAATAATGGCAAATGCAGGAAAACTCAAGTAGCCAAAACCTGCTTTTCTTCAGTTTTCACTTGGAGTAATTACAGCCAGATACTAAAACAATTAATTTTAACTGGGAGCTAAAAGCATAGGACAGGAATATGAGAAGGAAAGGTTGAAGAATATTTAAGTTAGACATATTTGAGTTCCAAAGACAAATGAAATGCACTGTAAAGTACTCAAGGAATTAACTTGAGCCGTCTAAGAACCATTAGCAATTACGTTTGAGAATTCAGAGCGCAGGGAAGTCCTGGGGGACTGGGGAAGGGCAGAGAGAGCACCAGCTCTGCAAAGAGAAGACAGAAGGAAGGTGCAAGGATTTAAAGATAATACAACCTTGCTTTTGTATTTGGGAGTGTATTAGAACAGTGCCTAAAATGAAGAGACAAAATGTGAACATTTAATATGTGAATGTCTGGAGGGAAAAGAGGGAACTGGGGCCATTCTGAGCCCTGTTTCCCTGGGGATGGCTGAACCTGCCTACCCATGAGAAGTGGTGGAGGAATTCCTTGATTTGCTATGCTTTGCTTGCATTAACAGCTTTTGCTTTACCTATTAAACTTTTATCTCAGCCCACAAGGTTCTCACCTCTCAGTTCTCTGCCCATGCCACTGTGGGGAAAGTGAGTGGCTGAGCAGGGCTTTGCTGGCAGCTGGAGCTAAGCAACAACAGCTCTTTAGCAAGAAATGCGTGTTTTGACAAATACAGCTGTTTGTGTGGTCCCAAAGTAGCAAACAGATAATAGAGTAGCATTTTGCTAGAGGACTGGGAACAGTTATTTTAAGTTGAGACATTTCTGGAAAGGTTGTCTTCTGCTAAATGCTGTATGCAGTTACTGTGCTCAGCAAGCCTAAGTTACCTCCTGCTTCTGAAAGGAATCCTGCAGCAGAGCCAGGCACTGAGTGACAGTGCTGGGGACAGATATAAGGAGATGAGGATTTATCAGCTGAGATAAGGGGCTTTGGCTTCCTCATTAGTTACAGTCACTGTGGTTGAGCAACTGCATTGCCTCCTCCTCCTCCACACCGGGGGGGACAAAGCAGGATACAAATTGCTGGGAATGCTGCATTTATCATCATCTCCAATTCACTCCCAAGCTAAGCACTAGCAATGCAGTTGTATTTATAACTCATTCGGGGGGCGAAAATAAAAATATTAATAGCCATAACAAAGAAACAGCAATTTTGATGCGGTTTGATCAAACTCTATTTCTGACATTGGGAATACAAGGAGCTTAGAGCCTCCACCATCTCAGAACAACACAACACATGCAGGAATATTTTTCTTGAGATCAGCCAAGCATAACGACCAGGCAGACCAGGTAGGGGGTGCTCATCTAATATAGCAATATTGCTCTTGGTACTCAAAGCACATCTTGCTCAAGACTATGGAATCAGAAAATATTGTATCCCTGTAGTTAGATTTCCTTCACAGACCCCTGCAGAAACAGGTAAAGGACACACTTTCCCTCATGAAATCAAAATACCTCTTGAAGGTGCCACTTCAAAACCTTAAAAAAGTTTGAAAGTCACAACAAGTAACAAAAGACCAATGAGTCACAGTAAGAGAATACAGCACAGGAAACAAACTCTACAGCTGTCTTTTCCTAGAGGAAAAATACCTCTGAGATTGGCTCTTCTGTAAAAAAGGAAATAAAACCCACTGATGCACCTTAAAGTGCCCAATATTAGGTATTGTAGAATAATAGAAGGATAAAGGGTTGGAAGGGACCTTAAAGCTCATCCAGTCCCACCCATTGCCATGGCAGGAATGCCTTCCCCTATCCCAGGTTGCTCCAACCTGGCTTGGGACACTTCCAGGGATCCAGGGGCAGCCACAGCTTCTCTGGGCACCCTGTGCTGGGGCCTCAGCACCTTCACAGGGAGCAATTTCTTCCTGATATTGAACCTAAATTTCCCCTCTTACAATTTTTATCCACTGTGACTGTGTTCACAGGGGTCTGAGGATGAGGGAAGAGACAAGGATCTGACTCCATGTTTCAGAAGGCTTGATTTGCTATTTTATGAGATATATTATATGAAAACTATACTAAAAGAATAGAAGAAAGGATTTCATCAGAAGGCTGGCTAAGCTAAGAATGAATCAGAAAGAATGATAACAAAGGCAGTTTTCTCAGACTCTCTGTCTGAGCCAGCTGACTGTGATTGGCCATTAATTACAAACAAACAAATGAGATCAATCACAGATGCACCTGTTGCATTCCACAGCAGCAGATAATCAATGTTTACATTTTGTTCTTGAGGCTTCTCAGGAAGAAAAATCCTAAGGAAAGGATTTTCATTAAAAGATATCTGTGACAACCCACTACTCCTTGTCCTGTCACTGCAGTTCCTGGTGTATTTTCCCTTGCATGTCTAGTGTTAAAAACAAACTGTGCACCTCTTCCCCCTTCCAAAGGGATCACAGATATTTTTACGCATAATATGGCTTGACCCGGAAGAATGTTAATTCAAGGAATACCTTGACAGCAGAACTGAAGATAAAACTAAGGACAATACAGCAAATTTAAATTGTTGATATGACAGTTGCATATTCATCGAACCAAAGAGTTGCTGAGGCTTCCATATTGAGCTAAATTGGATTCACACAGAGGGACATGAACAGTGAGAAAGGAGTTCTTCCTCACCAAAGCTCACTCACTCTAAGCCTGAGGACCAGGAGTGAAGCAGCAGCACAAACAGCCAAAGAAAAGAAGAATGGATAAGATTAAGGCTATTACTTTTCTCCCTGCAGATATCTCAGCAAGTCAGTATGGGTACATGCACATGATATTTGGAAAGAAAACAGCAAGGGGGGAAATGGGCTTGTGCTTCTTTCCTTCTCTGAAAGTATTTTCTGAAAATTCTTTTTGTGTGGAGTTAAGATTAGCCTTCCTAAGCCTGCCTGAATAACAAGGATGTTTAGCAGGAATGCTCTTGTCTTAAGGAGATTGGCAGGTTGAGAGGTTACACTTTAGCAAGATGTATTTTCTACAAACTCATTGAACCTCTGACACTGCTTAAAAATCATTAAGCTGTTACCTAAAATTCTCTGGTTTTGTCATCAGAGTTACTCCCTGCACCAATAGTTCTGTCACTACAGAGTAGCTCAGCTTTAACTGAGACCAAACTTGTGATGTAAACAGGAGCAGAGTTCTGCACAAATATTGCAGCCTTGACACAGAGCATCAAGCCAGGTCACCATCCCTTTTTGTCCAAGAAATGAAGTGTTCCAAAGCCACATTCCCCCTGGCATTGTATACACAATCACACATGCACAGATCCCACTGGGCACTGAGACTTCAGACTGCAATACAGCACTAAAAGGTGTATTTTTCCTTCAAAGTCCATTTATAATTCCCACCAACGCTTAGGAGAGCTGAGCAAACCCATTAAGAAAGAGATGAATATACTTCCCACATGAGCACAGCCTTGAATTACAAACCAAGAGCAGCTACAGAGGTCTGACACCTAAAAGTAAAGCTTGAAAATCTATATTTCTTGCAGAGATGCATCTTCTCCTCTCACTCCAGCAGTGCTACAGTACATGTGCTCTGCTCACCTCTGCTGCCTGATGGTGCAGATATTCTTTCTGTGGTCAAAGTCAAGAAGTGCTAATGGTATTTAAAATCCATTTCCAGATCAGTCCTATCTGCATCTATTTACTTGACTGAAAAAAAAACCCCAAACATATGTCTGCAACACTCACTTATTTTTCTATAGAAAAGTAACGCTGACATATATTCAAGGACCAGAGTTGTTCAGCAGGCTTCCAGGCTGTTTTGGTATTCATTTCCAGAATGTTTTCCTGCTTTCTTTTATAGCAACAAGCATAACAAAACCTACTTTGGAAAACAGGAACATAAAATTCAGGTGATTATGCCCCTCATCCCTCTGCCCCAGAGGTAGACAGGAGCTCTCACTTTTCATAGATTAAAAGCTGTTCTTGAAAACACTTTTTGATGGCCTTTCTCACCTCTGAGACTTCAGATCTCTCACCAAGGCCAGGTTTGTTTCTTCAAACAAAGCTTTACAGTCCAGTGATGCCAAACTCCTGCTGAAGCACAAGTGTGGGCGCTCAGTGGGATTGGCAATTTCTCCCTCACAGGTGAGATGTGAAAACACACCCAATATTTGATAAGGATGTCCAGAGTTACATTGAGTTTATATGTGTGAGAAATGAACTTATAAGAAAAACCAGCTCCTCATTTGTCTTAAGGATGCAATGAATGAAATTCTATCAATGGTCTCCTGCATAATTTCCTTGCACAGACTAGAACAAGCATATATTGGAGTAAAATAATATTTAACTGTAATTTGCTTTACTTAAGGAAAACATTATTTCCTGGACTAGGTGTAGAGAAACCCCAGCTCTTTTCCACCTATGTTACTCACCCACTGACTGATCTGTCCATGTTGTTTTGCCACTGTACCTGATTTCTGTACTGGTAGGAAAAGGGGAATAATTTCTGATTTGACTATTTCCAGATCAATTTGCTTTAAAGACAGCTGGACACACATAACTTCATAAGAATTTTCAAAATGCTAAAGACAATCTCCTATTCTCCATCAGTGAAGCTTCCCATTGTACAACTACAACCTGGAGTAACAACTAACCTCTCAAATTCCCTCACACAGCAACTCCTTTAATTTTCAACACTTCACTGTCACTTACAGACAGCTTGTGCACTTGTTCCATTGCACAAAGCACGTTTTCCTGCAGGTAGATGATGGTATAATGCACTCCAGTGGTGATGGAGCTGCTGCAGAAACCAGGGAGGTTTGTGTCAATCAAGTGACCCCAGGGAGCTCTTTGTTGCCCAGCTGCTATGAGGATGGCTCGTGGCTATGTCTTTCCTTTTGAAAAATAGATTCTTCAGATTCACCTGAGATGCCTGGACAGCAGTGCCCAGAAATCCTTCATTTATTCTCCACCATGCACAAATCAGCCCCTCAGGGCATGCTTGCTGCCACTGAGGACTGTCCAACCTCCTGCTTCAAAATTGATTTTTACCACTTGGAAAATTTAAAAGCCCCAGCAGTACAGAATTTACAGCACGGTTGCACCACAGATGCATTGGACAAGCTGCACACGATGCACAACACACCTGAGCAGGTGATTCTGGTGAGTCTGCCTTGCTTTTGCCACCAATGGATGCAGCTGTGCTGCTTTGGTGATGTTTTTATATTTCATCCTAAATTAGCCCCATGTACTCACTTGCTAAAGGAAGAAGTGCTATCACAGGTGACAGGACACAGCAAGCTGAATATAGACAGGTGTTCCTTTCCACTGGAAAAAAATCTTCAAACACAGAAAAGCTGTGCTGGGGTTTCAAGTTTTCTCATCAGAATTCAACACCACTCCAACACCTCCAGGGTGAACAAACACCATACAGGAGAGAGAGCTTGGTGAAGAAAGAAGGAAAGCAAGGTGTTTTAAGCACTGTACTTGATTCACCTTCCCTTTCTCCTCAGCCATCCCTGCTTCCCCTCAGCCCCCACTCACCCTGAGAGGTCCCTGCCCTGTGGCTCCTCTGGAGCAGGTCAAGCCACATCTGCTCACAGCTGTGTGTGTGTGTCAGAGCCCACGAGGCTCACACTATATTTGCTGCCTCACAGCATCACAAATGGCTTTTTCAGGGGGCAGTGGCAAAGGATGAAGTCTGCTGGAGCCTCAGGGAATCAAAGGAGGAACAAAGCTTACTGAAATAGTTCCTAGTAACAGCAGCAGACTGAAAATCAGCCTGTTTGTTGTTCTGCTTGTGTTGATGAACCTCCAGAGTCTGTGCATAACATCAGAAGAGAACAGCACACAGCTTTCCTGTCAACTCTCAGTTCAACTTTTAGATATTCCTGATGGTTTCAGGCTGCACTTTGTTCTAAACCCTCAGTCCATGGTAATGGGCTAAGCAGGTGCTTCCTCTAATAGCAAATGGATTACACAGCAAAGTTTGGTGCAGAACTGAAATAGTATGGGTATTAAATGGCTATTTAGCAAGGAAAAATGATTAGCCATTGCAAATGCTGAGTTCTGATTTCACATAAAAGGTCAATGCTAAAAAAATAAATTAGTTCCAGCTTCACTGAAATACTGTTTTGACAGATGTGTTAGAGGGCTTGAGGAGGATCAGGGATGCACAGAAGACTGCCTGGTGTCAGGTGCAAAACCCACTGCACCTAATGTCTGAAAAAAAAACAGTTCAGTTTTCATCCACCTTATGCCTCAACTGGCCACTGCCACCCATGAAATGCAAAAAAATTGTCATGTAAGAAGAGAAAAAGTCTACACCTACAGAGAATTTGCCTTGCCCACCTGTAATGCTCCAGCAGAGCCAGTGTTGCCCACTCAACATCATGTAATTCATAAGGTGCTCTAGGGGAGCTTAAAGACAAAGTGGAATAATTGAGAAGGCACAGAGAAAGCAAAAACCACACATAGGGAAATAAGAAATATTTCACATCTTTATGTTATTTAATAGAAACTCATCCAAGGCAGAAGACAGTCAAGATCATTATTTCAACATTTTTGTTTAAAGAGTTCATGAAAAAGTATATAAGTATTTACAAGCACTTTTGCAGTCTGGAAGACAGAAAGAATTAAGCAACAGAATTGGGGAAATTTCCTCACCCAAGAGACAGAATTTCAGCATGTTGGTGTTTCAGGGCTTGCTTTTTTTTTTTGTTGTTGGTTTTTTATTTTTAAATACGGGTAGCAGAAACCAAGAACATCATCCAAAATACAACCTCAGTCTGACAGTGGTTTGGCACACTAAATATATTTAATATTGTCAATAAATTCATTATCTCAGTGGAAGAAAGTCAAACAACTGTAATCACTGGTATGCTGCAGAAATATGTGTATTTTCCACTAGAGAACACAAGGAATTCTGCAAATCACACATTGCTAAAAAGAGAAAAGTCTCTAGCATTCTCTTCTCTGAGACAGAAAGAAAAAAGGAGACAAGACTTGGACACACACACTGATTATGGCAGGAAAACGAGCAAAAGAAGTTGATTTGTGTACAAGTGCTGAAGAATGAGCGACATCACCCTTGAAAGAGAACAAAGAGAGACCCATTTTTCTTTGAGAAGATCTGGTATGTCCAGCAATGGAACATTTTTACATTTAAGGACAATTTCCATCTGAATGGATGTACTCTTAAAGAAGTATCAACATGTCTGAGGACCAACAAGTTTTTGTGGTACTGAAACGCAGCTCAAACGAGAGTGATGGACTTGGTTCATGGTTTGGTTGTTGTTAAACTTGGGTGGAAGAAGAGCAAATCAAACTCTTTTATCTGGGGCAGTTTAGAAGCAAGTGCAAGCCAGGCACTTAAGGAGTGCTGGTAAAACATCTTTTCCAAACACCTCCCAGGACCAAAAATCAGTTGAGGGTTTTTTGGTGTTTTCTTTTGGGTTTGTTTTGTCTTTTTTTCCCTTGAAATGGGTGTTTTTAATTTAAGGTGTCACAATCTCTACTCTTCATATTAAAAAAAAAAAAAAAACCAAAAAAAACAAAAAAACACACAACTGAAACAAAAGCCTGAAACAGGGTCTAGAGGAACAAGGATAACTTGTCCACCACAATACAACTTCCAGGTTTGGCACTTCTGAGATGAAAAGGCACCACATCTTTTCACCAAGGAGTGCTGAGATGATTCTGCACCTTCAGAACCCCTTCCTCACAACTGTCAGAGCAGCAGAATGCCCTCTGGGGATGAGAAATCTCCTCTGTCCAAGTGCTTTTCCTGCCACACCCGTGCAAGCCATGCAGCCCCAGGAATGCCAGCTCTGGGAGCAGAACCTGGAGTGAGCATTTTCCACATTCACATTTTCACCCAAGCTCACTGAATTGTGACTAATGACTCCAGCACAATGCTGCAGATCTTAAACCCTGAACAAAATGAAAAAATCCTCACTTTTCTCACCCAGCCAATATATTTCAGGCTCGTGCATAATGAGTGCTGTAGCTGGCTCTTGCCCAGAGCCCTCTCAGAAAAGCCGTACATTTCCCAGATCTCCTCCACAACCACCAGTTAAAAAGGGAAGCTTCAAACTGAGAAACAGTCCATGTAGTTTTTTATGAGTTTTTTTTAAGGCATATTTACCTCCTATCATTAAACAGATAATATCATGTTAAAAATAGACTCAAATTACGGCCAACACTGCTCTTAAGTTTTCAGGAATCTGGCAGAAGTCAAGGGGAGAAACACTTGGCAAAAGGAGAAAAGGTAAGAAGTCATTTTTACATTTTCCCTCACATGGGGTGGGGGGAAGTGTTTCAGGCTTTATGCAGTGGAATCTCTACACTTAGTTCTCTCTCTTACTCAGGGATCTCAGAGCCACATCACAAATTTTGATACTGATTTCCACTGAAGCCTCAAGGGGCTATCAAAAACTATTTATTCTCTGTACTAATCAACTTTAAGACTCATCATCCACCTCACAATCCTGGGACAAATGAGTGCCTAAGGAAACAAGACACCACAATTTTGAGCTTTAACACGAATATCATTTTCACCAAGCAATAAATAAGAATATCAAATTTATCCTGCCACCTCCTAGGATTTCCTGAGACAAATATCTGCTGTGTGAGGAGCTTGGGCAGTTCTTCAGGGGTGTTCCTTCAGGTCCTGCCCTGTGATGTTCAACATCAACACGGCTCTCAGTGGGGAAAAACTGGTGGCCCTTGGTGGCATTTGACACGTGTAGGTCGCTGTGTCCTGTCAGAGCTCCTGTGTTCCCTCAGTCAGAGGTTAGGAGGCACAAACATTCCCTGTGGCTGAGTGCTTGTAATTAAACACAGTGCTGAAGAAGCTAATTTAAAAAATGTTTTGACGATAACTGTGTAATACTTAATAACCTTCGTAGTGGAACAGCTGTGCAGAAAAAATTTGTGCATCTTTTTAGGAGTGTGATATCAATGCTGTGCTGACATGACTGCAGGCACTGAGGAGCAGGAGAGAGGCATTAGTTTGGGTGGCTTTTGGGCTGTTCAGAAGGACAAGAAGTCACCTTATCTGCCCCCAATGGAACCCTGCTCTGCATCACTGCCTTCTGAAAGCATGGGGCTAGTTTAAATGTGCTTATATCCTTATGGGAAACTTGGGCATTTTGGGTGAAAAAGTTGCATGCAAGTGTATCCAGGTAAAAATCTGATTGCCATCCATTGGTGAGGAGCTTTCCTTTCATGACAGAAGTGGTTTTGGCTGCTTTTATATATATATATGTATATATATATACACACACATATACACAGACATACTCTCTCTCTCCCCTTCACTCTATATTAAAAGTTAGGAATATTTGGATTCTACTCTGGTGTCATCTCTGAGGAACCTAATCTATTGAAAGGTTGAAAGGTGTCCCTGCCCAGGGCAGAGGGGCTGGAAATTGTTTTATTTAAAGTCCCTTTCAAGCCAGGCCACTCTGTGATTCCATGAATGAAGAGGCAGAGGTCCCAGCACTACAGATAGGAACCGTTTCTCAGCTAGCTCCCACTCCCCAGATTCAGACTTTTGTACCAAATCCTCACCCCCTACAAGTTCCTGGGACTCTGCATCTCACTGAACTCATGAAAAATTAAAAAAAAAAAAAATCACTTTCTCTGTGTCTCAACAACACAATCAGTTTTCACAAACCACAGAAGTCACAAACAGATCACTGTAAGGGACAGATTCCAAACAAATATTTCAACTTCTTATGCACACAGAAAAACGGGGACAAAGAAAAATCAATAGCAATATGCTTACTAATATGTGCCTTAGCCACAGGCTGCAGCATGGGATGCAATATACATAAGGTAAACATCTTCAATGCAACACAGTTCAATAAAATGATAGATATTCCAAAAATAAAGTGTCCCCAAAGAAACAGAAAACATAATATCTGCCCAAAAAAAAGAGAAAATCCATGTAACCTCAGCAGTGAGTATACAACAATATATACCTTCAAGGCTAGCTTTGGAATAAAAAAGCTCTTTGGGAAAGAAAAAAAAAACAAAACTAAAGTTTTCTCTATTGCAGAAAGGCCAGGCAGCCCAGGGATAGTCACTAAAAGTGCTCAGCAGTGCTGACAGGGGATGCACTCCTGCATTGTGGGAACTGGATCTGTAGAGAGTTTTTAGGGTTTGATAGAAGGTTTATACAGTATGTATTTGTATGTTAATTTTGAGATAAGAAATGTTGATTTAGAAACGTTATGGAATAGGATAGATATCTTCAAGAGAGAAATAGAGTTAGAAAAAAGTTTTAAAGGATGGTTTTGTAAATAAGGTTAGATATTTGTGGAGAAATAAAATAATGAAAGATGTATTGTAGTAGGATATATGAGGGTTAGTTTTAGATGATTGGTTTTAAGGTATTTATAATAAGGTGTGATAAAAAGCCATAGGTTACGAAATGTTTATAGCAAATTGCAATTAGGAAATAGTTGGATTTTGATTGTGATGGCGTGAATTATAATATTTGTATTGTTTCACTTTTTTTTATGAGACTGAAAAAGGAATAAAAGGTTTTTAAAACATCTTTTAGTTACTTTATCTCTAAGAAAAAAATATTCTCCAACACTGCATCAGGGCCTGCCCCGAGGATGGGACACACAAGCAGAGCTTCCCAAGGGGAGCAAATCCCTCCAACAGTTAAGGATCTTCAGAGAGCAAACAACGGCAGCACAGAGCCAAAATTAACACTTTAAAACAACTTTCAAAGGGCCTTGTTCCTCCTGTACTTCTCACCTCTCTGCACTGTCACCTCAGGACTAATTTCACTCAATATGGCCAAGGGTTCACCCGACTGCTGCATCCATCCTCACTGTCTGCTTGATGATCATCTGATTTTTAAAGCAATCCCCCAGTGCATGTGATTTGTAGGGGAGGATGTGAGTTTGACAGCCACATCCTTCAATATCGCACCTAAATTAAAAATACATCATGGACATCTCAAACAAAATGTAGAAACACTTAGTCTGGTTTTTGCAACAAGTCCAGCTTGTAGCCATGATATTTTCTGAAAAATCCTTTCCTTAGGATTTTTCCTCCTGAGAAGCTGAGAGGCCTCAGGAACAAAATGTAAACATTGATTATCTGCTGCTGTGGAGTGCAACAGGTGCATCAGGGATTGGCTCATGTGGTTGTTTCTAATTAATGGCCAATCACAGTCAGCTGGCTCAGACTGTCTAAGACTCAAGTATTTGTTATCATTCTTTCCTTCTTTTTCTATTCTTAGCCAGCCTTCTGATGAAATCCTTTCTTCTATTCTTTTAGTATAGTTTTAATATAATATATATCATAAAATAATAAATCAAGCCTTGAGAAACATGATCCTCATCTCTTCCCTCATCCTCAGACCCCTGTGAACACGGTCACACCAGCTAACTCCTTTTCAAGAATCTTTCTACTTAAAACTGATCTTCATTATTCCGGCCAACTGGCAAAAACCAGAAACTGGGAGGATGATGAATTAAGAAGCACTGGAGTTTCTGGTTGTTTAATATTTGCTTATGAAACACTGAACTTTAGTTAAATGCAAGTGCTGAGGGCTTGCTCTAATTGCTGGGGTTTTTTTTATCTTGCCAGGTTATTTGCTTTAATCCTGTTACCTCACTGACTTCCAGCACCTCATTATACCTTGGAGAACCAAGTTAACCAACAAAAAGAACTTGGCCAAGGTTTCTTGAACATTCTCTCAAGGCATGAGAATGAAAAATTATAAAAACAATAGTTCAAAAAAAAAAAAAACAAAAAAACCAAAAAAACCACAACTCTTCATATGAAATATTTTTGCAAGAAAAAGCATTCTTCATGACTGCAAGGCTTTTATTGAAAAAGAATGCCTTTTTGGAAGGCAAAAGTTTCTTGAACCTTGAATGACTGAGCACCATTTTTCATTATGTTAATTTAAGTGGTTAAAGGTTTGCCTGACTGACACTAATTGATGGTCCCTCCTGGGGCTTAATTGACACGAGCTTGTCTCTATAAACCTGCACTGTTAATCAGCTCCTTAGCCACTCTGGAAAATGTTTGCAGCTGAAGTGTCAGTGGGGGTTGCAGACAGACAACATTGATTCTGAGTGAGGGCTCCTTTCAGCACTCTTGTTGTGATATTTCATTAAACTGATATTTTCCTGATTCCTTTCTAAAGCAGAAAGATCATGTCTTACATTAATTTTCTGCTGGATTTACTTTTGCTGTTGTTTGGGAAGCATTTCATTTAGCTGTTAAGTGTTTCTTCTGATCTTCTGCAGTAAGCTTAGATAAAGAGATGTTAAATACTGGCTGAAAACAGCTCGAATTAGCCACGATATCGAGTCATCCACAAGAAAAGTCATCCTTTGCTACACCTATGTTATTGCTGTAGTGATATCGTATTTAGAAAATACAAGTGGGGAAAAAAATTGTTATTTTAGTGATAGGACCAATATCCTTTCTTCCTTTTTAGAGTCAGCACTGAATATTTTCTGATGTTTCTCTCAACTATTAAATTACTCCAGTATTGGATTTCCCCAACAACTCTATCCCTTGCTGTGATATACTCACATTTTGATTTAAAAAGTCCTTTTATAAACTGCTGGTTTCCATTCAAAATTGGCCTATAGCCACAGTTCCTTCTCCTATCCCTGCTTCCAGAGCAATTCCAAGCTCCTCATTTTTAGCACATCTTCTACTTGCATTGGTTTTCCAATTTTTAAGAAATCCTGAGTGCACACAATGTAAATCATTACCTATTAATAATGGTACAATTATTGTAAACGTTGAAGATAGATGGGGATTCAGATATTCAGATTTCTCATCTATCATGCACAAAAAAGTGACTTTGTAGCATTTTCAATAGAAAGTAGGGAGCGTATCAAGGTACAACTTTGATTTACTTTGGTGACAGGAGTGTTTGATCTCTAAAAATATCAGACAAATGGGTAAAAGAAGTTTTAAAGAATAAAAAAAGTGATTTGCAAAATATGACCCATTCTTTTCCTGCCCGTTGCAGGGATGCCTGGCAGAAGTGGGAGCTGCTCAGTAACAGCATGGTAGGTGACTTACACCAAGGCAGAGGCTACTCCACATGTTAGAATGACTCTGAAACAAAGCTTTATTCTCAAAAGATGTTTGGGATGATAAAGCAAGACAGTCTAGTATTTCCTGAAAATAATTTGGTACAAATATACTCTGCAATTCTATATCATAATGTGCTTAGGCAACAGCTAAAGACAAGCAGTTATAAGTAAAAGTTCTGCAGAACTAACCCACAGGATATTTTGAGGATGTGACTTCTCCTCTTGCCCTAAGGCCATGCTCCCAGCTCTGGGGCCCCAGCTACAGCAGAGCCCCCAAAGCCTTCCTGCTCCACTCATCTACAGACACAGTGATGCTGCAAAGACATTTCCCAAACCCACCCTGCTCACTCCATGACATTGGCTTCCCCCACTTGGGTTTTCCAAACAAGCACCTCTATCACATTTTACTCTTGGGAGTAACACTTTAGAAATATCTGTAAAAGTACTTCACTATTCCCCTTCCAAACTCATCATAATTCACCTGCCATGAAGCCCCTTGGAATAGTAACTAGATTTTGGAGGGGGGTTGTCCTGTGCTTAAATAATTCTTGCTATAAGGTCATAGAAGATGTAGACAAGTTGATAATAATGGTAATATTTGGTAGGTTCACAAGAATACTGAACTGCCTCCAATTTTATGACAGCTACCTGAGTGGGAAACACACAGCAGTAAACATGGATAAATCCATTTTTATAGACATGTATATAAATTATTGGGATAAACTCATCAAAAGCACAGCAGGTTAACTGGTACCCCAAGGGGAAAAAAAAATCTGATGATGTCCTAAAAACAGCAATAGAAGTGTGGCCTTTAAATTGTTAAATTATTTGTACAGGAAAAATTATGTACATAAAGATAAGCATGGGATGCATCCTGAATAATTTATTTCTGTTCAAGTTCTTGTTTCCTAAGAAGTCAAAACTTGTGGGCTGCTTTGAATTTACAAGTCATTATGGGCTGACCCAATTTATACCAGCAAATTGAAGCCTCCAGAACCATTTTTCATATTGTTCTCTTAACATCTCTTTCTTTGAGGGCTGGATTGTTTAGCTGGCCATATGTGAAAAAAGACCATATGCTGTCAGGAAGGGGTTTTTTTTAAGTTACACCAAGGTACAGAAAGATTGAAAAGATTTTAAGACAGGCTTGTGAAAACTTTAAATCATAAACCATTGCACAATGCATAAATCATACAATTGTTCAGATAGCAGCCCTCAGCTTACATCTGTTGGATGAGCAGCTATCAAAGCTATTTCATATTTCTTCAGTTCTATTTGCCTGCTTCATGGTCTGCCCAGTGTTGTTTTCTTTTCCTCTTGTCTGAAATGCAATATATAAAATACACAGATATTGTTTGCCATTACATCAACTCAGTTTTGAGTGTTGAACAACAAAACGCTGAGAAATAAAGCAAATTTCAGACAGAATAGAGAGTCAGTCACATGCTTCATCACAAGTTACAGTTATACAGTGAAAGCTGCCACTTCAGGGTTCAATCCTAAATCACCTATGCTTTTGCTGACAATCTCCCAATATATTTTACTAATATAACAAGAATTCTTCCTCATGAACATTCTTCGTTCTTACTCTTGTCCATGAGATGCTGAAAACCAAGCCAACACACACGGTGTTTTACAGCAATTAAATATGCTGATAGACTTGACAATAAGCATGTCTCGGGCAGCCCAGGAGATGATGAGTTTAGCCCTAGAGTTGCACCTTGGCTGTGCTACCTGAGCCAGAACAGACATAAAAATCATTTCATCCAAAAGCTTTGCAGCAAGCAGAAATGCCTGTAGCAGATGAGGAAGTTGTAACTGAAAACAAAGATCTACAGCCAACCCTGACAAATTCCTCAAAATGCTTTTTCTAAGCAGATTACGTAAGTTATTTATAGCTGTGGAGGAGTGGCTGTGGGGTAAATTTGCCTGGGATTAGTTCAGGAATTGAAGGTTTTGTGAAGCCCCTTAGAGCTCAAACACCTTCCCCACTCCCCAGTGATGCTGGGTGTAGATGTTACACACCAAGACACTGCACAGCCCTTCCTCCAACTCCCAGCTGGGGTACCAGCTCCTGGAGGATCTTCACACCAAGGAGGATCCCCTGCAAATCCCATACCTCATATATCTTCTTTCTTAACATCAAAATACCCGACCACTCCAAAATCCATTTATTCCTATCTTAATGAGGCTGGGTTAAATGAAGGCACCATTCAAAGTCCAGATAAAATCAAAAGTTTAGAAGGATTCAAATGGGAAATGCAACCAGGCTTATTTAATATGCTCAGTCCAATATAAGCATAAAACTCCTTTTCTTTTCTGAATTGAGCAGCCAAGATTTAGACTCCTGTTTAATCTAAAGTAGGCAGGAGCCTAGGTTTAACCCAATATCCTCAGGATTGCTTTCAAAGGCACAAATTTCATGTTGAGGGGGTATCACCCCCCTCAGCCAGATTTGCAGTTTGCTTGGGGATTCATTCACATCTCATCTCTCCTGCTCTTGGACTTGTTCAGAAAGTTATTTTCCTTCAAAGCTTCACCTATTTGAAAATATAGATTTCACTTTGGGAGTTCATGTCTTATATTTAAATGGGTGGAAAACCAGAAATCCATTGAGCCAAAAAAGTCTCCCTCTCATGCACACACCTAAGTGCTGAATGGTTCCAATCAGCCACGGACACAGAAAATTTTGACATGCAAACAGAAAATCATAGTTGAGAAATCTATAAACTTAAAACCTATTTATATAGTTAATGAGCCTTGATTAATGACTTTGGAGAAAAGGGATGGTGCATAATCCTAGCCTTTGACATAACAAAATCAAAGAATTTAAATGCTGAAAGAGAGCTGGTATGTGTAATAAAGTTCATGGTGTTAAAACAGGAGTTTTGAGAGAATTGCAGTGTTTGCTAATTTACATGCCATGAACTACACTAGCAAGCTCTGGGGATCTTTTTATGCTAATGGGATCTGAAGTAGACTAAAATGGAAATCCAAATAAACATATATATGTATGGGTCATAATCCAGTAACTGTAGTAAACACATCCTGAATAAAATTACAGAGAACAACAAGAAATCCTTGAGCAAACCCTGGAGTGTTATTTGGGTGTTTTATACAAACCAAAAGACCATTTGTGCATTTGTGTATTCATGCCATAGAGGCACCGTGCAGCAGTGCAGCCTTCAAGCAGGTACACAAGTTATCCCTGTGATACAGAATGGATTTATGCAGGAAATTAAGCCCCTTTCCAAAGGCTCAAGTGATCAATGCCAGAAGAATTGGTGGCAGAGATTTCAAATAAACCGTTTCACCAAAGAGCTCTAACATGAATTATTTGCATGGACAAGTCAAGTGGAGTGAGTGCATTTCCAGTATTTTACTTTAATAAACTAAAAATGGAGTTTTATTTTTTAATAAGATGTTATAAGGATAAAATGTTTAATTAAAAAATTATATTTAAATTATTTTGATTTTTAACTTAATGACTAACGATTTGTGGTTTTTAATACAGATTTATTTATTTAATTATATAATACTGCTTAAACTTGTGAAGAAGGATTAGTTTTTGTTTTAAAAAAATATTTTTATATAACTATTGTATTTTAAATTTTTAAGTTTTTTATTATGTGATAATATACTTTTGTTTAAATAACAATATAATAATTTTATTTTAAATTTAATTTAGTTTTTAATTTAAATAAATAATATATTTTTATTTGAATTACACAATCAATCTCAGTTTTGTTATTTAATTTTGAAGTTTTTTCCATTATCTTAGGTTAAATGCAGTGTTCTTTAAGGGGTTCGTGTTAGTATAGAAAGTCTAAAATTCTCAGTATTTAGGGTTCTAACAGCATACAGCCAGTTATTGTGAGCTGATCCATGATGCTTTTCTAGACACACGAGTTTCTGCTAGAAAAGTTCGTTTATCAGCTGGCTGCTCTAATTAATTTACCCTTTCAGTCTGTAGTTGTCACAGTACAGAAATGAGATGCATGCAAAGAGACTCATTCCAAATCAGCATTTTCTAGACCATGAAAAGTTGGTCTGACTATCAAAACTCTGCCAAGTCAAACACTCAGTGCTCCTATCCAAGTCATGGTCAAACACGCAGCCTTGGTTCACTGAGCACACCAGTGGCATGCAATTGTAGCCTTGCAGGGGCATTTCAAACCTGTCCTGACATAATCAATAACCCATTCTCCACAAAGAACAAGCAGAGTATTGGAAATAAACATCTGTGTCATCAGGTCAGGCCCATGTTGGCTTTTCCAATTGCAGTGTTGCACACTTTGTACAAGGACTTATTGCCCCTCAAGTTATGCTAAAGAGAGGCAAATAAACCCTCACCCAGCAGCTCAGGCCACCAGCAGCAGCTTTGCTGGTGCTTGGATTAGTCAGAGGCTGATTATAAAGTCAGATAATGGATTTCCTTGTGTGGTTTCACATGTTGTCCCTATATCTCTTCTGCTAATTCACCCTTATTTTATTTTCTTAGCCAAACCAGGCAATGCCATTCCTGCTGTAGTGTTTGACCCTTCAGAGTTATCACCCATCTTCTTGTGGCTATTTTTAGGAGACAAATCTTTGGGGGGGAGTTCAGGAGTTCAGTGATACTCAGTAGGAACTCTCATGCATTTTATCACTCATCTTCTCATTTACACACAAGAAATGTACAATACTTCAACAAATATTGAATAATTTCAGGTTCAAAATAACTCCTTTAAGTTTAAAACCCATGAAGAAACTAGAGCTGACACTAAAGGCTCAGGACCAAGCTCTTCACTCACATTTACTGCGAAATGTTTTGGGATAAAAGAGTATTTCTGCTAAACACTGCTTCCAAAGTGTCTCGCCACACTTTTATACTGCAGCTTTTAAAAGATAAGGACTAACTCTACACCACATATAATGTATTTAGCTTTTTCTTACACTTTTTAAAAGCAACAGCTGCCATCAGTTCTCTTTTCTGATGACATTAGGAGTTGTCCATATTAAACATTCCCAAGAAAAAATAAATCCATAAATTTTGAGTCTAAGAGGCCAATCTAAGAGAAGGCAGGAAGCCTGAGATCTACCCCATGTGCACTAATGAAAGAATGCACTAATGAAAGAAACAAAACAGATCAAGAAGTTAAATTCTGTGTCAGAGCTGCATTTGTTTTAAACAAGAGTAGCTTATGAATCTTTGAAGATTAGACCAATGTGTTTAATTAGAGTAATTAAGTCTAGGAAGAAGCTCAGACACAAGGAAAACAATTAATTTCTGGCTACACATGCTTGTCCAATCCTTCCCAGCAGATACATTCTGTGATTTCCTGATCTTGCATTGTTACACAGCCAGCAAGACAGACAAGATAAATAAATCAAACCCAATTCCACAAAAGCCAGATAATATCTCTTTGTATCAGTGACCCAAGCTAGCCTAGAGCAGGTACAAGAAAAGAAAATGGAAAAGGGATGGAGCAGGAGGGCAGTGAATTCCTGACCCTTTCAGCTGACCTAGGTTAACCCCAGGTCCCCAAGAAACCACATCTGGGTAAAAATGGGCAAAACCATTGTGCAAGGTGGGCAGGAATAAAGAGACATTTTTCATTGACATTTCACTGAAAACCAAGAGAGGAAGAATCAAAGAATCAATTCTTGCAACCTGCAAGCTGACATGATACAATTTTGAAATCAACACTGAATTCCTATTTCAATACTCAGCACAATTGACCTTGTATCAGTAACTGCTCCTGTCATCACATTAGCAGGAACCTCACTCATTAAAACGCCTCCCCTTTTGTGCATCCCTGAAAAAAATTCCCAGATTAACACGTTGCTCAAAACTCCTTGGGTTTAGAATTCTTTTATCTAAGAAAGAGTCTGCACACAGCCTTTTAATAGATACTTTAAAAGAAGAACCTTAAAGAAACAGAAAAAGTAGTTCACAAAACTCACCAAGGCTCACCACTGCCATGGGAGGAGACCCCAGATGTTCTGTTTAAGCCAGGAGTTGATTCCTTCTCACAACAAAGTGTTCACACCTGGGAAAAATACTTAGCTTTAGTATCAAGTTGCTGTTGTGCATCTCTAATACTGTTCTGTGTGCACAGTGCCTCCAATAAATGTAATAAAAAGAAGTAATGCACTGTTGTGCTGTGCTATGACCTCAGAAACACAGCAAGCGGGGTCAAAAGCACAGAACCTCAGACATGGGGAAGGAAATGCAAACAGATGGAGGAGGAGCAGCTCTAAGCATGTCAAGGCAAAGAAAAAAATTAGATTTAAAAAAATCCAATGTGAATTTAAAAAAACTCAAGGTGTTGTTCCTAGGGAAACTTAGGTTGGATGAAGAAAATAGAATTTCAGTGCCTGCTGTTACCCTCTCCAAGGTGCCTCATATCTGGCAATGTACTGAAGAACCACAAGACCTGGAATTAATTAATTTAATTCAAGTCCTAAATAGTCAGCACAATGATGCTGCAAGAGAGATACATGACCTCACTTAATCGAAGCTGGAGAAATTAATCCCCACACTGGAGGGGATGACATGCACTCTTCCCCAGTCAATCCAGCCTATTTTCCCATTTCTTTAGATTATTCTGTATTTATGTGTGTATTTAGGTGAGATTTTCACTGTACTGAGCCATAAATGTTGGAGGAAAGAGTTTCTGCCTGTTCATAAACAGTGTACCAGGTGTCAGGGTTGCAATTCAGCTGTCAATGGCCAAGACTGAATTGTGATAATAGAGGCAGAATTGCATAAAGGAAGTTCTCATCACTCTAGAATTAGATTATTTCACCTTTGTCTTATCCAAGGTTTTCTCCTTTATAAAAAGGGAAAGAAAGCCTCAGTTCTGACTCCTCTGACAAGTGATAAGGAAAATATGAACATGTTGGACTGGGAAAAAGTGACTTCTAACTCTGGCTGGGTCCCAAAAATCTGTATGATCTGGAGCAGCCCCTGTTCCCCCTTGTGCTTCGAGGGAGCTGACTCCCCTCACACGGATCCCAGAACCAGCAGCTATAAATAAAGTATACAACAAGCCTGCAAACCTGCCAATGGAGTGTTAGGCAATCAGAGCTACCCCTCATTATATTTAAAACAACAAGAAAAATTAATGCAAGAATAAGATCCTGGGGGAGTGTAAAAAAAATAATGGCAACTAACCTAAAAAGACACCAAACTTCTCTGAATACCATTTTTAACTCCAAAGCATAAAGTTCTGTACTTTAAACTGATTTTTTTTTTTTTTTAAGCAATGAGGCATTGGTTCTGCCAGTAACAGCCACAGGAAAATGCAGCTTTCTGAAAAATAGGAAAAGCTTATAATATTTTTCCGTTTTTGTTTTTATAGTGTGTCCTTGGAAAACATCACTCAGTAATTATGCTTGTGCTGTTGCATATTTTCTGTGGTGCTCAGGCTCCTTTGTCTGAGCCAGGTGTGTACATGAAGGGAACACATCCTCAAAAGCAGTGAATACCTCACATTTCCATTGATGAAGGCATTATCATCTCTGAAGAAACAGACTCCCCTGTCTCCTGATTTAGCCATCACTGCCTTTACAAAGAAACCAATGCAAATAATTTATTCAGACAAGCTACCAGCACCTGCAGAAGGACCTGCCAGTGTGACCAGGAAGGTCATGCTGGTCCTGGAAAAACCTTCATTTTTTCTTCCCCCTGCTCCAGCTGGAGGGTCACAGCTGACAAGAAGCAGGCAGAGAGCTTGGGAAAAAATCCTGTGCCAAATGCTCTAAGATGCAGCAGGTTCTTTCTAACGGAGGGACCTATAACCAGGTGGACCAGCAGAAAAACAAAACTAGATATATTCACATTTCACTTGGCAAGTTCTCGTCATACACTAAGAAATCATTTTGGAGCTCCTTAAAGGATAAAAATGCCTTTTTTAAGGATTAATTGGGAATTTCAAAGGGCTCTTAAAGGGTTTAAGCATTCTTCCAGCACCACAGGGAAAGCAATAATTAGCTTTTCTCAGCCAACCTGTACTTTTGAGCACTGGAGAATAATGAAGTATTTTCCATATCCCTACCTGCACAACACTTATCCTCATCCCTGTGAGCCAGGCTCAGGCAGCCAGGCTGCAGGTGGCTGTAGACTTTGCTAATGTTAAGAGAGGTATAGGCACTCCTTTGGGGGGAATTAACTGTGAAATATACAGATCAACTAAGTAATTCTTAATCTTATTCTTTGTGGAACAATTCATTCATTTAAACCGCCCTTATTATGTTAATCCACCTAAAGCAAGTTTCATAACAAACAAGCAGCCACAACCATTTTCTCTCCTAAACAAAAACAAAAGAGAATATATAAGTGTATACATTTTGAAAGTTTTTTTTTTTTTTTAATCATCTTTACTGGCAACATCAGGATCAGTGGGAGGCAACACAGAGCACCAGCGAGACAGTATCTGCAGAGTTTTGCTTGGGTGAATTCATTATTGCTTGGCAAACTGAGCACTTTCCTCAGGAAATATTTTGTCCTTTGGAGTTTTTTGATTTAAACATACTTAGTTGATGCAGCTTTTTCCTAAGTGTCTCTTTCTTAAAAGCGCCTCTGGCAAAAAGCAGAGGATAAAGGCGCAGCAGAGCCAAGGAACCCAGGACGCCCTTGCAGCCTGTGTGCCCCTGTTATACCCCCAGGAGGCAAGGGCAGGAGGAAGGCGAACACAACCTCGGCTGCATTGTCCTTGGGCAATCACAATTTGGAGGGGGCAAAACCCATCAGGGGATCTGCACTGCCAATTTTCCTCTGTTAAGGAAAAACATGGCTAAAAATGTGCAGTTTTTCCAGGGGAGCCCAACCACCCCCAGTCCACAGCAGCCACTCACCCACACCTACATCACAACCAGGCTTGCTATAATCACTCCTCCCCCCTCCTCTCCTTCACTTTTAAATGCTTTGCTGCCATCAGAGATGTAATTTCTGCCACCTGTCCTACAGTGCCACCCTCATCTCCAAAGGCCCATCACATTAATAAATGCTGTGCCACAGCAGGGTGGGGTCTGTCTCAGGGGGCCACTGCCTACATGAGTATGGGCTGGAGGGATGAGGCAGACCAGATAAAAGCCCTAAATGTTTTCTATCATGAATATCAAGTAATGGATAAAATCTTAGATCTCCTCTAAGAATTAAACTCATGGGAAAAGAATAGAACTATGTGATGTCAGCTCCATAAATCCATCTAGGTGAAAGACATGAATTTTTTTCCTTGGATGTTTTTGGTGCCACAGTAGACCATGCAGACAAGTATGCAGACTCCAGCACCTCACAGCAGAGGTTATTAGTTTCCAGAGAGCGATAACTGGATTATCTGGATGAGCTGGATTTATCCCAGCAGCCACATTGTGGTGTCCATCCAACACACAGAGGGAATCCATCCAGACCATGTCAGTCTCTGCTGCTTGACAGTGCAACATCTGAGCTGGTCCAGTTTCCAAACCTGCATCCACACAGTGAGGGAAACCTCAGTGCTGCAAGGAACTGGAGCTCCTAACAGCAAAGCTCCTCAGGGCCATTTGCTCCCTGCTCATCCAGGACAATTTTAAACTCAGTAGCCTGTGAGAGCAGCCTGCAGGTCACAGTCACAGGGAGTCCCCACTCCTGGCCACTGCCACCAGTGACAGGAGCCCAAAGCTCTGCACAGGGGCTGGAACCCCCTCATTCAGCTCCTGGACACCTGGCCCTGCAGAGCAGGACTGCACAGGGTAGGTTTTACAGAAAGCAGAGGCAGGAGCAGAAGTGAAAAGAGTTTATGTGGTTAAGCTGAGTGTGAACAGCAGAGAGGTTGGACCTAAATATCAATATAACCTATTTCCTTCCAAGGATGTATTTCTTGCCCACTGAATGATCAGTTAATCCTCCTTTTTATTCTCCTCCCTTCAGTGAAACTCCCAAGTTATTGCAGGTGTTATCCAGGGACAAAATATTCACAGTTCCATTTGCTTATGTTTTACTGCTCCCATTAAAATCTGTACGAAGTTTAGAGACTAAACTTGAATTGTGCCCTTACTGGAAGCAGCTTGAACCCTTCAGTTCTTCACTTTCATGCTACAAAAATGAGGAATATCCCCAGAACTCTCTGAATGAGAAATTAAAAGAGAAATTAATTCCTTGCATAATTTCTTTTCTTTTTTTTTTTTTTTTTCCCTCTCTGATTTTTTTTCTCTATGTCCCCAGCCTTGCTTTTTATATACCTTTCAAACCTCAGCATATGCATATACCTCATTTTGGGCCCATCTTGACTTGCTAATATCATATGCAATCCATGCCTCCCAATTCACCAAAGTGAATGCAGTAAAAGAGCAGAATGCTTTTTTTCTGAGATGTCATGTAACACAAGATATGCAAACTGTCTCTGATTGGAAAGAAGAGATTATTTTTCCTGTCAAATACATATGCTTTATGTACACTGCTTGTTAGAACAATGTTCAACAAACATTCCATTTTTAAAGCCTAGAATATGCTGAAAATGAGTTTTGCATGCAAAATCTTCATGTATAAGAAGAAAAATTGTAGTACTACACAATGCATTCTGTTATCAGGAACAAACATGGGCACCAAGAAGCTTCCGAGGGAGTGGAGACTGCCAAGTTTGTGTGTAGAATTTTGAGTTTGTCCTTTTTTTATAATGACCCGTGTGGCGGGGAGGGAAAATACACGGCGGCAGTGCCAGCCCTGGTGCCAGTGCTGAGAGGAGGGAGGAGCCATTGCTGGGGTGCAGAGGCTCTGGGCAGGCTCTGTGGTATCCATAGGATTCAGCCAATCTGTTCCTGCAGCTGCCAGTTTTATGCATGATTTACCTGGCTGGATGCAGCTCCTGCACCAGCGCTGCCAGCTCCAGGGTTGGAAAGCTGCGCTGCCAGGGCTGCTCAGAGCACCCACCCAGCCCTCTGCTGCCCCAGAAAAGGGAGGAGAAGAACTCCAGGATTTTGGTCTGCTTTGTTTTAGTTGGTGTTTATTTGGTTTTTTTCCTTTTTTCTTTCTTTTTTTTTTTTTTTTTTCCGAGCTTTTCTGTACGGCTCTGAATGCTCGCTGATTTAATTTTTTTTAATTTTATATTTTTCCTCCAGATGGGCTTCTACTAAAGATTACAAGTAAACCAAGGAAAACACATATGAAAAAAGGCTTTTTAAAACTAGACAGTGGGACAGCACATGCACTTGTCATCCCTCCATGAAGCATAGGCTATTAAAGATGTAATATTTTCACTATATCTCAGCTGCAGTACAACGAGTCACTCCAGGTGAGTGAACATAGCTGACCTTCCATAAGCATTTCCAATACCCTTCAAAATATCACATTATTTACCAGTTGTGGGAAAGTGTTCTTTAGTAAGCAGCACAAAGCAATCACAGTGGCTTTAGAGATTTTAAAGGTTTCCTAAGGAGCCACAAGTGTCTGTAAGATGCCCTTGGGGCTTCTGTTTTGCACTGTGATTGTGCAGTGTTTTATTTCTGTCATAAAGTGCATACAAAGGGAAAAGGAAAGAAGTAATCTCCTACAGCTGGAAACCAAATTACAAGACTCTTTTATAATAAGGAGAGATTTTCCCCAAAGTGACACAGTGGGACATTAAGTCTTTGAATTTGATCCTACCTAAATGAACAGGAAAAAATTCCATTGACTTTAGTGGTAGAGGATCAAACTCCAAAGGAGCTATTTAAAATATTATGTAGGTGATGTATGAGTGTGGTTTCATATATGTTCATTAAGAGTCTTTTTATCCCCTCCTCCCCTCTGAAAATGCTGCAGAAATATTATCAGGTTCTGTGATTACAGCGTGTGCTGATAGGCCAAAGGTATCTCTAAGAGCAGGGTTTTTGTTGAGGCACTAACTCAGATGAGCTTTATATTAACAGGAGTTCACAAATAAGGTTTTGTTATCTCTGCTCCTGGCAATTGTCAGGGCACACTGAAGCATTATTAACATTCCTGCAATCAGCAAATGAAACACAACACCCAGGACCCAGCATTATCTCTAACTTCAGTTCCAAACAGTTTCCTTCTAATCTACCTTTTAGCACAACATTCAGAAAAGAAGGAATTAATATTGTGAGAAGATTTTTTGAGGACTCTCTGGCATCTTGAATCCTTTTTGAAGAAGAAAAATAAAAATGTAATGATACCTGCACCCCATAACATTGGTGTGACTCGCATTTAGGAGATTCAGCTTCTATGGCTGATTTTACAAAAGTCAGTATTTCCTACTTTGCCACTCCATGAATACCACATGAAAAAACCTGGACCTGAGCTCAAATGCAGAGGAAATAGGAATTTTACAATTATTAAGGATGAAAATGAGTATTGTTTAAATTAATGCAATAAAAAATGTCTGTAATCCACCTGAACTTACCTTTCCTATTTGTATTAAACTGAAGTTGCTTGCAGTCACCTGCCTCAGGGTTATACTCAGAATTATATTTGAAGGAAAGAATAATAATCTCTGAGGTCAAATTTTTCAGTCTAATTCCAGTTAACCAAATGTCCTGAAAGGACTTGGATTTGTCATGACTCTTTAGCTGTAGGAAAGTTCATGAGCTGCAGAACCAGGGTTTAGCTCCTTGGAATATTCTGGAAAGGCACAATGTTTCATTGTAAGGCCTGATCCAGAAAGTGCTTGTGTTCATCTTCCTATTCACCACAACAGACTTTAGACATGTTTAATAGGAGTCAGAAAGTGATATGAGAGAAATTGTACGCTGGGTGGCTAAATGGTAAAGGAAGAAACAAAATAAAACTGAGCTAATGGCTTGTCTTGAGAGATTCCTATGGGACAGGATCATCCTTAAATAAAAAACTGTTAAGAATAGACCTTCTAATTTTGTGATAGTTGCTCAAGCTTTGCTCTTCCCACAAAAAGGACTTATAGTTTACGTGGTGGGGTATAACATTGCAATATGGGATAAACCAGGCAGTTTCAGGACAACGACTGATGAAGCTAAATAAACTTTGAAAGGCAAGGAAAATTTAAAAAAGGCCTTTTAAAGGTAGTGTCCTGGACACCCAAAGAAGATTATGATTCTGTAATTCAGTTTCTTAACAAAATCCTTGCTAATACTCACATTCCTGTGAGCTCTGAAGTGCTGCTTTCATACAGACAGGCAAGTCCAGTCTGCCCTATCCTGAGCTGATCCCTTCCAAACCATTTCAGTAAAACCCAATCAGATCTCTAACAAAAGGAGCTGCAGTGGCTGTTTGACTCCTGGCAGTGACTTTATCACTCCTCTCCCTTTTGTGGCTCCCTTTGTGCAGCTGTGAGTTCATCACTGCCAGTCTGGTGCTGGGGTCTCAGGTTTTTTGCTCTTCTACTTAGCTGAGTTTTATCTCAGTGCTTTGAATCGCTGCTTATGGGTTCCTGTGTTATTTTATAATGTAACTAGGGCTGTGGCTCTGCACAGGTTAATGGCTGTGATGCTTTGCTGCTCCCAGGTGGGTGGTCTGGTCTCTGCCTTTCCCATCCCTGTGATCCCTCATCTCTCCTGCCAGCTCTGCTCCCCCTAGGCTTCTCTTAGATCACCTTGCAGGAACAACACTTTTGCTGGGTGCTTTTTCTACCACCATGTGTAATTGGATTAGAAATGTAGAATTGCCTCGTGGAGGAGTCTGCAGGGCAGAAAAGCTGGTATAAAATACATAGATGGGGGATGTAACCAGGAGCAGAGGATAGGAAGATCAGGGTCTCCCCTTTCCTGCAGCAATAAGCTCTTCTGTCAGCTCACCAATGTAGCCATGATATTTCCTGAAAAATCCCTTTGACAGGATTTTTTCTCCTGAGAATCTGAGAGACCTCATGAACAAAATGTAAACATTGATTATCTGCTGCTGTGGAATGCAACAGGTGCATCTGTGATTGGTCTCATGTGCTTGTTTCTAATTAATGGCCAATCACAGTCAGCTGGCTTGGTCGCTCTGAGAGTCAGGAGCTTTTTGCATTCCATTTTTGCTCTTTGCTTGCTGGCCTTCTGATGAAAACATTTCTTTTATTCTTTTAGTATAGTTTTAATATAATATATATATCATAAAATAATAAATCAAGCCTTCTGAAACATGGAGTCAGATCCTCATCTCTTGTCTCGTCCTGGGACCCCTGTGAACACCACCACACACCACCTCATGCCCACAGAAATCTAAATGGGTGCTGGAATATCTTTCAGTCTGATTCTTTCTAAAGCTGTTTTGTTAGGGTTGGAAACAACCTGCATAGCAGAGCAGCCTAAAATTGATGTGCTTAGTCTAAAGCTGCCAAGGGGGAAACACAGCACATCCCCAGCTGAGCTGCCCAGGGCTGCCTTCAGCCAGGGCTCCCCTTTTGGTGTCATTAATGTCACACACTCCTCTGCAGGGACCTCAGCTGAATTCCTTGAGGAGTGCAGCAAAAGCTCACATGATGATTATTATCTTTGTTAAAATCACAGACTGAGGGTAGAATGACCCACCTTCCTACTGAGAGATCCAGTCACAGTTCCTGCCCAAAATGCAGAGAGCACCTCCCACCCCTGGTGCTGCTCCATCCTTTTAATCTCCTGCACCAGAGACAGCCTGGCCTCCACTTGGCTGCTACAGCTCTGCATCCTGTTAGGCTTGAACATGAATCTCTGCTCCAGGGGGATGATTGCACAGTTTCCATGAAACTCCCCAGCAGAAACAGCTGCTCTTTGAGGCAAGGACTGCACTCCAAGGTCCCTTGCTCCTTAGCATCCCAACCACAAGCCTACAAAACTTCTTTCACGTTTTTTTAACCTTTCTCACAATATATTTTTAATACTTGATGCTGAGTGAGGCAGCTTGAGAAAGCGAGAGGTGCCTTCAAGCTGCACAGTCTGTGTGCTGGTGGCTGCTTTGTGCTGCACAAATGGCAGCTCCAGTTTTACCAGGCAAAGCTGGGAATTCAGAGTGTTGCTTTCACCTCAGGCAGATGCTCTCCATAAGGTATGAAGAGAAGGGATGTGATACCACCTTCTCTGAAAGCAAACAGGGAATGTGGCTGTGTTTTCATCCTGGATGAAATTTACTTTTCCAGGGCTGGTAAAATGAGGTCATGATGAGCAGGAAAGGCCTTACAGCTCAACTGGGAGTAAAGAATTGTAGAATCACTCAGGTTGGAAAAGACCTCTAAGATCATCGAGTCTGACTTCTGCAGCCAATCCTGGAGCAAAAGGAAAAAGGGAAAATGTTGTAAAGTCACACTGCCACATGTTCAGAGGCAAATATCTTGCTGAAATATCCACAAAAATTTCTGGAAGACTCTTGCATTAAAACTACTGCATTCAGTTGCTTCATTAACAACTCCAGCTTTGATTGCTTGATATGTTTTCTGCTCAGTAATTTGAAGCCATAAATCACTGTTTAAGCTCCTAAAAATGAAGTGATCATTAAGGAATTAAGAATATATTACTGTCAGTAATATCTGATCCTTTGAGATGGGAAGAGGATCTTACACCACATAACATCTCTCTAACTATCTCCGTGGAGATTGTGGGGAATGAACTGAATTTTTTTTTTTAATGCAGATATTAGACTCAGAATTCCAGAAGTGTAAACTGGGAATATTATGTTTACAAGAAGCCTGATAGCTTGAAATCCAAAAAGATTTTAACTAGATACTTTAAAAAAAAAAAAAAAAAACCCAAAAAAAAAAAAAAAAAACCCCAAAAAACCCCACAAACATCATCAATGGAAGTTAGCTGAACTGGACTGCTGATTTTACCCAGACATAATAAAAAATCCTGGTTTTGTGTATATTTAGAATTAGGAAGAGTAATCAATCAGCCAATAAGATTGGCCTGGACTAGGCAATAGGTTAACCTTTCTGAAAAAGCTTTATTTCAGTTTTAGAGTTGACTTCTTATTAGAGCAGACCAGGCTCAGTTTCCAAACAAGAATTTGGGTCTAAATTAGATACCATATCACCTAAGTGAACAAAAACCAAAAGCAAACAAAAAAACAAGAACTAGCCTGAGAACAGAATTTAAAACTCAGAATCAAAGCTAAGAAACTAAAAGTTTAGACAGCTAAAGGCTTAAGAGTAATCTAGAAGACTTTCACATTGTGTGGCTATTACTAGCAACTAGCTGTTAGGAAATGCTAAACACATAACTATGTTGGAAGCCTCAGTTCTCTCTGGAGATTAAATGCCAGGCTGAATCAGGTTGGAAAAAAAGCATTTCCATCCCCTCCAGGCTCCCCAGTCTGCAGTATATTCCCAAGGGTTTAAATCAGAAGTTCAGAAAGTTTACCTCTGCACAAGTCCCAGCTTCACTGGCAAAGCCAAGCAAAAGCACCCTGACTCAATGCCCTGCTCTGGGTGAGAAGGCACAATGTGCATTTTTCACCTCAGGAAGCATCACAGACAGGCAGCACTTGCACAGCTGTGGGGGCACAGGATGCAGCAGGTCAGGAGTCAGAATTAACAAGGTGGGATATAAAACAAGCTGTGGCAGAGTCTGCCCGTCAAGGAGCAGGAAACCTGAGCTCAAGTCCATGCTTGCTTCATTCTACAAAGGAGAAGAAGAGGGGTGTGTGTGAGATTTTGATCTGTTAATGATATAAAAGCATGGAGTTTGGGGTTTTTTTTAGGGTTTCCTATTTAACTATACTGCACTAGCGCTTTCTCTGAAAGGGTTTCAAAACTCTGCTGTGCAGCATTGAAGATTTGTCACAAAACTGAAGGTTTGGCTGGGATCTTGTTTTCAGTATCCTCTGAAATTTTTAGTAAAGTTCAATTTCATGTACTCATAACAATTTTATTTGTTTCCTGTTGAGTGACAGGATAGGGATAAAAACATCTTTGAAGAACAGGGATTTTTATTGGATATGAGTGCACATCATTTTCTTTTCTAAAGTTCCTTAGGCAGCACCCAAAATTTAGACCATTTTAAGGCAAATGTCTGGTGGTAGCAAGATAAAATTGTAAGGGAACAACTACATAAAATTGTTAGAGAACAATTATTCTTCAGGTAATTTTTGTTATCAATGACAGATTCTTCCAGCAGAAATGTACTTTACTGTGTGCTGCAATTCTTGTGACTTGGAGCTGCACAAGCCAAAAGCACTGATTTCAATGCACTAAGCACGGGTGGTAAAGCAGCAGACCTCCATTAGAAAAGAATATTTAAAAATTAATTATCTAATGCTGCAAAATGTGAAAAATAATGGAAATGTAGTTAAATTTTCCATATGTCCTATTGAATCAATCTCTGATCTTGTTAGGGAAAATATAAAGCAAGGGTGAATTTCTTCTCCAGGACCAATTCTCCTGGCTTTTTGGAATTGGCTTTGGATTTTTTTTTTTAATGCAATGTGTTGCTTGATTTAATTTCTGGCATGATGACTTCTCTCCCTTGGTAGATTTTCAGCTGTTCAAGAAGTAGAAAGATGATGGATTTGGTCTCTCTGAGAAAATCTTCCTGAATGAAGCAAACTGGCAATTCCATCTAATTCCAGAAAGAATGGATGAATGAATGAACACCACACAAATAAGAAGTAAAAAAAAAAAAAAAAAAAAAAAAAATATATATATATATATACTCAATGGCATTTGGGTCTTGTGTTGAATTTCATGGGGAAATAAAACATTTGACTGAGAACATATTAACATCACCAGATAGACAGCTTCATGCCCAGAGCTGTGTGGAAATAGTTAGAAACTTTAAATTAAGCTGAAGCTTTAAGCTTACCCCACATGTATAAAATTTTGCACCAGAAGGGATACTTGCCTTTCATCTTTGCTATTGGCACAGAAACTCTTTGAATGAACGGACGAGCTCAAAAATTGCCCATTTATGATCTAAAGTATTAAATCAAGCTGTGGGCCTACATGGCTGAATGGGATGAAATGTTCGTCACTTGCAGGGACATTGAAAATTCTGTACAAAAATTACAAATACCATAAAACAGGGGGTTGTTTAAATGCTGACTTTGTCCATTAGGATATGCAATGTAGAACAGAAAGTTTTAATTCCATATGCCATTTTTTTCAGCAGGAAGATTGCTGCAGCTTATTACACTTCATTATGTATTTAGCAAAATCAGCAAACAATCCAGAACTGAATACTAATGAGGATCACACATGTGTGCAACGGTACAGGATGAGGCAGAAGGACAGAATTGCAAGCTAAAAATCTCTGTAGGAAGAAGTGGCTGTCTAAAGTTTGCCTTTGATCATAAAATCATGGACTGGTTTGGGTTGGAAGAGACCTTAAAGAACACCTGGTTCCAACCCCATGCCATGGGCAGGGACACCTTCCACTGGAGCAGGCTGCCTCAAACCCTTTCCAACCTGGCCTTGAGCACTTCCAGGGATGGGGCATCCTGATCCTTGCTTATGCAGACACAGCAGCCATCTCAGCTGCTCATTAGCAGGGTAATTGCTTGGGTAATTATGAAAAGAGTTGCCCAGATCTTAAGCTTGTTCTGTTAAAAAAAAATGTCTTTATAGTTGCACCTCTTGTGAGGCTGAGTGGCACCTCAGTGCTTCCTTTCTGCTTCTGTGAACTTCTTTAAGGCACTAAAAAAATCTACTGAAAACAAGGAATGAGTAGATAGAGATGGAATTTTAGAAGGAGCTATGTCTTCCCTTCAGTGGAAGAGATCCAAGATCTCCATGCTGTCTTCCATCAGCCACACAAGTGTTGCCCACCCACCCATCCCTTTTACCAATAAAATTTCTCCCATTTTGCATTTTCAGCTGTTTCACAGATAATTTTAGATATCAGTGTTTCACTCTTCGAAAAACAAGATTTAGATACATTGTCCATGGAAAATACTTTCCAGACAAATGCCAACAAGGACAGGCAAGAAATAATTAAGATCGGTAGATTGAGCTATTCTCTGAACTGATCTTTGATCTATGCTGAATAAAACTTTAGCCAAAACCAAATGCCAATTTCATTTCTTCCTTCCTCAACTCACCATTATCTGTACAACTGGAATATCAGTCTGTAGCTGATGGTGGCCATATTTTTTCTAGACTCTTAGGAAATCCTCCAAAGTAAATATTAATAATATTTGAGCATATCAATCTGTAAAAGCTGATGGAAAATCTTCCTAGCGGTCCCTATTGGCATCCTCAAGTGCTCTCCGTCACCCAGGAGAGGCTGCAGCATCAGACACCCACAGGTCAGGGCTGAGGTCACCTCTGGAGGGTCCTGTCTCCCTCTGCACTGCCCTGACACAGTGTGGGATGCTCCAGGTGTCCTGGAACAGATTGGTATCTGCTCCTTGGCACCTCTCAGAACCATGAAGATCTTGAGACATGCACACGCACCTTGTAGTTAAAAATCTGTGCAGAGGATAATTATTCACCTTAAGAAAAACAGTATATTAATGTACTTAAAAAAATGTAAAGTACACTTTCCCCTAAGAAGCCACAACTAATTTGTAGGGATTCTGGTACAGCTGATTATTGCATTACTGTCTGATTATTGAATTGAAAAAGTGCAGCTGTTGCTCTCCAATTTCTGTGCAGTAAAAGCTCCTTAAGCTTTCAAGATATCCTGAGGAATTTCCCTTACTGTGTCTTCATTTTCAGTGTATCTTGCTCCTGCAGAGTGATGCTGAGTGTAAGGTGTAAGGAAGATGCTTTTTCTCTCCTCTGCAATGCTTTCTGAATTCTCTAGGACTGCTGTATCTCGTCTTGCATAACACAGCAGATGGGAGAGAGAACAGAGTGGGGTAGAATCCAGTAACATCCTTTGGATGGTTGGACTGGCAGATTGCAGGAAACTGTGTTGATGGTACCTGCCAAGTCACCAATCAGTCTGAATCAATTAATTGTCAAACTGGCACACAACTCCTAGCAGGAAGCTCCGTGTCTCATTTGGGTTGATTTTCTTTGCGTTTTTATTTTTATCTATCCAATGTAATTTTTTTTGTTTGTTTGTTTTAATATCTTTACTCTTTTGAAGGTTCATCTTTTTGTTTACTGACATCTTGAGTATCCATGCTTCTTGTAAGCCTGTAGATAATGCATCAAAGTCAGTATTGCCTGGTTTTGCTGGTGTTTAATGTTTTCTGGATAACAAATTGTTTTCAGGAAGTGAAAATGTTATTCAAGGGAGGATATGTTTAAGATATCAGAAGCTAAAGCATCACTGACAATACTGGAAAAGATGTTTTATTCCTTCATTAGCAACATCCTCTAGCCACTTAAAAGTCCTGGTTTCTATTTTTGTGCGTGCCTTTCTCCAGCAGTAATATTGCTGTTGGCTTCCCATAAATGACCTTGTTTATGTCTTCATATTTATTCATAGCACCAAGCTATGACATAGTATACAAATGTAATACACACATTACTAACAGCATTTAAATTAAATATGGACAGGCAGCTCTTCCCTGGGATAGGGAGTCCATCCCCACTATTCTTATTCCTGTTGGTAAAATCTTCTTTAGCACTATATCTCCCAGGGCAAGGGACATGCCAGCCCCAGAGTGCCCCATGGAGCACTTGTGTGCATCCCCACCACCCAGGAAACATTGCAGCTGCTCTTTTTTTAATATATTATTTTCTTCTGGATTCTTTTTGGGACAGATTTAGCTCTGCCTCACCTCCCTGCCTGCTCAAATGCCTGTAAAGGTACAAGTCTCCAGCTCCAGCAAGCAGCAATGCTTCCCAGCACAGTGGAGGCCCCTCATATCCTCATATCCACTGGCAAAAAATCAGGGGCAACTGGTAAAAGCTGCTGTGGTGTGTTCAGCAGACACCTGCCTGACTGCACCAGGGCTACCAAACCACCATGTCTCCACTATTTCTGGGTAAAACATAATGTTTTAAGGTTCACAAGTGTGCTGGGAGTTGCAACGTGAGCTCTA
Organism: Ammospiza caudacuta; assembly: GCF_027887145.1. Taxonomy (NCBI): domain Eukaryota; kingdom Metazoa; phylum Chordata; class Aves; order Passeriformes; family Passerellidae; genus Ammospiza; species Ammospiza caudacuta. Next base: position 39,835,004 of record NC_080600.1, on the reverse strand, counting down.
TGCAAAGAGCTTGTCTTTTATGGACTCACCCAGCAAAAAAAGTTAATTTTTCATAAAAGTAACTTTCTGATTTTTGTGGCTGTGGAGAAGACACGAAATGCTTGTAGGAGTGGGCCCTGGCCTGTGGGAATCAGGTGTTCCCTCCCAACCCCATTGCCATCGATGGTCTCAAGACATCTGTCATTGTGCAGGGAAACGTGGTCTGAGCTCAGCGGAGGCACAGAGGGAATGAGCCAAGCTTGTACCAAGTGGAAAAGAGTTACAAATGTTTCAGAAGAGAAATCAGCATTAAATACTGCAGCCTGTGCAGGGCCTGGGAGAATCTGAGATGGTCCCAAGGGCTTGACATTGGATGGAGAGGGCCAGATGAACCCCTCAAGTGGTGATGGACTCTGGGACCTGCCAGATGCATCCCTCAAGGTGTGATGGACTCTGGGACCTGCCAGAGGAATCCCTCAAGTGATGATGGACTCTGGGACCTGCCAGAGGAATCCCTCGAGTGGGAATGGACTCTGGGACCTGCCAGAGGAATCCCTCGAGTGGGGATGGACTCTGGATCCTGTGAGAGGAATTCCTGAAGTGGGGATGGACTCTGGGACCTGCCAGAGTAATCCCTCAAGTGGGGATGGACTCTGGGACCTGCCAGGCACATGTCAGCACTGTCAGTGCCAGATCTTCACCAGGATTGGACCTGGTGTCTCCACTTCTCTCAGTCATGTGAACACACAGCATGGATTTTGTGTCATTGAAGGAAGACAAAGATTGGAAGTCTCAGCATCCAATGACAAGGATGAGCAGGGCATCTCCTCATATAAATTTAACCCATCAAAATCTCCTGAATCAGCTGTATGGGTTCAGACCAGGCTCGGTATGAGGGGGTCACAGGGGCTGTAACCACATAGCAGAAACCCTGCCAGATAATTTCTGAGTGAGGATCTTTGTGGACCATGATCTGCCATACCCATGGTCTCACTTCTCCTAGATTGCAAAACATCCTGCTCATGTCAGAATGCAATGTACTGGGGAAATACTCACTTTGCATCTTGAAAACCCAAGCATGGGGGAGATCCATTGGCCAAACCCCAAGAATAAGAGCTGAAATTATTTTAAGAAGCACAGATCCTCTGAAGACCAAAGTATAAATGTGTGTCTGTCTGTTGTGGAGCTGAAACTATTGCACACACAATCAAAGAATTTGAGAGCAAAACTTTTCCCAGAGCCAAACAGCCATGTGCCCTCATACAGAATTGCATACAAAATCTTAGTAAATTTTAATGTGTTTAAATCCAGCCTTTGTGGTTTCTTTGGATACTCGCCACTCTCTTTCCATATCAGTGCATTGTTGTATAATAAGTTAAATCTTTTACAAAGTTGCTTTATGTGGCTGAGTTTGAACTGCTGTACAAAGGATTTTTCCACTTATGAACTTGGTGGATGGTGACTCTTTCTCTACAGTTGTCCAATTAATTTTATTCCTAAATGTGAACAAAAACCAGCTTGTATCAGGATAGTTCCTGTTATACTTCAATGTGATTTTGATTACATTATGTTACAGAAGTAGCACTGGCCTTCCTTCAAGTCTAGGTGAGAAGCTAATTGGTTTCAAACTGTTTTAAATATGCTGAAGTTATAGTTGTCAATTATTTTTCTGGAACAATAATAATTTCTCAGATTGAACTCTGCTTTGTTAAAGGGCTTTAAAAGCTGAAATAACTTCCTTTTTTTTCTTGTTTTTCTCTGCTTTCGCATTTAGAATCTTTTGGTTCCTGACCCCCACAGCCTGTTAATTTTGATCAGCTTTCATTCCGATTTGAAAGTAGGCTCTCTTTTTTTATTGTTTTTTAATCAGTATTGTGTTAATGTATTTTACATTGCTTAAAAGTTACTTCAGGAGCTGGTTCTCAAAGAAGCATGGCAATATCTTTAATAAGCTCTCTATTCATGATTACTTTTAATGTCTTTTTACTGATTTAATCAATAATTATGAAGCAGAATTGTGCCATCTTTGTGAGCATCTCTCAACAAACCAATTACAAATTCTTTTTAATAGATATCCAAGGGTAATATGTCATCACAAAGATTTAGCTATGGAAATGCAATAGTGATGAACACAGGCAGAATTGCCTCAAAATTTCAGCTGAGACTTACCCAAAATTATTATCCATTTCCCAAAAGGAGTAGTAGTTCTGGAAGTATTTCCTTAGGTGTATGTTTGTACCAGCACCACATTCAGAACACACATCTGGCTACTCCCAGTTACAGCAGTCATTTACTGGTTTTTTGGGTAATATATTGTCACAGAACATTTATCACTTTTGATACATAATTATCTGTAAAACGGGGATTAGGATTTTGTTGGGTAAGGCCCAGCCATATGTGAAATCAGAGCAAGGGTCATTACCTTTAATGCCTTTTTATCTCTTTGGAAGCTGCAACAATTACTGCCTGGAAAGAGGGAGGATGGGGCGTGAGAATGGGCACTCCAAGGTGTTCCAGACATCTGCTTGCCTGCACCAGCATGCAAGAGAAAAAAGAAACACTGAGAAATACAACCAAAAACTAGAAGGTGATCCTCCTGAAAGGCACACAGCAAAACCCACCACAGAAAATGGAGCCTGTGCTGGTGAGGGATGGGTTGCTGGTGGAGCAGAGTGATCGGATTTCCTGATGGAAGAAAGGGGTTTTCCTTGCCTGCATATGGCCAGAGCCATTTTCACAGAGATTTTTCCTTTTTTTTTCCAGTTTTAGCACTCTGTCTTAATGGTGATTCAGGGTTTAACCAATGGAAATGAAGATATTTCACACTGAAGCCCAACGGAAATAGCTTTAGTTTTGAGGGTTTTTACATGAACAGCCAATATTATTTCAGATGTTTTATGAATATGGGATTCACCTGGGCAGATCAGATTAGTCCAGCACAAGATATGTCCAACAACAGTGGCCAATATTGATGTCTGATACTGTCAAACACTTCTTGGCTGGGTCTACGACTGCTCACCCTGACCCTGGGCACCAGATAACTTCTCTCCTGATGTGCAGAGATTTATGACGCTCATATATTTCCATTCTCTCAGCATAACTGCATATATTTTACTGGGGTATTTTTCTTTTATTTTCAAATATAATTTCTAATCATCTTTGAATCTTGCTGACCTTTGCTATGATGAGCTGTTAGGCTGAGCTGCTGTTGCTGCAGCTCCACGTGTTTACCTAGAAGGATTCATTGAAAACGATGTTTATAAAGCTGGACATGCTGCTCTGCAACTCCAGAGCACAGACATCTGCTCCTGCTCCTGCTGACATCAGGACACGGCTGCTGGTGATGTGTGTGGGATGAAGAGGAGATCCTGAGAGTGTGGATTTAACAGCTCTGGGCAAGGTGCAAGGAAGTTGTGATCAGAGTGGTGGAGTGTGAGGTGTGTGAGTGAGAGCTGGGTGTCTGCTGCAGCCTCCCTGAGGTGATTCACAGCAGGCAAAGGTGAGGAAAGGGGTGGCAGTAGCTCCAAATGTCCTCTAAAGAATCACCTGCTTCTCCTATCTGCTCCTTTTCCCACTGACCTGCTGGATAAAGCAAACTAAAGGACCCAGGGCCCCCTGCTCTGCCCACAGAAGAAAGCTTCCTGGAGTACATGGAGGGGAAAGGGGGCTTAGTTTTCTTGTTCTCTGGTGAGTTTATCCATGAGGAGATGATCCTGAAAAGTGTCACGAAGCCAGGATAAATGTTAGGAAGCTGAATTAGTTTATTTCTGGAGGTCCCTTCCAACTGAAAGTATTCTTTCCAACTGAAAGTATTCTCCATCCCATTCCATTCCATTCCATTCCATTCCATTCCATTCCATTCCATTCCATTCCGCCCCATCCCATTCCCTCCCATTCCAGTCACCAAACACCCCCAAAGGAACGATCTGACAGAAGGCACCTGCTAACATATGGTGTGCTGCACTTGGGGGCTGGGAGGAAAAGATTGTGCTGGGAGAGCTTTTTTTCTGTTGGGTTGAAAATGTACTTAGTGGCTCCAGAGAGCAGGCTGCAAGCCCCAGAAAACAATTCTTTCTGAACATTGAGAGTATGAGCTGCTGCAGCAGGCTCTGCTTGCTCATTCTGTGAACGTGTCCCTGCCCTGATGAGGACAGACCACCTACTGGGAAGTGCAAGTAATTCTCTTTCCACACCAATTCATTTTTTTGGCTCCTTCACTAAGATTAATTCCTCCCTTTGTATTTAACAGCATCTCCAACTAGCAAAACAAAACCAGCTTCATGAATAGCAGCAAACAATCTCCAGCCAGGTTGCCAGGTACTGTGGTGGCTTTGCAGGAGAGACATCTGTCTGATGGCAACTTGACCAAGACCAACAGCAGAGCAGAGTTACAGTCCCACGTGCCAGCATCAAGCTGGTGTTGCCAGCCATGGACTAAAGGAGAAGCTGAGATTTTTTCAGTTGTATTACCACTGGTCTGAAATTTCCTGTCTGTGTCTAAAAACTGCTCTTTATTTGGCACTTGGCACAACAAATGCCCTAGAATGCAGTGCAAAGCTTTAAAAGCAAAATAGCCTGTTCTTGCCACTGAGCCTATGCACAGGCTTTTCTCCAAGGTCCTCTCCCAAAAGGTTTTGGGACAAATTTCAGTCCCTGTAATAGTCACAGCCTGAGTAAAAATATAAATTTAAAGTTTCTGAATAAAAGGGGAAAATAAAAAAGGCAAAAAACCACCCAGATAATTATTCCTGAAACTGGAACACAGGGCCAAAGTATTCATCTCTTGCATCACAACACACACTCCTCTCTAAGTCCAAACCCACAATGGATGTATTCCTCATGTATGGAAGAGTTTAATTCCAACAAGAAAAGCTATTTTTGCAAGACTTTGGCTTTTGATGGCAGGATCTGAGATGTAATCTCTGCAATTGGAGGCTGAGCAGCTATGGAGCATATGTTGTGAAATGCAGAACAGAGTTCTGACCCTCCATTCCAGCATTTCACAGCCTCCTGCTCCCCGGCATCCTTCCCTGAGCCCTCAGGTCCCAGTTTGTGCACAAAGAGCCAGCTTTTCCCTCCTTTCCATGCCAGCCCCAATCTCATCTCTCTTCTAAATATGGGCTTGGCAGTGTTTTAAGCATTTGGTGGAAGTCTGTGTGTGTTTTAACCAGAACGCTTTTTCTCCGCAATCAGACTGATTTGAAAGTGTCTGATACAGGAATTACTTATTTGCCCTTCCACACAGAGACTGCAATGCTCTTAAAAGGCACATTTTAAATGGAATAACCAGATCTGTGCCAATGCACATAAAGTGGTTGGACCTCCTAGTGCTTGCAGTGCTTTTGTCCAGTTTGCTGCATCATTCCTTGCCATGACAGCTCAACCTCTGCTTTGGTTACCTTTAGCGCCTCCCATCCCCACTCCAGGGTGGACAGGGCCCATCAAACCTCTGTTATAATCTCCACAAGTCTCTTTAAAATAAATTAAATCCACAGTCCAACCCTGAACTTGCAGCATGCCCTGAAGCTGGCTGAGCATCTCCTCCCATGCTCAGTGTGCAGTGTGCCTGTGTTTGTCCTTGTTGTACGAGTGGTTCCTGGTGAGATGTGACTGTCAGCTTTGCTGGAGACACAGAGAAAATGTTTTGCACTTGTACTGCACTACACTCACTGGAGGAGATGCTGCTGCACACCAGCCTGGGCTGGGTTAACAGGAAAAGGAAGTTTTCTCATCCCTTTGGAGCAGCTCAATCTGCAGTGTGGCGCATGATTTAGCAGCATTTGTGATGTTCCCCTGATTAATTCTCAAAAAGGTTTCTCAGCAACAAGTGAAGGAAGGGAGACCATGAGCTCTTTGCTACAGAAGAAAGTTCTCTGTTTTGCTGTGCGGTGTCAAGTGTTAGGATTTTTACTTTCCCCTTTGTAAGTGCACACAGAGGTCTCTGGCATGAAGTCACTTCTTTGGATACACATTCCTGACATAAATAACTGGGTTAGGGAGGCTTCTGTGGCATGACAGTAGGGAGGGAAATAAGGAATTTCTTAAAATTCTGGCAACGGGATTTGAAACTCACAGTAATCACTTGGTTAAAATATTTCTCAAAGGATGCCATGTTCAATTGTAGCAATTTATAAGATATGTTCTGTAAACTTCTAGGGAAATCTCAGAGGAAAAGAGTGAGAAAAGCAAGGTAAGACTTTTATTTTTATATTCCTGGATACAGAAGGAACAGTTGCATTTACAATTAATTTACACTGTTACAGAAACTGCCTGTAAATATGTGTTTGAGCTCCTGTCTGATAAGACCAGAAAATTTCATATTATAATGTGACTCTTACAGATTTTTAATGGGAAACTTAAATAAGACAAAATAGAATAAATGCACCATTTCCATTATTCTCTCCTACCTTTCAGCCCATAAAAGCCTATTCCTTTAAAACTTAGGCACAGTGCCTACAGAGAAAAAGTGTCATTAGCAAAAAAGCTTCATGCTTCCACTGAAACACAAAGTATCAGTAGAACTCATCTGTGATTGGAATTAAAATTGTACCAGAAGACTGCAGCACTTGTGTACCCTTATGGAAAAATAAAGGTGGAGCCTCCATGGCAGGTTTATCTTTGCACTCAAAGAAACTTCCCAACAGAAGTCCTAGGAGGAAAAAGCTGGTATTTTCCTAAGGGTAGTAAACCAACTAGTTAATCCAAGGGAAATTCAGCTGGATAATTGTAAGCTGTTAAATCCTTAATTAAAGGACGGTACAAAGGAATCTCAGCAGACACACACACACAAAGGTATTTGTCCTCTCCTCAGTTCTAATAAAATTGTTGTTTAGATGGATTTATGAATTGACTTCAGGATTAGATGCTTCCTTTAGATGTGTCTTTGTGGTCTGGGAATAAAATTAACACCACAGCAGAATGCAGATTCCAAAGTGAAAAAGAAGCTGAAGTGCTGGAACTGAGAAACAAGGATAAGTGTTTAGTTGAGGGGTTACTCCTCTTAAGAAAGTAAAATCTAACAAAAGAAATTTATTTTCCTATGAATTTCAACTCAGAAGCAGAAGTTTGTGCATAATTAATCCAAATTTTAGACTGAATTTCTCTGTGTGTGGGTTATCACTGGCGTAAAGGTTTGCAAGACTGAGCTCCCAGCACTCATTCCCAGGTCAGTACCTTTAAATCAAGTCTTGGAAGTTAAATATTGAATTTCTGGGGTTTCTGAGGAACCCACAGTGAGTATTTGCAAAAGTCAGAAGAAGGGATGGGAAGATGGGCCAAGAAACAGATTTTGGTACTTGTGCCAGGGAGAGGGAGGAGATAGTGAGGACTGCAATCCCTGCTGCTCCATCCTGCACCCAGAGCTCAGCAATTCCCCCAGCTCAGCTCATCCTCTGCTTTTCCTCCTCCCTGGGGGCTGCCCTCAAAATAAAAACCCTCAGCTCCCCCAGTTCCACTTCCCAGCTCTCCATCCTTCACACTGCAAGCAGGCAGCTCTGTGTGCTGAGGAACAGCTTGACAATTTAAAGAAGTGTATAGGACAATCCATCATGAATATGAAGACTTGAAAGAATGTTTAATTTTTCTTTCTTCAGGAAACCAGCAGCCCAAGTTTCCAGCTGCTCAAAATACGTCAGCAGTGGCTCTAACTGCAGGGCCCTGAGAGGGAATCTGTAGAAACCACGTGGATTTATACATCTGCTGCTTCTGTGCTGCTAAGTTGGGCCCATCTTTTATTGTTGGTGCATCCCACCCATATTTATTTGCTTTTTACTCTCAGATTCTGTGCAGAACAAAACACAGCCCACCTTACAACAGTAGCAGTCCCACTTGTCTCACAAAGTTATTTTAGAAGGTAAAGGTTACCAGGGTTTCCATGTCCTTTCACCAGGTGGCATCAATTAACACACCTTCTAACCCCAAATGTTAATATTTTATAAGAGTAAAAGAACATTCACTTATTTCCCTTCCCACAAGCATGCACTTGCAAAAATGTTTTCTAACTTATCTTAATTCATATCTCTTATTTCATAATTACCATTTTACTATTCTTTCTGCCCCTGTCATAGCTTAGTTGTGGTTTTTGTGAAATTTAATCAAATAATAATTAAATTCTGAGGGTAACACCTCTGGTTATCTCTTCATAATTAAAGTTTACTTTTTTCTTCAGGAATATTTGAAAGGAAAAGGCAATTGCTTGTAAGAATGCATGCATATCATTTGTGTGTCAGTTTGATGACTAAAGTGACTTTGGCAAGGAATTCAGAGGGAATAAAAGTTATGTATTCAGATACTGGGTCTTTGGAATTTTTCTTTTTTGATCTGGATTGGTTAACTGGTTTCAAGAAGTCCCAACTACATGCCAAATGAAACCCAAGAGGCTTGTAAGCTTTCTGCCTTAAACATTGCTTTTGCTGAGTATGGTAGGTGCTACAATTTCTCTCTTTACTTTCCCTCACAGGCAGACTAAATTCTTTCCAAGATGTGTTCAAGGAAGACCCATCAATATTTCCTTAATGGGGCTCTGCTTTTTCCCTGAAATCCTAGGAAAAAAATCCAAATCTCACTTTGCTGGAGAGGAGTGAGATACAGTTAAAGCACTATTAATGCAGAGAGAGCTGTGCCCCAGCTACCATTCTGCTCAGACAACAATTTTTCTTTGCTCCAGTCCAGGGTTACTTGGCATCTGAGATTTATAAAGGTAAAATATAACCCAACACCATAACCCTTTCAATATTTCAGAGTTTACATTGACAAAATTGTTCTTAATATTTTATTGGACTATCTCCTCTCTAGACAGCTTGAGGATATTTTCCTCAAAATAAATAATGGTCAAGAAGATCTAAAATAATAGCTTTTCATTCTAGGGTTATTTACAGTCCTATGATTAAGTCATGAAAACGCAGAATACGCAAAGAGGTGATTATAACATTGTCAGTGTCCAACAAAGTGTCTGACAGGACCTAGCTGGGCCACTGCACCCCCAGCTGTGACAGATGTGGCAGCAAAGAAAGACAACACAGTTTGAGTCTATCAGCAGTGGAAAACAAGATTTCAAATGTGCTGTCAGAGACGAAGAGCGAAAATCATTCTGGTGCTAGAGAAAGCGATGAAAGTTCCCCCAAAGCTGAACTCGGAGCAGGGCAGAGGGAACAGTAAATAATCACTGCTTGTGCTACAGGCAGGGTGATGTGTTTGTTCTTGGTTACTGGAATAGTTCTGCAAGCAAAATGGGCTGTTAAGTATTGCACATCAGCGCTTCTTACCTTATTAGATTACAAGGTTTCACAGCGCTCTCCCAGAACCTGATAACAGTCCTGACTCCCTCTCCTTACACAAACCTTGACAACCATACAACATTTTACATTTAATTACTTGAGCTGAAACTGTTCCTCGTACAAAGGTTGTTTTCAAATTAATTAATCTGCTTCCTCCATATGTCACAATTCTCTTTTGTATCCCTCATGATCTTTCAGACACGAACAAAACTCATCCAAGATCCATATGTCTCTATATTTGCTGTTGTTATGCACTTGTACCTGATTTTTTTTAAACTTTCATTGAAAAGCTACTTTGAAAACTAATAAAAAATATAAAAGCTTTTCACAATGTCACCTAGTCATGATATACTTTTTTTGTTGTTGTTATGTGAGAGCTGTTATCACCAGCATGAACACTAATCTCATTCATATAACAACTACCTAAGGAAGCTACTGGGCATTTGGAGTTTTTAATACAATCCATGCTGGAATAACTTAAACCCATGGAAAAACAGCAGGAACTCTGCAGGTCACTCTCTAGCTGCCCACAACAACAATATCCAGCAGAAGTTAACACCTAATCTAATTAGTTTCCTTGAGGGGGAAAATATGAAAAAGACAGAGCAATATCTCTCTAGGTTTATAACGTATATTTTTTAATCCTGTAATTAGCATTGCAGTGGCTTATCCTGGTAGCATGAGATAGTCAAAGCTATCAGCTTTGCTACCCAAATTAGAACTCCTAGTCTTTCCTGATTCAAACTATCTCAAAATAATTAAAATAATAATATTTTATTATTTAAAAAAATCAGTGAGGAATCTCACAGCTGTCTTGTGTCCTCATGCAGTGAATTTGAAGACAAAAATGGGCACTCTATTACTTGCCAGTGATTCTGAAACAAACCTTTGGCATGCCCATATTTCTCTGTGTAAAACAACAGGAAAAGTCCCTGAGTCTGGGAAATCTTTGGGTCTCTTGATCAAGGAAGGGCAGCTGTGACCCAGGAAATGTGAGCTCTTGGACAACTGCTGCTCCCACCTGAAATGGATTCAGCCATTCCCATTCTGAAAGGTTCAGGCGTCACTGGATTAACCAAATTTTCATGAATACAGTCACAAGCATTAGAAAATTGTTCTCCCCAGCTCTTTGCAATCATGGGGTTTGTTATCAGAAAGCTGAAAGAAACTGGATCGTTTTCCCTACCTAAACTTTGCTTCTCTGTAGGATAAAGGGAAAGGAAAAGAAAGCATCCATTGCTTGAATATTGCCCTCTGAACTGGAGTCTTATGGACATTTTTCATTGTTTAAACTTTGAAAAATAGAAAAAAAAAGGACTGGTAGCATCAAAGGCTGACTAGGCTGAGTATCATCATTGTGTGACACAAAAAAGTGAAGAAAATTTAAACTATTTGCTGATCTTGTACTTCTGTGTCATCAATTTCCCTTATTTTTAGATCAGCTCTTGAGTGCAAAGCTGTATATTGCTGCATCTAGATTTTTTAATGTACAGGTGAATGATGGGAGTCAACTGAAGTTGGAAAGACTCTCGTTATGACAACATTTTTGGGCATCAATGCATGAGGTCTGAATATTTCTGAATCTGGCAAAATCTTTTTCAGGTCTTGGCAAAACTGTGGAGCTCCATCTTCAGGGGATGCCCTAGAGCATGGGAAGAGCAGAGTTTGTTCTAACAGTAACACACCAGCTCATAAATTCAATGACATTGTTAGGATTCCACTGAGAATACGATTAATTTTGTATATTATAACAACATAATCACATAGGAAGTGCTGCATAAGATGGAAAAAAAATTATAGCAAACTTCTACTTCCAAGTCTCCAAGGTGGGTTTTTCCTTTTTTTCCCCCTTTTATTATTTTTCCCATATTAAATAGGATGGATAACAAAAAGTCCATGGTTTTCACTTCAGATTTCACCGTGTAATTCTGAGTGCACCTTAAACCATGAAGGATAAGGCATGGAATACCAAGAATTATCCATGCTGCAGCAGAAAGGAGACAGTGCCAGCATAGTTTTTTTCACAGATCTTCACAAACAACAGCAAACACAGAGGAAGATGGAGAAATGAGAGGAAGATGGTTTATTACTGGCAAGAGCTCCAAGTCTGGGAAGCCTGACACGTGACTCAAAATGTGACAGCTGAAATATATGAAATTTCAGAGTATTAGGAACATTATTCTGGATGTCTTATTGAAACACACTACACAATCATCTGCCACAAAAGTGGAGTGATTCAATTTTAAGGCGATTTAAAAATCAAATTGAGGACATCTCTCATTTGAAGTGAGTGAGACTTGGCAGGTCCTTTACAGACGAGAAGAGTTAAGCCCTGCTGCTGCCTGTAAAGTTCTGGATCACAGAGGTGGGAACCACAGAAGGGGGAAAAAAAACCTTTACAACTTCCAAAGCTGAGGGGAGAAATGTGCCCTTGAAAACCAGAAGGGAGATCAGAAGAATCATTTGTGTGGGGGTTTTTATCTCCAGGTCAATGGGTACCGAGTAATACAGGTTGTTTATGTAGGAAAAAAAAATCTTAAAAGCAGGCAGCAGAAAAAAAAAAGATAACAAACACAAAGGAGTATTTTCTTGAAAATGTCAATGAAAAATAAAAATTCATTACTAGAGAAAAAGCATTAGCAAAGTTCAACAAAGAGCCAATGAACAACAGGGGAAAAACAAAGGCACAAAAAGTTTTAAGGGTAATCCCAAGAAATGTGCCCAATAATCTTAAACACAGGTGTGATTGAATGGGTTTGTAACTTAGATTGTTAATGGGATTGAGATAAATAATTTGCCACACAGAAAAAAACCCCTACATTTTGCAAAAGTACCTGGTGATCAAATCTATGAATTTATTCAAGTGACTAAACACGTACAAAAGGATCAAAGTGGATTTTTAAAACCACATGGATATTTCCACATATTCTTGGCCCCAGTTCAAATTTTTTGAAATGACCTAGGGTCAGACTTCTGAAGTTATTCAACAGCCTAAAATATATACACAAGTACTAATGGGACCTACATAATTGCTTAACTAATTCAGTTACTTGACTCCTGTTAAAAAATTTCAATTAATATATTCCACTGGGCTTTGAAAAGGAATTGGAAATGCTGAGAATTTATTCATTAAGAGCTCATCTTCATAATCTGGTGTGTAAGAAAAACAATGTTAAATTCTCTTTGCTGTCATCAGATGTATCTGTTGATCATCTAAATAAGAGCAGTCTGAAGTTATTTTTGTACTCCAGACTATTCACTGTGACTTTATCAAACATGCCAAGGCAATTTCATTATTATTTCTCCTGACATAAAATTTGAGTTTTATCTTCAGATGTATCAATATGATTTTGGCTCCATCTGCACTTGCTAAGTAAAATTAATTGGAATCACATTTACCACGATCAAACTAAAATTAAATGAGATTGTTATACTGGAGACATGCTTTTTTTTTTTTTTTCTTCCATTTTATGTAGAATTAAAAGAGATTTTTCCTGCTCTTTCCTGGATTTGATATTTTTTCTCTTAAACTCTTAAATCCAAATAAATAGAAAGAAGTCAGCATAAAACATTTTTTTTTTGTTTTCTTTTCTCTATTACTGGTTAAAAACACCATGCAGTCATTTTCATTTTAAAACCCCAATAGGAGAATTACAGATTTTCTATTTTTTGCAAAGGATACCATTTTGCAAATACACAGGGAAAATGATTAATAAAAATGGAGCACAGCACTGATTGAATATTAGTGTCTGTGCTCAGCCACTAAGCCGGTCTGGGGGAGATGTGCTTTGTGCTCAGGGCATTGTGTGCATTCAGAATGAGATAATCAGTTTAAAACTATCCAAGAACTTCTGAACTGCAGATTAACTTCCATCATCCTCTGCAGAAAGGGAGAGTGATTGCCATCCGCTTGCTGCCAACACAATCCAGGGAAGGAATTCTTTGCCCTTTCTTCTCTATGTACATAGAAATGGCATGCAAAGTTTAATTTATTTCTTGGTGAAGTACCTGAGGCTGTTTTCATCAGATGAGAATGGTTTGGGTTGGAGGGGACAATAAAAATCATCTCATTCCAAGCCCCTGCCATGGGACCCCTTCCACTGCCCCAGGTTGCTCAGAACCCCATCCAGCCTGGCCTTGGACACTTCCAGTGATCCCGGGGCAGCCACGGCTTCTCTGAATAACCCATGCCAGGCCCTCACCTCCCTCACAGGGAAGAATTTTTTCTTAATACTTAATCCCCTGCTCTCTGTCAGTTTGAAGCCTTTGGCCCTTGTCCTGTCACTCCAGGCTCTTGTCCCAGGTCCCTCTCCAGCTCTCTTGGAGCCCCTTTAGGCCCTGGAAAGGGCTCTAAGGTAACCCTGGAGCCTTTTCTTCTCCAGTCTGGAAAACCTCAGCTCTCCCATCCTGCTTCCAGAGCAGAGGGGCTCCTGCCCTCAGAACATCTCCATGGCTCCCTCTGGACTCACTCCAGCAGGTCCATGTCCTTGTGATTTCCAGGGCCTCAGAGCTGGAGAGGGTTCCTGTGTTATCTATAATTATTTATTGTGTGCCCACTGACAAGACAGGAAGAGAAATGCAAATTAACAAAACCTAAAAAATATGTCAACAATTAATCTGCAAATAATTTCTGTCTGGCATGCTGCTATCTAACTCCTGATAACCTACATCAAATTCCATTTCTGCTGGCCCTCTCTAACCTTAAGTTAATGGTTCATGTCTACCCTTCCTCCTTCCAAGCAAATTTTTCTGTCTGCACTTTTAGGGCAGGAGATAGCAGTATTATTTTTTACTTCGTTTTTCAGAAGGCATTCCATTTCTGAAATATTTTCAATTAATAGAAAATGGCAAATGATGTCTAAGGCATCCCTCATTTCTGAAAAGAACACAAGCTTTCATCACTAACTTGTCAATGCTGTACTCTTGATCTGATACACTTCTCCAAAGCATCACCTTTCTATTTGTTGTCAGGGACCACAAATCTGTGACAAACATTTCAAAATCAGTGATAAGGTTAAAAACGTCTTCTCTGAGTTTGTGTACAAACATTCTGCACATTCTCAAGCCTCCCTCTGCCCAGCTGGCTCTCTGTAGTCATGTTCTCCATTCTTACACTGCTGCTGTGGTTGCTGTGCCTGTAAATGTTGCAGCACCATGAAAAAAACCTAAATCACATTGCACTGTGAGTGCTGACTTAGTAACCAACAAAACGAGAGCTTTACTGCACCTCACAAAAGATCCATGTTTCCTCACATTTAACAAACTGCTGAAAGACCTGCAATTTAGATAGCAGGAACTAAGTTCTGTGCTCTAAGTAGGCAGGAGATAAAGGGCTATGAGGCAAAGGAAGGGAAAAGATAAAGAGCATCACTGTAAGACCAGGTTTTGATACTATCAATCCCATTTAACCATTTTTTTTAGCTAAAATGTTTGTTCATACTGTCCCAGGGTTTTATTCCAAATGTCAAAGTGACAGGAATGATATGAAAAACATAGATTAGAAAGCAATTGCTCAAGTGCAGTGTCCTCTGAGGCAGAGAGGAGAGTTTCTTTATGAAGCCTTGGACAGAAGGAACATGACAGTGTTTCCATTCTCCACATTTCAAGCCAGTTGACTACAACAGCACTGCTAAAACCCAGGATGTCTCTACCCTACTTGTTCTAAGCAGCAATTGCTGTCTATACCATGCCAGCTGTGCCTGTTCCTGGAGTTCCCCTCAATGGAGGAAAGGGAAAATTCCTTCTCCCTGTCTTGGCAAACCATGCCAAGGAGAGAGCCTTGACCTTCAGGCTCATGGAGGTGTGTGACCTCACTCCCAGGCTGTCCAGAGCTGCTGCTCCTTGGAGCAGACTGGTCTAAATGGTAGAATGCTTGCTTTGCAACCCCATGGGCTACATATGACTCCTGTGGCCGAGCAGGGATTATGGTAAGAAACCAGGATGCAGGCAACATAGACCCTGTTTGGAACAGAGCAAATAAGCATTTCCATAAATCAAAAGCTTCTACAAATTGGTGTGATTTTTTTGAGAAAGAATTAAAAGTGGTTCTTTGTATAGCCACGTGACCTATTTTAAATGTATATAAAACCAGCAGCCAGTTCTTTACTGTCTCAGCACCCAATTTTGCAACAAATCTACCAGCATAATGCCACTCATCTGTAAATAACACTGATTTCTTTTTTTTTAGAGGTGCTGCTTGGAAAATTTTGTTACAAATAGCTTTCACTGAACTTTAAAAGGAAGTTATGTTGTATATTGCAGAAGGACTCAGCACCTTCAATCCTTGTTCCCTGCAGAAAATTATTAAAATAGCCAAAGATGTTGCAATCCTTTGGAGAGTTTAGCCAAGGCATGTCCATACAACCATTGCTACAGGGTTTTATTGTTTTCTAGGCAGTACCTGAGCTCGCTGTGGGCACATGCACACACCTCAAGAAATAACCTAAGCTCCAGAAAAGGTCACAGGAGCAGGCAAGCATCTTAATGATTCTGTTATTCTGGGTGAGAATAACAGAATCATTAAGGTTGGGAAACACCTCTAAGATCATCATGTCAAACCATCAATATAAGCAAACAATTTCTAAGCTATAACTTATGAAAATGAGGACTCTGGATTATCAGGAGGTGGATAATTTTGTGTTCTTGCATGGAGGCCTTAATGGCAGCTCTGAGAGTTGTCTGTGTTTGGGATGTGCCCTGAAGCCCTCACACTGCTGGCTTGGCTACAGTGCAGTGATTGACTGGGTAAAGGATGTGAGTCCAGTTCAGAGCAAAGGTGAGCAGAGCAGTTTAAACCACTCCTCAGCAGTCATTTAAACCAAACTGGAGTGAATTAGGTCATACAAGTTTACAGTCATACCAGCTACAGCCGAGGAGAGCTTTAAAAGTCTGTCCTTGACCCCTCTTAGCTTTTAGTCATTCTTATCTTCTTGTTTCTTTATGACTCTGTCATTCAATCCACCATCCAAGCTGCCTCAGGAACAGCTTAGGCCAATTCCCTGGTTCTGGGGAAAAAAATATGGTGCTCAAAGAGCAGAGAAAGTCTGAGGGTTGGACCACGGGTCTTGGCAGCAAGGGAGGAACAGAACTTTGAGATCAGAGTGGTGGCACAGCTGGATGTGACCGCAGCTGCTCTTCTTCCTCCTCCATGTGGGTGAGCTCTGAGCCTGAGTCAGGGTTGGAAAACACCAAACACCAACTGTTTGGTCAAAGACAGACAGGGGAGCTCCTGGAGAGGAGAAGCAGCTGTGAACATTATGGTGTTGGGGTGAAAATTATCAACAGCTCTTGGTTACGATTGTAAGGATTAGATTGACATTTGTCCTTCTAACTTTGGTCCATCCACTCATTTTTATATAAATTAAACATCACACACACATTCATCGTCTTGTGTGATGTTTAATTTATATAAAAATGAGTGGACAGACCAAAGTTAAAAGGATGTTAAAAAAAAAAAATGTTTAAAAAAACATCTGCAACATTATGGGTCGCTCTGAAATAGAAAAAATAATATTTTGCATGTATTCTGCCCCAGATTTAGATTTGTAATTTTAGATTTGGAATGGTCATGTTGGTGATCCCTGTTTTGCTGGTCACCCTCTCCATACTTGTATATAATTCACCACCTCAGAGATTTACTCATTTAGTCTGCAATAATAATAATATGTAATTGGAAAAAAAAAAGAGAGAAAAAAACCAACATAATTCTACCCCTACACAATATCACAAATGTATCCAGTTTGATCTGTTCTTATCTTGGGCTGTCTTGGGTCAAAGAGAGCAGGTTAGGCCTGGGAATAACAGGGGAGAAGATCTGATGTGGTTCCCATGTTCTTCCTGCTCCTGCCTGAGCAGCAGCACAGCACAAATTAGAGTAAAACCTCCTGCTCCCATTGCACCCTCACAATGAAATGTTCAAGGAGCCAGAGTAGGATCAGTGAAGGCATCACTCAGATATCCTTTTTTAATCAGGTGTTCCTCTCCAGCTTTCAAATCCTGAATGGGGGAATTTGCAGGAGCAGCACAAGAGACACAACCCAGTGTGTGGGTATAATTAAAAAAAGTAGCAGCATAATTAAAATGATAACGGAGGCAGAAAGATAACCAGTTTCCAAAGGTGATTTGAGAAAGCACCAAGGTGAGATGGGATTTTTGCCATTAACTTTACTAAAGCTGGGTTTTTCCCTACAAGTTTGACATCTTCCTAGGTGTTCTAATTTTTTTATTTAATAGGAGCTCTACAGGTAAAAATCAATTAGATCATTGTCATTGTGTGATACTTTCAAAAAAAGGCAATAAAGTTGTCTTCTAGAAACATAATATTTTCATTTTAGAGCATAATATTTATTTGAGAGCTCAGAGCATCATTTCAGCCTTTCCTACATGAAATAATGTGTATGCAATGGAGTGATACAGAACAGTGTGATAAAAAACATTTCCCAAAGTTCAATTGCTCATAATGGCTTATATTGCCTATGCATATGTGCCTGCACAGGGGAAGGTTTATTTCAGGAGGAAAAAAAAAAAAGAAGAAGTGGAAATTTGCAGTATTTGTTACACTTATCAGACACGAACACCTTTAAGCGCTTTCCCCTGAAAGATGTTTCTATGTGACCAAAAGCTGTTAATAGCAGTTTTTTGCTGGAGACCTCCAGCTATCTTTCTATAAAAGACTGAGACTGTAAAGTCCTTGTCTCTGTGTCTGTTACAGACCAGGGAAATGCAGCTGCAAAACTGCAGAAGAAGGAGCTGTGCTCGTGGGGTTGGTTTCCTTCAGAAGGGCGATGCTGCACACCTTGTCTGCCTGTGTTTCCACAACAATCCACTACTGCTTAATAACAATCCATAATGTTCTAAAAATAATAAGCCTAGGTGGTCTGGAAAGCAAGGAAATAGAAAGGCTGTCACATTTTCTCCAAAGGGAATTGATACATTTTGTTGTGCTCTATTCCCCAAAGGGCACAGCAGATGTACAGGTACTAGGCTAGAAATTGTTATAATTACAAAACCTGTATTCAGTTCCTCAGAGAGCTTTGAAATTTCAACATACAGTAGAAACTGAAGCTTTGAAGAGGAAAAAAAAATCTATATGCCCAAAGAACAATAGAGTACAGGATGATTTCCTGAATTATTTACTGCAGCAAGTCGATCATTAAGAAATACAACACAACAAACAAAACTTACAAGAAGCACTGTATATCTAAAGTACATCAAAACCAAAATTTCTGGCCCACAAAGGATTTTTTTAATACATGTATACAACTTTTGTTTTGCACTTTCTGCACAGCGTGGTTGTATGAGGATATATACAGACCAATATCACTCTTTTCTCACCCCATCTCTGTTGCCTGTGAATTGTAGCTATTTGTTTTCTGTGAGGGGAAAAGACTTTATTAATGCTAACATAGGAAAATGAATTGAATTATTTATGTTCCTATGCAGCTAAAAAACAAAACAAAACAGAACAAAAAGCTTACTGTCTTACTCTATATTTGGAAACGGTCAATCACTGGTGATGGCAATAGAGGAGAAAAGGTTTTCAGGTCCTTGCTTATTTCACTGAATCATTGATTCATGAAATGGCCTCGTTTGGCTGTGGCTTTAACACTCATCTAATCCAAACTCCTTCCCATGGGCAGGGACACCTTCCACTACCCAGCCTTTGGCAACGCCTTCCCTCTTTCACAAGGAAGAATTTCTTCACAATATCCAATCTAACCCAGACCAATTTCAATGTGAATCTGTTCCCCCTTGTCCTGTCACTCCAGGTCTGTGTCCAAAGTCCCTCTCCAGCTCTCCTGTAGCCCCTTAAAAGAACTCACAGTAATTGTTTTGTTTGGTCCCATGCCATTATCCTAAGTCCACAAACCCATGGGTAAATCCTCTGGTTTCTTGGGCACCTCCAAGACTTACTGACATCAGTAGGAGGCTCACAGGCCTTCATCAGTACTTCTGGGATGCTCACATGTTCCTTCTAAATCAAGATATATAATTTATGGATATCCTCTGGAGATGAGAACATTTCATGTAGATCTGTCCCAATTATTTGACAATCTGCATTGTTCAAATTTCATCCCTTCGTAGTATCACTGTAAATTCATATGAAAATTGAAATGCACTGTAAGATGGTTTCAAATTTCTCCTGGGAATTTGGCAAGAGCACAGTTTCCTTGGGTTTACCATTTTAACTCCCTGTTGTATTTACCTGAGGCCAATTTGCTGCAAGGGAGTGCAGAAATCTCACAGGCAAATGGGGAGAAGCCTAAAACGTCTGGTGCCTGGAGCATTTGGTGACTGGCATAGCACCAAATTATTAATCATGTGATAGTAACTTTAAATCAGGTCCTGTGATGTCTGTCCTTCTCCTTTTAATTGCTGAGCCCTTTCTGCTAGTCACTGTCACTGCTCTTAGTTACACTCTCACCTTTAGGAGACTGTGCTTAGGTAGGAAGAGTGAGGCAGGGGAAAGAGGGAGAGAGCAGAGGGAGGAGGATGAGGAGGAGAAGGCAGGGTGAGGGCAGAAGGCTCAAAGTAAATGTTCAGAACGATTATCCAAGCCCAGGCAGCCACCACAGTGAGGTGACATGACCTCCAGAACAGATCTCCAAACAAAGCAGGAACTGTGGTTTTCCCATTTTTCATTCTGATTTCTAAACTGTTCTCAAATCATGTGTTGTGTGCTACTCTTAGTGCAGGTTACAAATAACGGCCTAATCGAAATTGTTAGCAAAATTGTTTGATAAATAATCTTTTACACCAGGAAAGCTTCAGTCTCATTGAAAACATAAAAGCTATTATACAATGGATTTTTGACAGGCTCACAGGGGCCCACTCTGATAAATCTATAGGGAAATCACTCTTTATAGCATTCTTACATATACAATAAATTGTGCTAGCATGGCTCTTAAGGAGAAGCACTTGAAAGAAAAATATTTGAGGGTTAAAAAAAAACCTACCAAACACAAACAACTGAAAAATAACACTCAGACAATATCCTGGCACTTACATTTCTCACAATTAAGCTCCAAGCAAGGGATTTCTTTCTACTTTGAAGGAAACTTTTGTAGTAACCTTTTCAAATTTTGCAAAGGCGTAAGAGGATGTACTAGAATTGCAACGCACTGCAAGTCATCTGGCATAGCTCTTCAATCTCTTCAATAATTTCTGGTGCCACAAAATGTCTTCATGTAACATAGCAACAGTTTCAGCAACTGTGCAGATTTAGAATCATCAAAAACATTGTAGTTTGGTCTAAATTGCATGGCTCCCTTCCCTCTTCTATACATTGCATAATGTGTAGGTGTGTCACTTGTAAATAGCTGTCTGTAGTCCCACTTAAAAAAAATAAAAATAATAATAATGATAAGACAATGTGAACAGCTACTGCATCTGATGCTGGAAATCCCTACAAAGCAAGAAATGGAAAAGTCTTGAAAAGGAAAAAATCCTGACACAGGGGCAAAATACCCTTTTCCTTCTGGGTACTTAATGACATTCATGGCCAAAATAACAAGATAGGAATAAATAAAATGGAAATTATTAAATGAAGAAAAATTTCTGGCTTGTAGAATGTGTGCTTTCTCATACAATGTACTGTGCTTCTAAAGGCCTTTCAAACAGATACTCAGTGTACAAGTTTGTGTTTCCAGCAGGGCATGGACACACGGATTGAGTTCAGAGAACGCTGTGGGGAGTGCCAGAGCCTGGGATGTGATGCTTCACAGGCAGGAGCTTCCACACAAAGCACAATTTCCTCACATCAAATAAACTCTGCAATAGGATTTTCAGGATACTTTTAAGGTTACATATTTAAATAAGGAAATGTGTAGGATTAACTTGCTAAGGGTTTGGTGTTTTCTCTTTATCTGTTTGAGAAAGGATGATATAATGATCTAACTTTAGTTTGTGGATGGTGTAACTGTGCTCAGGGTCAGTGGATGGTCAGTGAGGTAGTGCTGCAGTTACACTTCAGTGTATCATAACACTTATCTGTGTCTGAGTGTGTATAAAATGTATGTGAGCAAATGCAGCTTGAACATGGAAACTCTACCCTGAAAGGAAACTTCTTTCTCACGTCTCTATCTAATGTGAAAATAGGTTCCAAAATTACAGCTGCAGGGAGTTCTCCTTCTTAGCAGAAGCTCCCCAGTCAGAGCAGGGGAAAGGATCAACTACACAGTGGGATGGGCCCCTCAGTGGGATGATGCATTAAATGTCTCCTGATCATACTGAGATGAAATCAAGACTTCTAGAACACAAAATGAAGACCATGCTGGTCTGAAAACGCTGAAGAATAGTATTAAAAACCAAAAAACCCTCCTGTAGTTCCATTGACTGACCTGAAATTTCCAAGGAGAACATTCAATATACAGGAGCCAAGCATGTCTAAGTAGGAGGCGCTGAGATGCCACCAGGCTCTGCTCCCACCCCAGAGATGGGAGCAGTTCTTGCCTCTGGGCTGACTGAGATGCACCTCATAACCCTGCACTTGGATTTGAGCTGATGTGCACCTTTCCAGTGGGCAGAAAAAGCAGAAGAAGCTGGTGCATGACCCAAACCAGCCCCTGCCAAAGAGCATGGATCGCTACCTTGTTGTTTTTACAGTTTCCCTCTCTTCCTGGAGCAGATGTGGATGACACAGGTCTCACACTTCAGCAGCTATTGAGATGTCCAGAATGAGTTGATGGGAACCAGGTGAGCAATTATCTCATTCTGAATATGCAGTTTCTGGAAAGATCTAATTTTCCCTCTCAGACAGTGCATCCTAAAAAATAATGGTGAAGTGGAACATGGATGTGAATGTTACAAGAGCTGCAAACTAAAAATTTACTGGTGTGCCTGACTTCATCTTTAGCAAACAGCACATTGAAAGAGTGGGAGAAAGTGCAATCTAAAAATCTCATTTAAAAACAAATATATGTTCTTTCCTTTAATTAAGTTCATTAGTTCTTGCAATTAATCTAATTGTAACTGGGATTTCAAACAAATAGTTGCTAGCAATATTAGCACAGATAGTAACACTTTCCACAGCTGGAGGTCATAAGAACTTAAGGGCATTTTCCAGCCTCTTCCCTGAGCACCATTTTGGCAAGGAATAATTATGCAGAGTGAAAGCTGATGGATTGTTCTGATATCAGTGAAGCCTTCATGTCTTTTCACCAGATGTAAAGTGTAATCAGAATTTTTCAGAAGTACTTCTGAATGTCATTTTTACAGTTTTATTGGCAGCTTTTTAGAATCCATTTCCTGCCATACATGGAGGCACAAAGAGGCAGAATTGCAAAAACGCTGTGCTTCTTTTCCTCCTTTTTCTTCAGCAGGGTGAAGATAGCAACAAGAAAGGGAAGACAGAATTGATATCAGATGTGCAACACTGTGAAGGGAACTTTGGTTGCCCTGTAAGCTGGCTGTGGGTTTTTTCCATGGCCTGATAGTGCCAGGCTGCCTACAATCTCAACGTTTGTAATTAAAATATCTTTAGTCAGAAGTACCCGTGTATTGCTTTGCTCACTGACTGAAAATTTCCTTTCATCAGCCTCCTCTGCCAAACACCTCGTGCACGCTGCGCTCAGCACCTGGGACCTGTGGTTTACAGCAGCTCCCTACCCTGCAGAAATGAAATATTTGGATTGCAGTCAGGGCTTGCAGTGGCAAAGCAGAGCTGATGGTGGCGTGTGGGGAAGTGCAGCTGTGCCAATGGCAGCAGCACACGGAGCAGGGGAAGAGCTCAGCAAAGGTTGCCCAGTTGTTTTTGTGGACAATCCACACACCTGGCCAAACCTTGGAGGAGCCCGTGGCCAATCACCAATCAACAATCATTACAGGATCTTTAATTAAAGTGCATCACTTCTGATTGCTGATATTGCACAGTTAATTTGGTGTTGGTAGATCAGCTGTAGGGACTGTTGTCAAGGGCGACATTTGGGAGTCCGCGTTGCCAGATCATAAAAAGATTGGCAGCACACAGCAATATTGAGAATCTTACACCTGTAAAGCTGTCAAATCATAGATAATGTATGTACTCATTGTCTCACAAAGCAGATAAAGAGAAAGGTTTATCAACAAGAAAGGATTTTGCCTGCTTGACTTCTCCAAATTGAAAAGAAAGATCCATATTGGCAAGATCTTTATCAACTGAAGGCTGTTTTCTGAAATCAGCAAGGACATTTTTGCTTCTCAGGCTTCTTCTCACTGCTACACTGGGAGAATGAGCTCAGTCTTTGTTTTTCTGTTTTGCTCCTTAGTGAGCACTTTCACATCATGAAATGGACCCTTTCCTTTCAGACTGTACACAAGGGACAACTGGGTGTTGTTTCAGATCTGAATGCACAGTGAGGGGACAAAACTCAAAGTTCCTACAGTTCTCAGTAAGGAATAATGTACCCACATTTCTGAAACATCAAGGCAGAAAGTGTTGCCCAGAGGACAAAAAGTGCAGGTAGATGATGTGACACCTCATGGGCAGCCAGCAAAGGCACCTTTGGAAAACATTTGGGTGAAATAAAGGACAGGAATCTTTTATTTGTTTTTTGCTTTGATGACATTACCTAAGCAACAAGGACGTACTAGAAACTATGGTTTTGACCTTGTTGGGAGTTAATGGGAGGATAACTGTGAGCTGGTGATTGTGGGTGCTGCTCTCCCAGTCTTTGACACAAAACTAAAAAATTTGTCAAATCGTGCAATGAGTAACCTCAGGAGCAGTGCACCTGAACACATTGACATATTTGTTGGGTAGGGACTGTCCAAAGGGTTTGCCTTTGGTGCAGTTAATTAGCCCAGTAAGAGCTTGCAGAGTTAGGGATGAAGTGCTGCTCTGCAGTTTTTGCTCAATGATCTGCACAATGCGGTTGCACTGGGAAATTATGCTTGAGCTTGGAAACAAATCAGTCTGACCCAGCTGTCTGCCTGTGCATTGTGCACACAATACAAACTCCACAAGCTCTTTGTCATGACTACTCACTTCTGAGTCTGCTAAACTGCCCTTCCAATTCCTTGTCTCATTTTAAGATGGATCTACTATTCCCTGAACCTTCTTATTTACCTTGTTTGGCTTTTCTCTCACAGGCTTGGCATCCCTGCAGTGATAAAGTTGCACAGGAAGGTACAGAATTTCAATACCAATGTATCAGGGAAAAATGCACCTAATTATTGTCTAAATATTAGTAGCGACACCAACAGCACCGCTTTTATGATGAAGTAGAATGGGGCTCCTAAATCTGCTTTCAGATTATCTTCAGGCTGGTGAGATATTTTCCAGTGTGCTTAGCCTTGATCCAGACTTCTGTCCTGGTGTTTGTGGCCAATGGGTAAATGGAGAATGAGAGGATGAACAGGAAAGCTGAATAATTTGACATAAATTCCTGCAAGTGTTAGTGAACCTGGGAGATTCCCTGGGGTAAAAAGCATAAGACATTGGGGTTTTGTACCAGTTGACAATCAAGATAGGCAATGCTGTTACCAGCACTGTAAGAAGGTTTATTTCTATTCCTGTAATTTCAAGTAGGTCTTCAGTAGAAGGCAAGTATCTGTGATGTTTGCTGTCGGCATAGCTGTGAATTTCATCAAGTCCAATGCAGTTCTTAGGCATTTAAGGAAGGAGCTTCTAAACCAACAAAGTAAAAGCTGAGCTCTATTCAGAAATACAGCAAAAACAACTTCTGAGGGTATCATCTATCTCCAAATCTGCTTTTCTTGGCTTTGTGTGATACAGAGCACCATGACCTTCTCCCACACATCCAAAAGAAAGGATCTTTTGCTTTTAAGAAACCTTTCAACTTTTCTTTGACATCCCCAAGGTGCCTAAATAACAGAGTCAAGCTGTCCAACCTTGAAGTCAACTTAGCCAGCCTTGATTTTTCCAGACTCACACACCAATATGAAAAGAAATACTGGCTCAAAGTCAATAGGTTTATGCATGCACTCAGGAAGATTTAAGTCAGTGTCGAACACAAGTACTTGATTTCAGGTTTAGCTGAGTACAATCAAAACTCTTGTCAGATAAAAGTCTTTAATTAGATTTATTTTTTTCCCCATGCTATTTCTATGGTAACATTTATATTATCCATGAGAGCTGGTAATATCATTCTCTTTGTAGGATATTTACACTCCAACAAGCTCCTGTGTCAGTAAATGCACCCAGACAGAGCCCATCAGTTGCCACCATCCCACTGCCAAGAGCCAAAACAAAAGAAAAAGGGCAAAGTTGTTAGTATATTTTTCCAACAAACTGAAGAAAAAGAGTCAATCATGAGAGCAAATGATTGCCACTCCATGAGAGATAGGAAGATTGCAGCTGTAGAATGTAAAAGAATTTCATTGACCTGTTATTGGTTTGAAAAGATAAAGGGCTTTCTCTAGAAGTGCTTTAAAAATACACACACACACATACACATACACAGAAGGGTAACAGAAAGCTAAAAATGTTCAGTTGCAAGAATTTATATCAGCAGAGCTGTGATCTCCTGATGTGACCAGGAACAGGTTGTACCTGTCTCATAGCTGGTCAAGGAGTTTCTGAATGTCTGGGAAAAGAAGAGTAAACCCTGTTAATTAAAGCTGGGACTGGGAGAAACGAATCAGTAAGAAATAAAGCAAGAGAGGTAATCAATGAGGAAGGAGGATTTTGCTGGTAGGCTGCAATTAGACTTCGAGGAAAAGGACACAGAGCAATTGATCATCCAGTAGCTCCCTGGCTATCCAGAAATATTTTGCTTTATTCACTCTGAGGGCACAAATGTGGTAAATGTAGCAATCCTGCAGTCAAAGTTTTGAAACAGAAAGAAGTTGACACAGATAATTGTATTGAAGGGGGGAAAAAATCAAACATTGAAAATACCAACGTGTATTGATAGTCACAGCATCTTTCTATTGGATATTGGGAAAGAGAAAAAATGGAATCATGAACAGAGATAAATGTTGAATTTTCTAGTATGAACTTAAATAACAAAGAAGAATTGTAGGAAAAGGTTTCTCCTCAGAAAGATTGGTAGGATCAGGAAGTCTTTTTTTAAAAAAAATAAAAGAATAGACAAAAAAGTAAAATAAGAAATGGTGCAGAAAAGCACTAGATTTCTTTTTCTGCAAAAACCCTGAGGCAGCCTGTAGCTGATGTGGTTGCCTGCCTTTGAGACTTTTAGGGGTGGAGATCCATTGAAATGGGATGGATCACTGTGAAAGTCTAGTTGGAATGGTTTTGGACCCAAATCTGTCCACAGATATGATGTGAGTTCACATGTTAATACTGAAGTTTGTTCTGGCCCCTCCAGGGGGCCAGGACACCACTGTGGTAATGTCCAATTCCCATCAGATGGGGTCTTGAAAACTCGTAACTAACTATCAACTCAGTTGTTTATTAACAACTAAACCAAGCCCAACATTTTTGTAGAAAGTGGATTAACCTAATTTTCAACTTCCATCAGCCCAGTATACCTGCCGGATTATTCTTCACATAGGGTCTGGATTTTTAACTTTTGTTTTCTTTTGTTTTTTGGGGGTTTTTTTTCAAAACGTTCAACACCATATGACAAGTGACCCCACAAGGGAAACCACTGGGGCCACAGACCAGATCAAGGGAGGATATTACAGGACATAAATGGAAAGAAGAAGCTGTAAATTCCTAACACACTGACTTCCTTCCTTACCTTCACCACTGGGGCTCCTGGGATATATTGCTGCCATTGAGGAAGTCACCTCTGAAACTGAAACCCAAAAAAGGGCAAGTGCTGTGTTCTCCTTGCAAGGTGTTTTCATAGAAGTATTTCTTTGTTTTCCTTTCTAGCAGGGCAGCCACAGCTGTTCATTCTGCTTTTCTTCTTCTTGAAATTAATGTTGTGAGCAAATGAAAAAAGTTACACCTAAAATATTTCTCCATCTGTAAAAATGGAATAATAACATCTCCCTCACAGGGGTGTTGTGCATCCCAATTATAGGTTTGGCACTCTCTGAGGCATCTCCTCTCTCTCAGTGTGGCTTGCTCAGCCCTCAGCTCCCTCCTCACATGTTTGCACAGGAGCTGATCCTCAGTAACTTCTCAGATGCCTTGATTTTGTTTAAAGCTGGAAGCCTAAAGCTCCTGTCTATCCTCCAAATTTCTAATCTATACTCCTGTACGTCTTGAGTTTTACTCTGATACAGACTTCAGAAGAATCCATTTAAATATCAAATGTGTTGGATGATTATTTAAGGGCTTTTTGTAGTAATATGCTCTAAAATTAAAACTTTAGAAAGAGTTGTCGATGGCACTTGGGGACAGATTTCAGTGGTGAGCTTGGCAGGATTGACGGCTGAACTTGATGATCTTAGAGGTCTTTACCAGCCTAAATAATTCTGTGATTCTAATCATTGTGCAGCCTGTGGGTGTTGCTAAGCAAAATCCCAGGGCTGTCCAAGTGGGAGAATGTTCACACAGTGCTCCTTCAGCTCAAGGGCCCATGGAGAGCAAAGCCCTGTGTCCTGTGCTCTCTGCATGCTGAATTCAGAAGCTGGCCCCCTCCCTGAAAATTTATGGAAATTATTTGAAAAAGATTTCTTTTTCTTCTGCTTCCTTCAAGCTGATGTGAATTTGGATAAATTTTTTTGCAGGTTGCATTCTTCCTTTCCAACATGAAATGTGACATCTGTTGACAGCTGGGTGATATTTTCTTGACAGGAATGAGTTTTTTTGGGGGGGAAGAGGAATCAAATTTGGCGACATGAAACATTTAACAAATTTACTTTGCTTTCTCTGAGGATCTTATGCTGAACAAATTTCATAAAAGCAGTTAGGTTTGTGTTGACTTTACAGCAATAAAATAATATCATGACATCTTAGTAAGCATTACTGTTGTATAATGGAAGTGCATGTGGGCAAAAGACATTTAATAAGAAAATGTTTTAAAGACACTAAACCTAGATTTGAAAAAAACAAAACAAAACAAAACAAAAAAACCAAACTTGTCTCTTACAGCATGCTTCTCAATGGAGAATGTTTTCCTAATAACATTTTAATGATGGAATATTCTCCCCCATTGCAGACTAGAGGAATTGCAATTCATATTGAAGATAATTGTCTTTAAAAATCAGTGGGAGAAGGGATGTCATTGTTATCTTTTCTCCCTATTTAACAAGCAAGTTGCAGCTTTTCTGGGCAGGACAGGAGTGCTCCCTTCCCTCTCTGTGCTTTGTGCCCCCAACTGGAAATGGCACCCAGTGCATGAGGGTAGGGACGCAGCTTTCCTGTTTTATACACATTCTTCTTACCAAGGGATGCTGTCTCTGCCATTCTGCTCTGGTTGAAATCACAACCCCAGTAGGAAATAGAGAAGCCTTGGTGTAAAACCACAGTAAGGAAGGGAAGAATTCAACACCCATCTCTGAAGAGTTCCCAGTAACATGATTTTGCCTGTAGCAATGGTTTGCTTTTGAGGTCACCTTTCTACAAAATGTACTTTCAACAACTCTGTGCTGTTTTCCAAATATTTGGAATATATTTGCAGCAGTTCAGAGGAGTCAGGACTGTGAGAAAGCAAATGAGACACCCTCACCATCTTTGAACATCACAGTTTAAATATCCTTATTCTTACCCAGCTGCATATCTACATGCACTTAAAATGGAATATAATTTTCACTGAACTTCAGTATTTTTCAAAATTAGATATTAGATTCAGTTTCACATGGCAGTGTGAGCAATATGAGTGGTAGGGGCATGAGAGCTCTCCTCATCAGCCCAACTGTCCCTTCTAGAGGGTCCCAGTGCTGTGCTGAGCCCCAGCTGCATCCCTTCTCCCACCCTCCTGCCAGCATTCCCAAATTGCTGCTTCCAGCACCTCTTTGCTTTGGTGGTTCCTTCCCCTTAAGAATGTGAGCACCTTGGTGAATGTCAGACCAGCCCTGATGGGATGAAAACCCTCAACAAAAAGATGATGATTACAGACTCATTAGGCCAACCTGTAGTGAAAGTGCTGTGACCAAATGCTCAGCACTTAGGGTGCCATAAATTTTCCTAAATGGGAAAGCAGTGTTTTAAGCAGGCTCGCACTTATTCTAGGTCAGGGTCATTAGGGAAGGATTCTCTCCTGCTGTAACTCATGTGGCAGAAGCAGAGGTTGTATATTTTGGGGTCGCTTCATTTTTACTTTTAAAAGATGGTCTCAAGCCAAAAGTCTAGATGTGAAACTCAAGATTTGAATCCAGGTTTGGTGCTATCAAAGTTGCCTCTAAGAGCCAAGGGCAGTGGAACATAGAAAATGTTCCTTTCGGATTTGAATTTCAAACTTCCATCTGAAAGATCTGGATCCTTGATTTTTGTTTCAGTAAAGATGCACAGTATCTGTACACAGGAGAATAATTTTGGTTTGCACCTCTTTGCTATGTGGGGAGCATAAGAATTTTTATGTTAAATTTTTTTCTTTGTTTTCAAGGTCAGGCTGGATGGGATTCTGAACAACTTGGTCTAGTGGAAGATGTCACTGCTCATGACAGGGGGGTTGAAATGAGATGACCTTTAAGGTCCCTTCCAGCCAAGGCCATTCTATGATTCTATGATTCATAAAGAAAGAGAAGTGTAGTGTTTTCACAGCAGCAATTAATATTAAACATGCTACATATATAATTGATGGCAATGAGGACTGTGTAAATGAAGCCTGAGGTTTATATTTCTTGGAGGGGTTTGTGTTTTTCATCCCAAATTGATTATTTGTTTTGCCCTGACTTTACTGCAGCACATGAAACTCGTTGGCTCTGAACCCACTGCCCTGTGCCTTTGTGGGGATGAGCAGTGCAACCTCCATGAAGGAAAGAGCAGCCTGGAGAGGGGAGCAGTGTTATTAATGTCTGTCCTGTAGTAAGAGAAAGAAATGTCCTCTGCACCCTCCACTGGGTCCTCCAGAACTGCTGGACATCACTCAGATATTTCCCTGTAGGAACATCCAAATGGAAATCTTGGCCTCCTACAGGAAACTCCAGGTAATAAAAAACAGATTAGTCTTTGGGTACCATTCTGCTGTGATTAATAGTGGAAATAGTGAAAATCTTTTTTTATAATAGTCCACGGGGTTGCTAAGGTTAGCCCAACTGTACCTGAATGTTAACTTTGGACCATTTTTTCCTGTGTACTGCAGCTTTTTGTCAGCTCTATCAAGAGTTACTGTTCACTCTGGTCACCAGAGGGATAGGCAAAACAAGCTGAACAATAATAGAGACATTTGTGCGATTTCAACCACTCTTGCCTTTGCTTCTTGAGTGACAAGTGGCAGGAAGCCAACTTTGCAGTGAGTGTTTGGAAAGAGGGGACGAGCTCATTGTACTCCTGTTCAAAGCATGCCCATGGGTGAGGGAAGGGAACAATTCACTGCTGCTGGAAGGCTGAGAGGGGACACGATCTCCTCCCTCAATACAGCATGGAGCTTAACACTGGGAACAAGGAGGAGCTGCTGAACCTAATCACAACACAGAGGAAAACAAACAGAACGAACGTTTATTAATAAATAGAGCTGAAAATCAGAAGGGTTTTAACTATTACAGGAGTGAAGTTATGAAAACATGTTTAGATAGAAGTCCACAGATCAGCAGAATAATATTCCTAGAGATGCCTCTGTTGTATTTATCTGACATCTTTCATTCCTTTCTTTAAAATGAAAAAATGAATCAGAGAAATGCACTATTGACATAATGTCAGTCCCACGAGCTTGCCATGTTCTGTTGAGAAATAACTACAGCTCCACACTTATTCACCTCAATGTTACTCTTAGATTTGCACATTTGCTCTCTCTTTTTTTTCCCTTTACTTATATTCCTGCTGCAATATCTTTCAAAGATTAAATAAATTGTTATTCAAAAGGCAACACTATAATTCTATTTATACTCCCAGGCTTTTCACCAAAACTCAATACTACAATGTAGTTTCAAAAGTGAAAGAATTTGCCTTTTTTTTTTTTGTAAGATATGTTAATATAGAAAGGCTTTTGAAGGAGAAGGAACTTGAAAGACTCTCTAATGCTCTATTATTATCTAGTCCATAAAACAGGCACCACAGCAGCATACCTTGCTGACTGTGCATATGACTACCTATTTTTTTTTTTTTTTTTTTTTTTTGCTTTAGGACATATAAGGAAAAATGAATTACACTATCAGTCATTTCACAAAATGGTTCTGGGGAAAGATTAAGCTTCACCTCTGCATTTCCCTGAAGCACAGTCATTTGTGTATATACATGAAGCAAAATACACCTCTACAATACTGGGCCATTATATAAAACTGTTTCCCACTAAATAAATATTCAGCAAATGGGCAATTTTGCCCCTTTGCTGTTTTGCTTCTTATGCTTGAAGGATTATTTTAGTTACTCTTCTTCCTACCCAGTGAAATATCACTTGACTGAAGGACCTGGGAGCTCCTGCAGGTATTTCAGCTGGGAATATTGAAAAGGAGTCTGGTGTCTTGCCATGATTTCTGGATCTGTTTCAGTGAGCACACAAGGCAAAACCAGCATCTGCCACCCCACTGGGTGTTGTTGGATTCCTTAGGGCTGTACCCCTCTACCTGCTGGGCGTCTCTGTGGCTACAGGAACACAAGGGGGATGGACCACAGGGATGGGTATTAGTGTCAGCCCTCGCAGATATTGCCACAATATTCCCTTCTGCCTCTGTTAAAAAATATTAGATCTCTTACACAGTTTAATCACTGGGGATTTTTTCTCTAATGAACCATATTTGAAAAAAAAAATGGACTCACACACATACACAGAGATATCTGCTGATATTAATCAGACAAGATATTGCATATGCTCCGAGCCATGGAAATCTGTTATTCTCCAAAGGCAGTTACAGATGTTGTGATCGTTATTAAAGGAAAAGAAAGAAAAAAGAAAACAAGAACCTCAAACTGTCAAGGCTTCAGAAAGAGGTTTCTGAAGATTTCTGGAGGTCTCTGGGAGGCAATGGGGAGCACAGCTTGCACAGGGTGCTCCTCAGAGGAAGCACACAGTGCTCTCCCCACCCAGCAATGTGCCACACTCAGGAGGCAGTGAGTGGTACTCAAACCAGTATTTCATGGAATTGCAGCTGTTGATCTGCTTTGAAACAAAGGCTGCAAACGTGCTTAGGAATCTTTTCTGCAGTCTTTTCTCAGAAGGTTTTAGCACAACACAGCTCTGGATGGATCCTCTCTAGACATGCTTAGTGTCCAAGACTGAAGGAAGGCAGAGCTTTGCTCTATGGGCAATGCCCCCAGTGCCACATTTTGAGCCTCATGTGGAATACAGGAGACATAAAATAAACCAGGGGAAAAAACCACCCCTTTTCAATCTGATTTTGTTTTAAGAAAACTGCACACTGCCAGAAATTAAAACATCTGGGTTTTTTTTTCATTTTTCTACAACTGTTATTCTTTGAGTGCTGTCTGATGCATATCACACTCTTTTTTTTTTAATAGTTTCCACCTTTTTAATTGAAAGATATTTCTCCTAGCATTTTAAAGCACTGCTTATTTTTTCTGCCATTGTAAGATTTTTTAAGTCTACAGGAGGAAAAGCAGTAAGATTTTTGAGGTGAATACCACAAGATTTTTGAGGTGAATAGATAAACTAAACCAGAAAAATAACCTGCAACAAGGTGTTACAGCAGGGAAAACATCAGACAGGTGTATCACCCCCAAGAAGTCAGTAAAAGCAGAGGAGTGACAGGACAAATGATGTACTATAAATTAAAATGTAGAGAAACTCTTACTAAGCATCTTGAATGTCTCATGAAATAAGAGGTCACTGAAAGATTGTTCTTGCTTCTCTCAATAGGATCCCACCAAACACAAACACCTGCCTTGTGCTGCTGGGATGATATTTCTATTCCTCCATTACAACTTCTGCACTTTTGTTTTGCATCTCTGTCAAACATTGAACACAGCATCTTTACTCATTGCCTTATAAATCTGCTGCAGTAACCTAGGAGTCATGAAGTTGTCAATGTGTATTTATGGAATAGGTCTATTTTATCAGGGCTTTTTTCTTCCACATCATTTAGTGCTTGTAGACTGATACCTATTGAAATTCAGAAACATTTTCTGTAAATATATGTTTATCTTGCTGTTATTTAAATATATGAGACTGTACTCTATGTGTGGCTCCTGATACTTACATGCAAATTTCTTTTTAAAAGATGACTAAGCCAATTTAAACTGAAAGTAAAGAAAACAGTTCTTTGCTGAGACTTGCATGCCAAATTTGAGCCAGAAAGGATTTTAATACAGAACTCTTAGACTCACACACCCTCAGAAACAGTATTTATAATGGAAATTTTGACAGCACCTTCAGTACAGCAGTGAAAATAACACCACCATAATGAAAAAGAAATGATGATAAACAGAATATATTATAAAGTAGGGTCTAACAAATTCATAGCCTTTAGTTTTGTCAGCAAGCTGGCAACAAGCAGTGAAATACAAAACAAGCCTTAGCTTTTAAATGAGAACAGCCTGAACAACAAAAGGGATTCTGTAAAATAGATGAAGATAATATAATACCACCCTTACTGCATGAAGTACTATTTTCATTAGAAACCTTAATTCACAAATTAACACTAAGAGCACTCAGAACAGAAGAAGTGAAAAATGTGGCTATCTGTCATTTTGGTAGCATATTTTCTTCAAAAAGACATTCTTGTTACATTTGCCAGGCAGGTTTGCTAATGCCTTTTGTTTAAATATTCATATGTGGGCTTTTGAGCCTGATTCCTGTGAAGAGAGACAGAGCCTGAGAGCTCCTACTGAAGCAGCTCTGAGATGTGATCCATGGCACAATGGGAGGACAGACATGGGGGATGTCCTGTCCTCCCTGCCGTGGCATCCCAGCGCCTGCTCATGCCTGAGCACACCTACCCACACACATATGTGCTCACAGGCTGCTCAGGAGCCTGGCCTCTGCTAAAATTTCCAAACCAAATACTGGGAACACTCCAAACCCTTCCCATATTTTTTAACCTTGTCTCTGTATTATGGCTTCCAAAGGTAGCAGCAGAACATGGGTTCCAGGGGTGGAGTGTTGTGGGTTTGGGGATAGAGATATTCCCTTGTCCAGTGACACACCAAAATAACATCTCCATGTGAAGGCAAGGTGGAAACACTCACATAGAAATAAATGTGGCTTTTGTATCAATTTTTATTGCCATGAATACAGCTATTAGCTTGCATAGTGAGCCTATATAATACTATATTAAACATGGGGTCAGGCATTCCTGTACTGATGGAAAAACCTGTATGTAGTAGAAACACACGCCTACAATAGAACTTGGGTTCTGTAAAAATGTGGAAGGTAAAAGATATCACCGAGGCACTGTTTTGTTCCCACATTTCATCTGCCTTATGTAATACAGTATTTTAAAAATGAAGTGGAAGAAAAATTCAGACCATGGATGCCCTCCCTATCCACTTCAAGTTGGTGATCTTTTAGGTACCTTCCAAACCAAGTCATTCTATTCCAGGCAAAACAGATACTCCTGAGTTTGCAATGTATTAATTTTTCTTTCAAGACAGATATCAAAGTTAATCCACTAGGAATGCATTTTTTCCTCTTGCTCCCAGAAGCTCACTGCAAGGCATTGCCATTTGTGGGCTAATATGAGCTGAGTTCTTCAAAGTGAAGAAATCAGTGGCCTCCTATATAATTTTGTAAATACAAAGTGAGAAATTTTATTGGTTTTATTTTAAATTTACTTTACTCTTCATCACTGTCTTCTATGTCAATTTATATAATTCCTCTCTCTAGCATGTTGGCAATATATTTAGTAATCAGAGATGCTATCTTTAACCTGTCTATTAATTTTCTCCTGGCAGTGTCCTCTTCACACTCCCAGCTGTGTCCATCAGGTTATCTGAATTTCATGCATGATCCATGCTATGTGGAATGTCTCTGCACTTGTTCCTCAGCCTGTAAGTCCTCGTAACCTTGGCAAGGTGTTTCTAGCACTTCAAAGTGCTGCATCATCTGTCCTATCCATGGATTAAAATTAAACCATCTGCATTGCTATTCTTGGCCAAGACATGACAGCACTGAGGATGAGGCCTGAGGGCAGCAGTGCTGGGCCAAGGTCACCTCCAGACTCCTGGGGACCACAGCTGGTCACGGTACCACAATGGGGTTTTGTCACCAAAGGACTCTTGGTGCCTCTTTCCATGACACTGGGACCAGCTTGAGCAAAACAGTAACCTCTGCAGAGATCTTACAACAAACAACGTGATAAACAGCAAAAACTGGGCTTTTAAACATCACTTTACAAGCTAACCCACTCAGCAGCTGACAAATGCATCTTCCTTTCATTAGGGTGTGCCTGGGGAACAACAGACTCTTCTCCTTTTGGCTGCTGATGATTTCCTTTGGCATTAACCACATTACCCACACATTATGTTCCATCTCTAATTTTCTATTAACTTATAAGACTTTCTGGCCTCAGATGACCTAACCTGAATTCACTCTTCACTTGAGTGAAGATCTGAGTGAACATTTCTTGTCTGGGAGCACTGTGGGTGACACCATCAGTTAATCAGTTTCTAGCTCTTCCGATAAAATCTTGCAGATATTTTGCACCCAGCATGTTTTGTATGCATAGGTTTTATAAATATCAAAACAGCTAGAAATTAACCCAGACTTTTTTTCATCATGAATTTCAGCTTGTGCAGCCCTCTTCTCTCTGGCTTTATGAGTACATGCCTGTCTTGAGCAGAATACTGTTCTTAATTCCCTTTCTCATCTTACTCCTCCTGCTTTCTCTCCTGTGTCAAACATAAACTTCTTGCTTCCTCCTCCAAAGCCATGGCGTATCCCCATCTCTGACCAGATCATACCACTGAACTCCACTTTTAAAGGATTCATTTTTCAAGTTGGCACTTTGATGCTTTCTCCCATACCATCACTCCCTCTTTGCAGGAGCTTCCCATAAACATGAGAAAAAATAACTACTCCTCCTCCAGAATGTCCCTCAAACCTCTCTTTTTGTGAAGTGACTGTTTTTCATTGGCTATGGCCACACTGAGATATACTACACACCGTGTTAATCAATATTACCTCATTGCTTTCTCGTATTCCCCATTCTTTTTTATTTATTTCTACATTCTTGCCTGTCTTACTTTGAGATTAGAAAATCATCTTTATGTCCTGCATGTTCACCTTATTTAGATAGCTGCCCACCCCTATGATGAGGTCTCATAGGCAATATAGTGACACTAAAAATAAAGAGTTATAGGCTTATAAAGACGTCTGCGAATCGGAAGCACTCTCCTAAAGGGAGCAGAGTGGAAATTTACTGGTGAACATTAAATCTCAACTGTTCTCTAATTTTAAAAAGATGGTACACCCAGACTCAGATGGAGATGTACTGGTGGGCAGCATGTGGTTTTTCATTAAGTGTAGAGATATACTTTGAGTTATAGCTGTGACTTGACTCATGTTTTATAGGAGAAAAGCACAGACCCTCGATGGGATTCATCTCTAGGTAAATATTCCTGTCTCTGTGAGCCCAACATTTCTCCCAACAAGGGGTCATACTTTAGTGCTTATTTCTGGAAGCAGACAAGGAAGTGAATTCCCAAAATGCTTTTCTTCCCTCTTCTTCAGGACAAATGTTTCCTGGTTGAATACTACATATAATGTAGCATACGTACTTGAATATGGAAAAGTAAGTGATACAAGGCTCCCCTCCTTTAACCAGTCACTGTCTGCAACCATTAGGAAGAAAAATTGTAGTTGTTCTCCCATCTTACATTGCTCTGCATAACAACTAACACAGGATAGGCATGGCGGAGACACAGGATGCATCACTGTAATACATTTTAAGAGACAAAACTTTACACTGTATTATTGACTAAAATGCCCCCGTTAAATTGGTGATGATACCACCTCCTTTGTATTGTAAGGGCAAAAAAGTGGTAAGCTCAGATATTTTTTAATACTTCCTTACATGTAGGGATGATGGAACAAAATAGAAAATCATGCAAACAAAACCTTCATCAGTCAGTCCTGGAGGCTAGCCAGGGACCAGATAATTTGGACAAGACCATGATGGGCTGGATGAAGGAATGGGAACAAGGTTCTGCTTCCAGGCTCTGTAAAACAGCTGTAACAGTCTGTCCCTTTTTGAAATGTCCTTTTTTTTTATTTCAGACTGAAGACACAACCAAATATTTTTTGCCTAGTTCATTAGAAAACAAAATCTTGAGAAGAAGAGTGAGAAAACCCACGTTTGCTGTAATGCTGCTATGTTATTGAGCCATAATATTAGAGCACAAAAAATACACCACTTAAGAATCTGCTTTTTAAGAGCTGCCAGGATTTTTAACCTCATTTCAAAATGCATGAGAGACCTCTTAAAATGTATGGCCTTAGTACATTGCAAATCTATTCATTTAGCAGTTGTATCAGACATATTTCTTTGTCAGCCACCCATTTAAGACGGGATCATCTTAAAAGGCACTGACATAAATTGTTGCACGGAAGATCGATCGGTTTAAAAGGTTTTTCCTTTTAACAGATCAGATATCTATTATATCTCACCATTTGGCATATGGAATTTCCATTGAATAATTTCAGTGTTTAATCACTGCTTTAAACACGTATTAATTTTAAAAGATTTCTCCCAGATTCCATGACCATGGCTTACTGAAATGAGTTTTATGCTCGTGTGTTGTATCAAGCAGATGTGACCAAATGGCCAGGACATTCTTCCTAAGAAAGCAGTTTAATTAGCTGGGAGAGACCTTTGGTTCAAAGGTAGGGGTTATTCAGCTGAGGCAAGGAAAAGCAGTTTTACAAGGTAGGTCACAAATTATCAGAATTTTGCTAATTATTCCTGAGGCTACAGGTGAGCATTACACACCTCTAGAAGTCATGGCAGGGCAGTTGGTGGGATCCCATCCTCCCCATGTTAATCCTTGAATCAATTCCTGCAGATGTGCAAAGGAGTGCACATGGGCTGTTGCTCTTTACTGCTCTGAAGATCACACTTCTTGACAGATATGTAATTGCTATTGTTTCTTGAAATTAGTTCATAAGAAAGATGCTGAAAACAGCAATCTGGTAAATAACTTTAATTGAATTCTAAGGGCAAAATGCTGCCAATCATTAGTCCCATTGGTAACACCTTTCTCTACAATCATTCCATTGATTTGGCTGAGATTACTGTTGAGGTTTACATCAGGTGCCACATAAAAATACGACAGAGCAGAACTTCACCTGAGCACTGAAACATGACACCAATATTTCCTTCTCTTCCTCTCCTTCCCTTCCATCCTTCTCAGGCTGAGGGATTCCATCCCTTATCCCAGACCACCTGTGCTTATTCTGTAGGGATATCAGAGAGGCTGGATGTGCCACTGCTGAGCATCATTGATGAGAGTCATTTTGTTTCCTTCCTCTCTGGGGACAGCCTGGAGACCAGAGCAAGTTCTCATATTCAGTGGCCACAATCCATTTCTCCTCTGGAAGATGAGCATCCAATTCCCAAATAGCCATCCAACTACAATGCCACTTGGATATTATAAATAGTGGATAACAGAAGCATAAAGTTTCAGCAATAGACTTTGTTTATACCGTTTCTTCTGTATGAATTCCAACTATTTATTTTTTCTCCTTGACCTGATAAAAGAATTATTTGACAGCTCCACAAACTTCAGACTCGCTGAGAATTAAACAAACTAACTGCAGTAGAACTATGATCTCATCAGCCTCCCACACATTTACTTTTGTGTTGTACTCATTTATATTGCATGCCTAATTAGTCAGGGGACATGACAATTACAAAATTAAACTACCAATAGATTTTCTTGAGTTCTTAAAGCTTTGAAAAAAAGAAACAGAATCAAAAAGAAAGGATTATGAATCAGAAAGTTGCTGGAAATTGTATAACCACAATCCTTCCTATTCAGAAGTCATCCAGTTATCTTTTCAAGCCCACCAATGAATTTTTAGCATAAGTCTCAAAGCAAACCTAGATTTATACCACTGCTGAGGGATTTTTTTTTATTATTTATAGTTTGTTTTCTCACAAAAGCCATATATAGAAATAAAAAAAAAGCATTTCCATCCTTATTCCTTTTTTTTAGCATGCTTCCATAATCTGAACACTAACAAGAAGATGTCACATTTTAGATGAGGTAGACAGATTCATAGAGTTTTGAAGGAAGAATATCTCCATATGAATGGAATTTCAAACTCAAACTGAGACATTTTGCTGTAATTCCCTCTGAAGATTCACATAGCACACATTTAATAACAACCTGAACTGACTCCATGTTTCTAAAATTAGACAATTTTTTGTAGATATTTACAGAGGAGCTGAGCACTCCACATGGAATGCAGCGATGTTCTCATTCCCCTGAATCTCTTTTCTCTGCTAGGACTGTGCTCTTCTGCGAGCTCCTTGTTGACTGATACAAATTCCTTTTGAACAGTTGTTGATTGCATTTGACACAAAGGTCTGCTGGAGACAAAAGCTGCATAACTCAATGAAGATTCATTTTCTAAAGCCACCGACCTCCCAAGTGACAGCAGGGACACTTGTGCTAAAATTATTGTTTTCTTCATCCTTGCAAATTCCTCTTTATATCTCTGACCTTTTTCAGTTTGTGTGCATACCAAATCCATCTGGAGAGTAGGAAGGAACAAGATTCTTTTCATGCTTTTGTTGCATTTTCTGGACCCTCAGCACAGCCCTTCAGATGATGTCCTTCGTAGGAGATCTCTTTAGGAATGAGTGAGATTCCTACATTATATTCTGTTCTCCTCACAGTCAGGACAACACTAACTAGCAACAACAAGGGGAGTAGAAGTCCTCCCAGCTCAGAATGTTCTCAGGGTCCCCTGGACCCCCTAGGCAGG
This sequence comes from Ammospiza caudacuta, assembly GCF_027887145.1. Taxonomy (NCBI): domain Eukaryota; kingdom Metazoa; phylum Chordata; class Aves; order Passeriformes; family Passerellidae; genus Ammospiza; species Ammospiza caudacuta. The sequence continues at coordinate 39,794,914 of NC_080600.1, read as the reverse complement.
TAGGAAGTGAGGTATCCTGAAAAATCTTGTCCACGGGCTCCATTACTCCAAAAAAATCCATATGTCAGAAGTCACAGAGAGCAAATATATTTGTTCTACATAGGTCAGACAGTCTGTGCACTAAAACTGATAACAAATAGCCATTTTTGTTTGCTCTGTGTCCAGTGAGAGAGGATGAATTGACAACCAGCCCATCCACAAAACTATCTGCTTTGCATACCTTCAGTAGAATTATTTTCCCTCTCCTTGTACATTTCCAGCTTCCCTCCTGCTGGATTTTAACAGAATTTGTAGATTCACTATTTCAGTTGTGTTCCAAGTGGCTCTTGGGGTGAGGAAGTTTGCTGTTTCTGGGTCTTGCTGTCCCAGAGTGCCTGAGGTAGGTGCACACCTTGTGAGCTCAGGGTGATCTGGAGAACTGCAGGGACTGTCAATAAACCCCACAGCTCGTATTGTCCCATTGCCACATCATTGAATAGACTCTTCTCTTCTGCACCTACTCAGGCCAACACATATTCAAACAACCAGTTTGTGTCACCCCTGCTGGATTTTCCTGGGTAGCCTCAATTTTCTCACTGCTCTCAGAATGTTCTTATTGCACATCACATGGCCATGTTTCTTCCCATTGCTTCCAATATTACATTGTTTCTTACTATCCAGTACAACTGCAATTTGTGAAAAATAATCACAAGCAATGCATCCAAATGCCTAGCAAACTTTTTACCTACATTGCACTTATTACATTGTTTTTGTCAGCCCTTGCTTTTTTTTTTCTTGTCATATTACTTTATGGAATATATATACTTGACATGAGATCTATCAGTGTGTCTGGCTCTTCAGCAAAAGTTCTCGTCATAAGCACAGAAAACAACTTGCTGAAATATTTTCTAAACATTCTCCTTCTGGTTTTCTATTGAGTGCCACTCACAAAAAAAATTAGAAAGAAGTGAAAGCAATCTATCAGGAAAATGGAACAAATGCAGTTGAAGGAAAAAGATCTGTGTTTGGGGACATTCGTATCGGACTGTTGGGGCTTTAGTTATGTGCCCAGGCAGAGTACATGCCCTAATAAAGCAGATAAAGCAGTGGGATTTTGAGTTAGTTCCTTCAGGTTACAATTTTTATTGGCAGGTGCAATGAGTTATGTGGCACTTGTTATGTACTAATGATGAACAGCACTTTCATGTACATAAACAAGGTGATTTTGCAAACAGATGCATGGCACACATGGAGAATTTAGAATATAGCATTTAAGTTTCATCTCTAACAACACCAAACCTACGTTGTAGGATGCTTTTCCAAAAAAAAAAAAAAAAAAAGAAAAGCATTAGTAGGATGTGCTATAGCCCGTCTGTGGAGAAGCCAAAAGCAGGTAATAGATCCTAATCACAGAGAAGGGAAAATCTTTTGAATAATCAAAGGAGTTGTGCCTACTTCGTATTTCAGAATTGTTTCTAACTTGGGGAAAGCACTGAGAGCCCCTCAGGAAAAGCTGGCATACTGTAATGCAAAGGCAGGGTAAAGATTAATACATGTTTTCAAATATATATAAGAACAACTGCTGGTAGAATAAGAATTCAAACATTTCCTGTATTATGCTTGAAGGCATTCAAGCTGCCAGCCAATAGGTATAACAAGAAATTTCCCATTTTGCTATTATATTGTTGTGCTGTATAGGGTTTTTCTCTGAAGCATCTGGTGTGGGTTATTGTCAAAATCCTTCTTTGAGCAACGCTCCAGCTTAACATGAGAATTTCTGTGCTCCTGAAACTGGGACATTCTAATTATCTTTCAACAATACAGTGCTGTGCTACCAAACCCACTTTAATCTATAATAATAATAGAAAAGAATCATAAGCCAAAAGACTGTTTACAAGTTGACACAAATGACCCAATCTTTACGAAGAGCCACGGTGGAAAAAGTGTGAAAAATGTACTTCACAGAAGCATCCTTGGCCGAAGACGTGAATTCAGTGAAAAGGTTTAAAACATTTCAACGAAAGCCTGAATTGGATGACAGAGCTACAAGAAGTTTATCTTATACCAAAAGAGGGAACAGAAAAGATCTCAGAAAAATACAGTACATATCTTCTCTGTCACCAAACAGACTTTAAAATAGCAAACAGAATAAAGAGACAAATGGCAAGAAAATGCCTAAACACAACAAACTAACCTCTGCAGGGTTCTTCACGGCTTTATTCCCTCGTATATGACCTGTGATTTGCATGTATATCAATATTTTTCTAGCAGTTGTACGGGTCCATTAGCCAGATGCCATTCTTCATAACAAAACCATTATAAATATATGGCTTCAAAGTGCTTTTGGCCCCAGTCCAGCAGATCCCATCTTTCAGCAAGCCATTTCAATATAGGGAAAAGAGAAAGAAAGAAGGAAAATTTCTTTTTGAGCGTGTCATACCTCCAAGTCTAATAATGAGAAGTGAGACAAATCATGCAGGTTTCTGTATTGTCCAAAAGTTACAAATTAAACCTAGGAGAGCTGTTTAATGAAGTCTGAGTGCAGCACAATAGGAAATCATGATATTGCCCTCAATGCTGCTGCCATGACAGCATTGAGTTTCCTGTAGGGAAAGAGAAGTGAGGTTTGAAATTCCACATTCAGAGAGGAAATGTCCCACAATATTGAAACTAGAAGACAAATAGAAATAACTATTTTATAAACTTCCCTTTATAATATTTTTCCATTATTTTATCAAAGTAAGAGAAGTGAGAACAATTGTCACGTCACTGTGAAGTAAACTCTGCTTACCAGTGCCTAAAGAAAAGCCAACACGGTTCACCAACACTTTGTCTCTGAAAATTGACCTTTCTTAGCAAAATAAAGGTGTGAAAACCCTCTGCTGCTTTAAAAGACATCTGACAACCCAACCCCAACTAGGGACAATGTTCATTTTCACATTTGAGCCATCAGATGTTAACATTCTAATATAAGCAGAGTGGACTTCTAATTGTGAACTTATTAAAGTAAAACATAATTTTATGGATTTCATTTGGTTTCTTGGGTTTTTTTTCCTCTTACCAAATGAGGTACAATATGAAATCAAGCAATTCCAGTAATGTTAATGGGATCATGAATAATTGGCTGGGATTTTCCCCACTCAGGGGGTGTCAGATGCAGTTTGGATTAAGGCAGACAAGAGATTCAAAGGGACTTGGCAGTACATATTTACCCTGTAATACAAGGATAAACAGATGCAAATAAACAATTAAATATGTGAGAAGATTAAAAACCATGTACCCTACCCTTAGCGCCACAAAAATAAGCCTTACAAGAATTAATAACTTCAGAGAAAGGTCTCACCCTTCAAATAGTTTAGAAACTCCCTAAATTATTTCTATTTCCCTGGCCCCTATGTTTGCTCTCCTTCCCCTTAGGAAAGCTGAAAAAGCACATTAAAAAAAAAAAAAAAAAAAAAAAAAAAAACACAAAACTGAAAAGAACAGATAAAAAAAATTATTTGAGAGATTGAAATTTATCTTATATAGTTAGAGCAAAGCACAAACTCCACGATTCAGCCCAGCAACAAAGGGAGGGCTCAGCTACCTCCAGGCAAGGCAAAGCCAGAGGTCTCAGAGTAATGAGAGAGACCCCACAAAAGCAATCATGGGAAGGGAAGACATATGTGAGCCTGTGGTAAAAGAGACTTTGCCTACATGAGTGACACGAAACTCAAGGAATAAACAAATTGTGTCTAAACACTGCAAAAGCTCTTGGTTCTGCAGAAGTTCTGAAGCAATTTGTTGCTGCAAAAATGTGTGGAGAGCAGGGAAGATCCAGAACCAGAAGTCACTTCTGCTGCTGCTGGGCCACACGGGTGTGGCTTTTAGTCTGTCAAAATAATGCATGAGTGTGGCTTTATGTGGGTGTCAGTCAGGTCACTGATGCATTGGATCATGTTAGGTCTGAGCTTAATGAGATCTGAGCTTAATCGCATCTGCTGAAGTCCCTTCTCTGGCCCAAGCACTGTGGTACTGGGCTTTATGCAATGCAGACCCATCCTTCTCAAAGCTGCCCTCCAGCAAACCCAAAAGAGCAGGAAATATTAAAATAACATGTGCTGGATAAAGGCTCCAAACTGCTGAGGACCAAATCCCCACCCCTGCTGAGAGAAAAGGGTCAGGGGTTCAGGTAAGGGCCAATTTTGAGGGTCTGAATAGTCAGGTTTGGGCTATGGCAGCAAGGAAAATGATAGGTACTCATTTCAGTTCATGATTTTTCAATTTTTAATTTGGTTTTAAAGATTTCTCATCAGCAGCATATTTCCTAATTTTTCCACTGTCTGAACCTGTCAGACAGCTCTGAACCAAAGCCAGACCGCATAGACTGCCTCAGATTAATGAAAAAGGTGAAATGAGAAAGTTCTATCTCCACTAAACTAAATAACAAAGCTCTGTTACAAGTACATCAACACATGAACAGAACCCAGGCAAGGTGAAGCCACTCCTAACAGTTCTGAGAACCACTTATTTCACAAAAATACAACTTTCAAAGAAACCATTTCAAACATAGTAAAAAAATAAATAAATATAATGCTTTGAGGCCCTTGTCCCCTGCTCTATTGTGGCATTAGGGATAGTGGAAATTCTATTAGTGACTGTGAGTTCAGGCATGGTGACTCAGCCGTGCTGCACCAATTGAGTGAGTCTTTAGGCCAGCTCAAGATAAGGCTCAGTTCAAGAGAGGTTTGTGTTTTCCTTTAGAAACTTGTGAGAACACGATACTCAGATTGAGACACTCATCTCGAGAAACAGCTCGTGCTTTTCAAATCTGCAGGAGTTATTTGGGTAGCGTGTACTCTCTGCTCCTTCATATTTAATGGCCATAATGCCTCCATTGTGTGGTTGTCATTAAATATAACAGTGCCCTCCAACCTTTGGATTACCACTAGAAGCTGCCATGAACAATTTATATGCCAATCTTGATTCACAGAAGAAACTCGGGCAGAAGCTTCTCCTTTTTAAATGTTCAAATGTGCTTTGTATCAAAAGAAAAAAGAAATATATTTGTGAAGTACTTACCATCGATTACAAACATCTGTGGTAAAATTAAGTAGTGGAAGGCTCTTTTATATTCAGAAACTTTAAAGAATTACCAAAAGTTGAAATCTGTCAGATATTTTAAGTAGATTTATAACAGAAGACTGTATCTATGGCTTTAGCATCTCATATGTACAAAGCTAAACTGACAGAATTAAAGCTATTCATGCTGGAAAATCCCACAGTGCAGTTATCAGACTCCAGGAATAATCTGCATAAATGAAAGAAGTCTTATGATCAGGAAGGAATTAAAGAGAAAAGGGCTGATCCTCAGTGTTGGTGTGTTGTTAGCAAATGTGGGTCCTGTGCACCTTTCCAGACCAGAGCCTAAAAGCATGAGGTGCTACAAGTGCCTTTGGAAATCAGATAAGAGTATTCTATATTTCACTATTATGCATGAACCACTTGCTTTATGCAGGATTTTGACAGTGGGAAGTGTTGTGCATTTTTTTAAATAATTAGCCTTATTTTTAAGCCCTTAAAACTACTTTTGTACTGCTTGAAAAGGGTTTTGTCTTGTTTTTAGTCTTTCTCCTCCCACCCATCTACCAAACTGTTTTTAATCCATTATTCTAAAGAACACTATAGCAATATCTTCTTCTGTTTATATGACCAAGAATAGCTCTCCTAAGCATTTTGAGTTCTTGTAGAGGCTGCACATCATATTCAACACCAGGAGAGCTGAGATGGACACTGATGCATGTACATTAAGTATTGTGCTCTGCTTGCAGGATCCCTTTCAAATTAGGGACCATGAGATGGTCCCCACGGGCCCATGCTTTGAGACAGGATTGCATATGGGCATGAGAATAAAGTAGTTAGAAGAGCCAAAATGCCACTGTGCTCTGCATATTTTATATGCTTTAATTGTATTATATTGATTTGAGTCCATTATAGCCTGGTTTGTTACTCTAATAAATTACATTGTTCTTTGAAACAATGATGGCTTCAGATTGAAATATTATATTCAAACTTATATCTGACTGGCAGGTTTCAAATGTGATATTTACCACTGGCTATGGAGAAAGTAATTCTTGAAAGGCTTTCACTCTTTAAATAAAACCTCCAAGTCAGAAGGTACAAGTTTAAAAATGGTCCTCAAGTATTGGTTAAGAGTGGGAGGAGAACAGCAGAGGGAACAGGCATTCTTCAAGCTGAGATTTGCAAACAGGGCATGCAAGCAAAAATAAAAGAAATAACTTTTCATTTAGATTTGAGGAACAGAGAGTTTTAGCTTTTAAACTCCAAATAAACAGAAGAGTTTTAGCTTTTGAACTCCAAATAAAGCTTTATTATGATGCCTTTCTGTTTATATTTTAAGTTGAGTCTTTGGAAGATTTAATTTGTGAAAGAAAAACAAAGTTCTAAAAATTTATCTGTATTAAGCATTTAATGTTTAATTGATTGCATGCTTTGTGTGGCAATTCCTATGAAATCTAAAGCTGAAAGAGTTCAGCATATAAAGATGAATAATTTTTATGACTGGGCTTGATTTTTTTTAAAAGCAAAACAAGAGAGAACAATTTTCAAAGTAAATACCAAGCCAAGACTGAGAAAGTAGGTTTTTTTTTTTAAAAAGAAGCCTGCTAGGCACCATATATTTCACATATCCCATGTGTTTTTCTGGAAGTACAAAGGCTTTTTTTTAGGTGAAGTAAAAGGGAAACGGGGCATTGTTGGAATGGAAAACTGTAAACAGGAGTTCAGAGTAGATTAAAAAAAGAAAATTCATGACAACATACACATTTAAAAGATGAAGGTGAGTCATCACCATGAGATGAATACCTTATTTTTTAAACCCCATGGGAGCTGTCTTTGATGAGCAGCAGCACAGTCACTGCAGGTAGGTGCATTTTGACAGGCAAAGATCTGCACTGCACTAATTCACTCTGTCAGAAATTCCCACCACAGCACAGAGGTGATTTTGTGGGATTTAGCTCCTGGGGTGCAGCAAGTCTGGAGATGGGACCCTGCAGCAGTAGATGTTCAGTGGCAGAAGTGCAAGCTGCCACTAAATAAGAAAATTTTGTCTTTATAGCCCAGACAAACTATTGAACATTATCCTCAGACATGCCAGATTTTAAACTTTATGTAAACTTGTTCATAAAAAAACAAACCTCATTTAAAATATCCACACACATTTTTTAAAAACACCATGAAGAGATGTAAGCAACAGAACTGGAATTTTGGCAGTTTTTCAATCCTGGTTGTATTTTGGTGCTTATTTTTTTTATATATAGTAGCTACTTTATTTGATTACTTCTTTTGCCTTCTGGTGAGTCTGACAAGCACAAGTATCACCTGGCAGCAGGTGTAAAAGCAGCTCCACGTGGGTTACTTGCCCCAGCTTTGGGCTGAAGCACGACTGAGGCTGAGGAACAACTCCCTGTGCCATGCAGACAGGAGGAGCTGATTCCCGTAGTCCCTCCCAGTCCCTCTCCCCATCGAGGTTTCCAGACAGCCCAGGACTGTGTCACTGCTGGAGTTACCACTGGGACTGACATTACAGAATTGGCCATTCATCATCTTTGACACCAGGGCTATTTCAGAAAGTACTGCTTTGGCACATTCAGGAATAATCATATCAAAGTTGGGGCTGTGCTTTGCTTCAGAGGGAGGTCATGCAGACAATAATAATGCATCATGGGTTTTTGCTCTGTTATAATGCTACCTATGCCTTATATATGGGTTGTGGTACTCTCTGAAACCTTCCAGGGTTGGGTGTCAGGGCTGTTTGCCTTCAGAGACAGCTGCATGCAGAGGGCAGGCAAAAAGCATAGACAAAATGGAGAGCAATGCAAAAGAAAACAAGAATTTTTAAAAAGTCAGGTGGAAAAAAGTAGGATTCTTATGCAAAATTATGAGTTTTAACATATTCAAAAGAATTCTCAAGGAAAGTAAATGTTGACTTGTAAAAATCTCAAACTTATAGATCAATATGCAAACTGCCATTATGCATTCAAAACAACATATTATGTTTCATTCATAAAGGCACATGTCACAGTCACAGGGATAGACACTACAAAATGGTCTGATTTACACAAAGTAGAACATACACACACCAAATTATAAACACAAACCTGAATGTTTTCCATGCAATCAGAAGGTCTGTCTGTACACCTTTCATACTAATAGCAAAATTAAGCTTCCAGTAGGCATAAGATTGGCTCATAATGGCCTAATCCCACTGATGTTCCTTACCTTGGCATAGTCTGATGTCAGCCTTATGAATAATTCCATGGGTGTCAGGAAAGATGCAGCTGTTAAAATGCTAAGCCAGGCCTGATCATTACATTAGCCTGAAAACAGTGACTTACAAATGTGAGTTCTCAGAACTGACGTCTGATGTTAAACCTTTCAGATCAATTTTCTCAAGATCTTCTTCACCAAAACTTAAAATTAGCATTTCTTTTTCTCCTTTTCCTTTCTCATTTTTTTTTCCCTCTTGAAAAACTCAGCTTCCATCAGCAACCATAGCTCCTAAAGGAAGTTTGTTTAAGGAGGATATCAACTGAGACAAGAGTTACACTAAGCAGGCAAGAATCAGCTACATGGAGATTTCATGAGATCTCTCCATTTGTCGATTGCTGTCGTAAGGAGATACAAACTCTTCAGTGCCACACAAATGACGATATTTTGTCTTTACATATTAGTACAAAGTGAACTGGGAGCTCAAGAAACCTTACCCAACTAGTTGTATTACATCCTGATTACAAAGAACATGCATTTGGCAAGCAAACCAGCAGAACTGAGATGGTTTCAGCCCTTGCTTTGGAGTGCAGTATAAACAAACACCAAAACCCACAGTTAATTATATCTACTGCTGCCTGCTTCAGAGGATAAAAAAATATATCTGTGCTTCTTAGGAAAAGCATTAAGACTTTGACCTACTAGCAGTTTGCACTGAAAATACAGGATCAAACATTCAAATATCAGTTTTTCTCACACGAAGGAGGAAAGCAACATAAAAAGCATGGGGTATTATTTATATCTTTACCATGCTTATAACCATGATGAAAACAGGACATTAAAATAGTTCCAGGAAAAAAACCCTGAGAAATATCCCTATGCATTTTATTTTTAATGGAGATTAGGCAGTGAACATTTCATCACCATTGTCCTTGATTTCTTATAAGCAAAGCACTTCTATGAGTTAAACTGCCAACAAAACCCCAACAACTCTATTCACTTTCACAGCTTTCAGAGTTTTTCAAGGAGTTTTTCACCCTACAGACGTAAAGTTATGGTTTAATATTTTAACTGCAACAAGAATAGTCCTTTTCCTGGCATACAAAGCTTCCCTGGAAAACACAGAGTGGTAGCTGATAATGAGGATAATCCAATGTTTTCGGCACTAACAGTGCTGAAAGAGGAATTACAAAGGTGCAGGTGTACTCACAGTGCCAAGCAGAACTGAAGAGGGAGGAAAGGCTGAGGATGAGGAAAGAGGAAGTGATGCAGGAGTGCAGATGAAAACCCCTCTTCCAATATGCATGTGACTACAAGACCCTGAAGGAAAAAAAAAGAAAAAGGAAAATATTTTTGTTTAAGAAAATCACCACCAAAATTCCGCATATAAATACTATGAGAATTTGAGATCCCAGTGAAACTGAGCATCATTTAGATTCCCAGTTAGAAAAACTGTCAGAGTTATGACTCTGCTTGAAGAAAATCATGAAGTTTGAAATTGGGGTGTTATCACCAATAAAACAATGTCTGGAGCACATCTCAGTCATTTACTAAAAGCCAATCTCATCCTCAAAAAAGCTTTTTTTCTCCATGTCTGGTGGCAGGAAGCAAACTCCCTCCCTTGTTCTGTGGCTCCACTTCTTCCACCTATCAAAGGTGGACCGGCACCCATCTGTTCATGACACTTTTAAGACCCTACGTTGCTTTGACAAAATGAAAGGTTTTTAATTGTTTCTTATTATTTGTTTGGTTTTTTTTCCCCCATTTTTGCCATTTCAGTGAAAAATTTGAGGGCAATTATGATCAGATGAAAGAGAGGTGAAAGTCAAACCTGCTCTCAAGATTTAAGATTTAAGATTTTACTCCTGGGTGGAGTTACAAGATTTAAAATTTTACTCCTAGGTGGTGACCGTGGGATCACAGCTGATGTGTGGGCATCTGAAACTACTTTACACATTAAATGTTCAGTGATGGTATTTGGCAGGGATTAGATTTCCAGTTGAAGTTACACATTCCAGAACTTGCTAGAACCATATAAACCAAAATCTAACTAAATTGATTCAGGTATTATGTAAAAATCCTCTGAAATACTAAAGCCCTCCTAAAGTACTAAAAAATGTACTATGTAAATTTTCCTCTAAAGCAAGGGAGATAATATTTTTTCTCTGTCTTTACTTACAAGAACAACCCAAAGCAAGCCCCCAGTTTTCACTTTTGAAAATCAGCCCATATCTTGAATGGAAACTCTGAGGAAAATGTTAATTAACACTTAAGAAGACAAGGAGTCCCTTTTACGTAAATTATCTTTCTTCCCAGTAGCTATTAAGAAAGGCAAAGGAAAGCTTTTGGAACATAAAGGATGCAATCCCCATCACTTTCACTACAAGTTTCCTTGGAACAAAAATGAAAGCTTTATGTTTGATGAGCGCTAGAAGCTTCAATTTCTATGTGGTATAATTTAAGTCTCATGTCAAACAAACAAAAAAGAGGAATTTTGGCATAAAATCTCTCAGTAATTTACTGCAACACTCGTAACTTACTCAGGAAGTACCTGGTAGGGAACCAGTGACTTTGCTGAAACTGGAAGAAATTAGTACATCTATTTAATAGCAAGGATAGAGCTTCATTTGGATGAAATGTTAATACTTTGGTAAGGCATTGCTGTATATAAGACAGAATTTTAGAGAAAGATTCGCTGCCTCACACATTTCCATGGACTTACCATTAAGCACCAGAAAAACTGCATCTATTGCCTGGAATTACACTGTTTTATCCATGATATTACACTCACAAAAACTAGAATATAATTTGTCATTTCTTGCCCTTACACTAATTGAACTGACACAGCTCTATTAAAACGAGTCAAATCTAATAACAGCGTTTCAATGGATAGGAAAGATATCTGCTTGTTTTTCTTAAAAGACAAGAAGGGGGAAAAAGATATTTTTGGGTTGGCTAAGCATCTATTCCCGACACATAATAAGGTTGTTATCAACCAGAAAAGCCTATTAAGATAGAAAATGAATACTGAAAGCTTTCTAATTAAACACTTTCCATTTACATGATACTGAAAAAATAGAGTGGGAGATGCTGGTCCTGATACTGTATTAGTCATTGTATCACTCATATCATGATCTTGTAATCAGCTCTCAGGATGAATAGCCCAGGTGCTCAAGCTGTGCTGCGATTTGTAATTGGAAACATCTTTGGATAATAGTTGTCTCATGAGTTGTTTTCTCCTCTTGTCATATTTTTTTTTAATGTGATGTGACTTATAATTGAGTTTTCTATTAGCTGTCATGTAGTTGTGTTTTTTAAAAACTTTAAATCTGCTCCTGCCAAGCTGCTTTGTGCATGTTCATCCTGGGCTGGAGTGGGATGTGTGCAGGGACATGGGGCAGCACAAGTCCTGTCCCTCTGAGGCAGCAGGCAGGATTGGGGCTGCAAATTTTCCTTCTTAGAGGGAAGATTATCTTTTTGATATCTACCCACAAGGATCCTCCCTATGGGGGGTATATTCTGATATTAATATTAAATTATTCTAACAGGGACAAAGTGAAACCAACAGCAGCAGACAGATTCCTTTCTTCAGACAGATATCTGCTGTCACATCCCACCAAAATGTTACATAGCAGACAACTCAATAAGTCCTCTTCACTTGAAATATTCCATCTTGCTACCAATAAGCACAACTTTTGCTACTTTTATTCTAATAAACTATATAACTTTTATACTAATAAGCATAACTTCAAATAAGTTCATAGTTCTACATATCTGGTTGGCTAAAAGTGTAGTAATGACTTTTATTGTTAGGAGACTTCCAAGAAAGGGGAGGACTTGGTAGCCAGCCTTGAGAAATTAAATTTGGTGTGAGTTAGGAAGGTTAAAAATTATATAATCTCAGCTACATTAAAAGCACTGGTATGTTATAGATTACAAGCAGAAGCCCATAGTATTCAAATTTATATCATTTATTTCTTTCATATTTTTAATTAGGTACTTCAGCTCTGCCACATACTGCTCATGGTCTCTACCAAGATACAGCACAAGTCTATACAACCAATAACCTTGAAACACAGAAATCATTATTATCCCTAATGTTCTCAAATGCAAACTGTTCCTAATACATATTCTTCTACATAATCTGGTGAAAAAGTTTTAAAATGGACATGATAGCTCTGGATACACTACTTTCAGAGAGGTGAAGCAGATTAAAAAGTTGGGTATAAATATATAGTTCTTCTATTAAATGTAAGAAGAAAAGATAACTTTAAAGGGCTTAATGCTGTGTACAGGAACATCCCTGCTAGGGGAGCACATGGCAGCCTGTGCATAGCAGATCAGACCTCCTGCAGCACTGGCCCCAAGGAAAGTGTGGTTTAGAGAATTTCCATTTTTTAAGATTTCTCCAATTCCCTTTCTGGGGATGATCATTTTTTCTATTGTAGGAGCTGCCTGCACTCAGTAGTTGTTTACTCTCTTGGCTTTCCCCAATGGCCAGTGGTAATTCCCCAAGTACACATAACAGAACAGAACAGATGAACAGAAATTTGGGCTCTTTTTCTGACACAAGGAGTGGAACTGCCTGTTGTAATTTTGGATTATGATGATTACTGAAAATATTTTGAAATTTTAGGCAGGGGTTTGTTGTTGACCCAGAAGGAGCAGTGTCTCTGGCAGTGCTGCTGTCTGTGTCACCAGCCTTCCTTGGCTGATCTGCTGCAGGATGATATGTAAAAATTCAAGCCAGGTTTTAATTGCACTCGCCTTTGGAGGAGATGATTGTGGGCTGTTGAATCCAAGCCCTGTGGCTTCCTCACCCGGTTTTGCTGGCCTGGCTCCTTTGCTGCCCTCCCCTCTCTGTTTGGTTACACACAGAGATATATCAAATATCACCTTATGCTGTACAGTGGCAAAGGCTGCCCAAAAAATTATTCTTGCCAGCCAAATGATTTCTGTGAGGCAATGTAGCTAATTCTTCTTCTAAATTCTACCATCATCACACTCAAGGTCACTCTTTTTCACCCTTGTGAATCGACCACCAAGATGGGAACTAAAACATGTTGGGGTGGCCCAAAATTTTAGATTTAAATTGCAAATGTGAAAGGAAAGTGCTGGCTCAGTTCCTTAATTGTTGGTAAAATATACAGAAACCTAAAATACTTCCCTCAGATGCAAATTCTGCAGTGTTTGACTGTGTAGAAGCTTCCTTCCCTGGGAGTTTGGGAACTTAGTTAACGATGCAACCACGTGGTCATTTATTTTAATTAATGTGAATACATTTGCATTTGCAGATCTAGCAGCTTTTGCAAGCCAAGAAACAGCCCACAGTGGTTTTACAGGGTGCACACAGATGTGCTGGTGCAGCACAGGACACACTGGTCAATGCAGAACGTGGCAGATACCCAGTGCTGGAGGCCCCAGACTGTGCTCAGTAGATATTTTCCAACATCTCTGACCCATGAGAGGCTGAACTTGCTGTGCAACAGTAGTGTGAACCTTTTGTTCCAACAGAGACAGTCATCAGAAACTTAGCTAAATTATTCACATTAAAAAAACAAATAAAAAATAAAGCATATAGATGAGCCTCCTTGGACCTGCATCCATTAGAGCTGCCCTATTCCTCTGTGCTTTGTTCCCAGTTGCTGTTGCTTTCTTCTACAGGCAAGATTTTATTTGGGAACTCTCAAGTTCTTAGTTAAAACAGGTTTAACTATTTAGCATCAGATTCACCCACCTACATAAAACCCTCCAACTGTTGACGTTGTAAAAGGGACATTGTCAATTTAAAAACTGTACATCTATTTAAAAAAGTTTTACCTTCTGTTGTTAGAAGTGATCCCTAAGGTTGGATACTTGAAAGGCATTAGAGACAATATATCTCCTTGGGTATTTTAAGTATCATCTTTATCACTGCTTTTCTCCCTAATTGCCCAGGCCAATGACATGCACTGGTGTCTCCATGGGGAACTTGGGCTGCAGTGTAACTTCTCCTGCTCTAAACAGATTTTTTTTACATAAGTGACTGCCTGTCCAGGTGATGCTCTTTTGTAGTTTAAATAAAGGATAAACTGTAAAGCAATCTTTCCACAGCATCAGCCTAATCCCTCCTGGGACAACAGAAGCTTTGAATTCTGCCCTTCAACAACAGCTCCATGTCTACTAATTCTTACCAAAAATTAATTCTTACAAGGACTGACCAGCACTAGAAGAGGAGATTTCAGTGGCTTCAGAGGCATAGAAAAGATAAAGAGAGAAAAGTAGGAGTAAATGAAGAAGTAAGAAGATTTAAGGGCACATGAGATAGAGCAAAGGGAGACTAATACCATGAAGCAGCATGGGAGAACTTTTGTGGAAAAAGGAATGCAAATCTGCTGTTAAAGACAGTATTATATTTCATATGCAGAGAGAGGCTTAGTTTGAAGTGGCATAAGGTAGCAATGATTTTTATGGTGTTTCCATGCTTCTAAGTGTTTGATTTTGCTAACTTAACTTTCTTTTAGTGTATTTTTAATGTAATATAGAGATTTGGGATGGTTTATTTTTTGTGATTGTAATGCATAATTCTTATTGACTTAACCTTTAATTCGATTTCCTCTTCATAGTTCAGATTAGAGAATTTAAATAGAGCAGCATGATGTAAGTGAACTTCCTCTCCTTTAACTGCAAAATGGGAGGTTTTGGCTAAGTTTGCTTTCACACAGCTTTATCTCTGGGAGTAAATGGAATGAGGAGGTAAGAAAAGCTGAGGGGATGCTGGCAGGCAGCGAGGAGCACCTCACACCACCAGTGCCTTGGGCTTCCCAGGCAGCACAGAGAGAAGCAGCCACCGGAGAAACTCCTGGAATGAGCTCACTCAGTGCTCATCTCCATATTTTTGCATACTGACGTGTGCTACAGGGCACACGTGCTTCTCAAGACAGCACAAAGTTGGTGCCTTGAGGAGCAGAACTGGCTCCCAATGCATTTTAGATGTTGTGTAAATTACCTACATAGAGCCCCGCTGTCCCCATGTGATCCTTTGCAGGTTCTAAATAAGCAAACCAATGTGTCTCAGCAGTTGCATTTTTGGAATCTTTGTGCCCCTAAGCTGTAAAAGAAGGTAGGATGTGTAGTCAGAAAATGAGGAAAAGGGAGCCTTTGGTTACTTTTTTGTCTTTCTAGGATATTCTGAATGCCAGCAGGGCAAGGGATGTGATTGTGTCCCTCTGTTCTGCTCTTGTGAGACCCCATCTGCATCCAGCTCTGGGCCCCCTACACAGGAAGGAGATGGAGCTGTTGGAATGAGCCCAGAGGAGGCCACGAAGATGCTCTGAGGGCTGGAGCCCCTCAGCTCCAGAGACAGGCTGGGAGAGCTGGGGCTGTTCAGCCTGGAGAAGAGAAGGCTCTGGGGAGCTCTTAGAGCCCCTTCAAATGCCTGAAGCTGTAGAAGGACTTTGGACAAAAGCATGAAGGGGGACAAGGGGGAATGGCTTCAATCTGAGCCAAGGGCAGGGTTAGATGGGATATTGGGAAGAAATTATTGACTGTGAAGGTGATAAGACATTGGAACTGTTTGTCCAGGGAAGCTGTGGATGCCTCTGGAAGTGTTCAAGGCCAGCAACCTGGGAAGGTGGAAGGTGTCCCTGCCCATGGCAGGAGATTAGAATAGGAGATCCAAAGCCTTGGAACTCAATGACTTTCTGATTTTGCCTTTCTATAGTTTTATGCTTTTAGGCATTATACATTGCAATAGTGAAGACTCATGTCCTCTTCCACCCCCTAAAGTTAACTAAAGCATATATGAGTAAACTAACATTGACTGGGATAGACAGGAGAATTAATGCCCTTTTAGGGAGACAAGAGAAAGGAATAGACAGACATAAACATGTAAATGTGCTAAAGCTCCATTCATAATCACAATTCATTATATGCCTATAAAACTGCCTGAATAAATGCAAACATTTAATCCTCAGAGAAAGTAGAATTGCTTTCTCTGTAAATAACTGCAGAATAGTGTTTTCAGGCACCCGATATTTCTCTTCAGCACCAGTGCAAGGAACACTCATTCAGATTTCACTATCACAGTGCACAAGACAGGAGAATTTTTACCAATATCATGATGTATTTTCTAAAAGGCCTGGTTTTAAAGGTGAATTATGCATACTGGAAATACAGGGAAAAGGAAGGCTGAGTGTCTTTGTGAACGACTTTTGCTCATATTCCATCATAAGCAAGAATAATAATGAATCTTCTGAATAAAGGAAAGAAGTTCTGCATTAGCTGACACTCATTTTTCCAAAGATATAACTGCTTTACTTAACGCCTGATCTAAAGCCCTGGGAAATTTTTCTCACTTCATTGTACTCCCATCTTCTCTATGGAAGACATACTTGGTCAAACAGTTAACAATTAATTAAGTAAATTAAGTACTTTGGCCCCAGCTTCTTTCCAGTAAGACTTGAGTAATAATAATGATATCAGTGCGTGACATATGTGCAATGAAGTCAGCATTTGACATAATACTTCTGAAGAAACTTTCAGTGAAGTATGTACCATTAGTGATGATAAAGCTTAGAGAAAAAGCTTAAAAGTTGCATCCTCTTACTTAGCAAATCTGATCCTGATGATCTCAGGGAGGCTGTCAGAAATACATTTGACTCCAAAACATATGTGCCTCATATAGAGCTGCAGAAAGGCAGTAAATAAATAAAAGGTCTTAACTTCATTTTATCATGGTATATTTTCCTAGTGACTTTAGTGAGAATGCGACAAGTTTATGGGGATGGAAAAGCAAAAGACCTGTTATCCCTTAAATATGGTCGAAAAGGGAAAACAGAATAAAACAGAAAAAAAATCTACAGAAATCTCCCAGCACAACTGGAGTGACAGCCTTTTCAGATGAAAGAGAGAGAAAGGGATGCAGAAAAGTATTTCTTGTGCTATAATATGAATGAGAAGTATTCTAAATGGTCCAGAGGGATTTGGAAAGTATCATGTTTCTTTTGTTGCTGCTATTTGCTCTATAAGTAAGATTTCTTTATTTGAAAATTAAAATAGATTAAGTTAATTTGAACATTTTCCCCTGTTGTGGCTTTATGATGTTCACTGCTTTATTGGTGAAAAAAAAGCTGAACCTGCTCTGGAGGTTTGCTGAAGAGCCATTAGTGTGCAGTAATTTACAGCTACTCAGAACCATGCATTGAGCTCCTAATTGATTGCTAATGTTGATGCGCTTGATTGGATGTCAAGTTATGTGTAAAATTTATTGAAAATAATTCTGTTTCTTTCCTCTCTCTAACACCACAGACAGTAAATTGAAATAGATATGCAGATAGCTACATCTATTTCCTCAGGCCTGAATTTTACAAAACCTCACACCAAATAAGACCTTTTCAGACTGTACAATCAGGATATTCTAAAACCCCTTACTAAAAATAAGCAAAATAGAATATTCCCATGCCCTTTTCCCCCCCACCATTTTTCACAAAGACATAAAAAAAGCGTTGCTAGCACCCAGAGCCACAGCTACTATTCCCACATTTCAAATGAGCAGCTTTAACCTCAGGAGCTTTGATATCAGCTGGAACATTAACCACGATACTTCTTCCTCTGCGGGCTGCTCAAAGTCCCCACGGTCTTTTAAACTGGGAGTTGCAGGTGCTGAATCGCCCGTGAGGGATGAAAGAGTGACAGGTCTGAACTCTGCCATCCACTCAGGAGGCAGGGGATGGCACCCCAGGGAAAAGAGCAACCTGGAGAACAGCAGCGCTGCAGATGGCACCGTGCGCTGCTCTCAATGAGATGTTGCAGGATTTTTGTGTCCTGGGTTTGCCTGTGCTTCAAGGCATGCCCAAAAGGATCAGCTGAGCAAAAAGTTTTCTAACCCTAAAGGAAATTAAAGCTATTAATTCATATATATAGATAGATGTATATTTATCTATAAACATTTCTAGACTCAGCAGTTGGAAAACTAGATCAGGATCAAAACACGGGATCAATTAAAGAAAAGGTGAGTCATGAAGTGAGCATGATATCAGGGGCTGGGGTTTAGTTGAGGCATATCATTAAGGAGGGGGAGGAAGCCCTCTTTCTTTAGCTTAAAAAGCTAATGCTGGTTCATAACTTCTTTATGATTAGGATGATATTAGAGAGGATCAGCTTTCGAAGTTGGCGAGTGTGGTGGATTCTACGACTGGCATGAAGCTGTGGTTGGCGCTGCAGATTTCTGAGTTCTCTTACTGGTAGGGGAGAAAGAATTTATTCAGAAACATTTTAGAACAGTTTTGTTTCAAGCATTTGGAGCATTGAAACAGCACTACTACTCCCTACTAGTAAGGGAATAGTTTGGAAAGTATGGAATTTGTGCTCCTTTGCATGCATGGCCAAAAAAGGGAAACAGAGCTGGGGTCTGGAGCATAAGTCTGAGGAGTCTAGGGGGGCTCAGCCTGGAGAAAAGGAGGCCCAGGAAAGACCTTCTTGCTCCATAAAATTTTCTGGAAGAAAGGTGTTGCCAGGTGGGGTTTTGTCTCTTCTCCCAAGTCACAAGCAGCAGGACAAGAAGAAATGGCCTCAAGTTGCACCAGGGGAGACTTAGATTGGATATTGAGAAATCTTCTCCACTGAAAGGGTTGTCAAGCCCTGGCACAGCTGCCCAGGGCAGTGGCAGAGTCACCATCTCTGGAGGGATTTGAAAGTCATGTACATGTGGCACTTGGGGACATGGTTTGTGGTGGCCTGAGCAGTGCTGGAAGAATGCTTGGACTCAATGATCTTAAAGGTCCTTTCCAAACGATGTGATTCTGTAATTCTGTTCTATCAGAGATAGAGAAGATTGGAGAGGACATAGGAGGGGTCCAATTCTTTGACAAAGTTGATGGCATTCAAAACCTTAGAATAATTTCTATGTTTGTTTATCATGACACAGAGCACTTTTTAATCCAGAAGGTGGCAGAGATACAGGAAAAGATATACAGTGTTTATAAAATTCTTTTCCTCTAAAGATGAAGTGGACTGAATAGAGCAACTCATATAAAAAACAAGAGGACAAGATCAGATTTGATCCAAGTGCCTTATAAAGGGTTTCGTTTTGGAAAAGATATGGAATTATCAAACCAATATTTATGTTTCAAAGATTAACTGAAAAAATTAGTTTTCAAAAGCATTAATATAACCAAGCAAACAGAAAAACATCTCCTAAAATCTGTGACACAAAGATATTAGTATTTCTTCCGTGAACACTTTTTAATGTCCCTCCTGAGACAGCAGCAGGATTGGAGCACATGTTCCCTGATTTCACAGCAATTTTACACTTTTGCCTGCTCCCCCCATGCCACGAATGCTGGCAGATCCCTCCACAGCAGTGCAACGTGACAGAAACTCCACAGGGTAAATGCTGAAGAGCTTTTGTAACACCGAGCTGCTCCCCAGGAGATCTCCCAAAGGAAAAGTCAGACTATCCTGCAGAGCTCAGTTCCAGGCTTTCCATGAGTTAAGATGTGTTTTATTTAAAGGATAAGTAATTAACAGCTGTATCATAGAAGAGAGAAACTTGAGAGAAGTAGGGGTTATATCTAAAATGGATTCTTTAAAAGAAACTACAATATTTAATAGGGATATTTTGAAGGAAACATTTCACCAGTTACTGTTGCTGTGCCTTGCTGTCTAAACATCCTACCCTGTACTGTCATCATGCTCATTTTTCAGCTGTCAGTGCTAGAGACATGCAAATAGTGAAACAGGAGTGCGTCCAAATTAGCTTATATAATCATGAATACAGCAGAGTAAATAATTTAATAGGAACTATGTATCTGGAAAACCTACCTCTGTGTTTTTCCTATTCAGAATATACTTGAGAGAAGTTCAGAATTTACACAAATTAATTCAGGATTTGGCTTTGTAAGGAGAATTTCCAGCTTGCAGTCTCATCTTGAATACCTCTTCATTAGGTTTTAGTACTTAGTGTTTCAGGAAAGGGCTGTGGCAGCACTCAGTGCTGCTGCCTGGGAACTGGGAGAGCAGGATCACATCTGGCAGGGATTTGGCCTCAGTTCTTCTGTGCCTCTGACATACCCCTGAAAGATGATGAGAATGTGACAGTCTTTTCCTGAAGCCCAGAGGAAGCTCCTTGCCTTGCAAAAGTAGGGAAATCATGGAAAAGTGACTGTCTATGGTTCACATTCTTGGGTACCACCTAGTGGCACCAACTTGGTTAAGGATGGATGTGACTGATTCACAGAGCCAGGGATTGGTTATCAGGATCTTGACACAAAGTTTGTGTCCTTATCAACTGATCTGTCAGAACACATTGAATGTGAGCAAAAATAACTGCAGGAATCCCCTGAAACTGGTATCATACAGAATATTTATCCTGGTGGAATCACAATAATCCACATCCCTAATTTTGTTGTAGTGGTCACTGGATTATTTTAAGAGTTTTTCTTTAAATTGTAACCACATTAATAGAAGCTGAGTAATTTTAAGAGAGTTTGTACCAGTCTGCTACCAGGGGCATGTTGTTACCCCCATGGAGAATATCTCTCAACTAAAGAGGAGCTGCACACCAGACTCCTCCTGTGGTTTGATGGTTTCATCCACCAGCAGTATAAACTATTTGCAGACAATGCAAAATGCCTTTGTTTTATAGATTCTTTCCCCAGTGTCCTGAATGAAATGCATATCACTAACCTATTAAGTACAAATCGCTTAAAGATGTAAATTTTTTATGACTTGCTAAATGTTAATGTATGACTTGTAAAATGTTAAAGTAGTAAATAGCGTCTTTGAGCTCATACACACTAAATTTCATTCTCTAGCCCTGAGCATTTAAGGTAACAGTCACAGGGTATTTGTCAGAGAGATTTCCATAATCCTCATTTACTTTAATTTATTGTTGTTCAAAAAAAAAAAAGATAATTAAGAGTTAATGTCCATAGAACAGAAAAATAGGCCTTGGTCAATGGATAATGCTCTCCTGCTAATAGGAGACTGTTGAGACATTCCCTAAGAATAAATATTATAAAATATAAAACAGATGATACAATCCCACAATATGTAATTACAGCTATTTTATGTCAGCTGTTCTGAATGACTCCAGAAGACGTTATCAAAATCTGATTAATGTTTCCACATTCGATATTTCTTGATTTATTGATGTAATAACCAGCTGAGAAGGTCTCCTCACAAAACCAAATTATTTAAAGTTTGCCATAGAAGCTCCTATATACCCTGCCTCCCATCTGCTAGAATATTTCCTATATTTAGAATAATATACACATAAAAATGAAAGCCACCAAGTGGAATTTGTTCTGGCTGGGAATATCAGAGGCTGATATGGTTATTTGTTGAGAAGGGAGCAAGCTAGTTTCCAGAGAATATTGATGAATGGTCTCCAGATACACAGCGAAGAGCTAAATTCAGAGGTGTGAAATTAATGTGACTGCACCTGTGAAAACTAGCCATGAATTTGTTTCAAAATGATATATTATGAATATGTGGAGATAGCAAAGATACCCAGGGCCTTGGAAGAAATACTGTAGTAAATAATGAAGATCCTAGCATTAAAAAACAAGAAAACAAGAAAATACAGGTGTTCTTTATGTCCCCTTTTCTTAGCTATTTCCAAGTTATCTAGCACCAAATTTTGATTTTATTATTCATGAAATATATTAATTTTCAGAGGCTGTTTAGGAATTGGTTCTTGGTGTCAGTACAGCTTCTCCCTTTAAGTCACAAGAGAGTAGATATGCTAAATATTTCCATCTTGTAGAATAAAGAGCATTCTGTTTCAGTTTTTAATAACGTTTTGAGATCTATTCCAAGCGTGATTCATTTAAATAAAAATCAATAGGCTTAGCTGCTTCTTTTGAATCATTTAAGACAACATCTTTCCATTGGCTCTTCATCAGGGGCCAAATTCTGACCTGATTTATGCTCTAATTTACACTGCAACCCATCGCCTTTAGAGGATCTGCACATTGTGTAAATTAGTACAGATTTGACTCCGGGGATCTTTGGTAAGTGGCATAAATTAAGAACAGGGAAAATCTGCTCTCTTTTAAAACCCCATAAAGGTCAATACAAAATTGAGAACAAGATACAGCCCCAAGTCTCTTAGTTAAAATGTATTAAAAGGTTTCACGGAGCAGTTTTATCCTCCCTGCCGCAATCTACCCTCATTCTCCTGTCCTGCAGTGCCTCATTCACATCCACCACACTGGGACACTGACAGTGACAGGAGCCAGACTTTGCCCCACAGAAGATCATATTTTGCACACTGTGTTGACTTCTAACTTGGCTGATAGCACCTGGCATCAGCTTAAGGCAAAGGTGACTGTGGCTGGAACAATCTTTTTAATCGGCCGCGATCCCACAGGCTGCAACTTCCGTCCGAGGGAAAGATTTATGCAATTGCTAATCTGGGCATTTCATTACAAGTATTAATATTTGAGGACATCTGAGACTTCTTCTGGAAGACAACTGCATAAAAAATTTAACAGTACCAAGGAGCATGATTTCTTCTGCTTTTCTCTTTTTTTTTTTTTTTTTTTTTTTTTTTTTTTTTTTTTTTTTTTCTGTTTCTAAGGCTCTCCCTTCTGGCAAGAGCACCTTCTCTCCCCTGTACTAGTCAATGTGGAGGGACAGGGATATTTGTGGCCAGTGAGGAATGGCAAGCTCTCTCTGGGAAATCAATCACTTCCCCTTGGTCACCAGATAGTCAGGGCAGGTTGCCCGCTGCAGTTTGTGCTGAGAGGGGCATTTTGGCAGAAGCAGGAGGGACACTAAAGAAGGTCAGATGTCCTTTAGCACTGCACAGCACACAAGCTGAATGGAGAGATTGCTTGGAATTATTTAGGGTTTTCTTAACAAGCATCAGCTCTGTTTGCCTGTAAGACCATGGGTCTCCTTCCCAAGGATTGCCAATGCTCAAAACAGTGCTCAGTTGTAGCACATCCACATTTTTCATAAGGTAAAATGTATAAAATAATCACTCTTCAGCTGTGTTGCACAGTAATTTCACACAGTTTGATTCACCAGCTTGGACTAAGTTTATATGCCCTGTGAATATAGGTCCTACTCGGAAATTTCACATGAAGCTACAGATAGTGCATTAGCTTCTTGTAGCACAATTGATATTTTCACCTTTTCTTTCTGGCAGCAGTGACTGCAGTGTATATCATGACATCCCATCACTGGAATTAATGTGATGCAGGAAACATTTTGGTCAGTATAATCTACGATTCATCTAAAAGAAGAAGTAGGGGAGCAGGCATCAAAACTGAAATTAAAATGCAATTTACTCTCCAGCTGTAGAGATGAGGCTTTCTGATGTGTGAACAAGCACAGCAAATAGCCCCAATGGACTGGGCTCTGGATGTGTTGTGGGCACAGTTAATCATCCTGGGGTGAGGGGGTTTGCGTAATCCATGGGTTCAGAGAGCAATGAATTCTTTTAAGTTTTCTAAGGAGAACTTTTTTTGCAATGTTGAGAAAAGCACAGGGCTTATTACTCACTCATGGTAAGTGATGCAAATGAATGCAAATATTTTGTGTGGGCCACAGTAGAGAGAATTTTACTTTTAAAGAATAAGATAAATTCCCTTTTAATGCCAGACATGAAACTAAGTTCAAGCACCCGAAGCACTCGGGTATATTGACAAGTTCACAAATGTAAAATGCCACAATGGGTCATGTAGTTCCCAATTCTATCTCTGGTTCTCCAAAGAATAATTTTCATACAGAATTGAGAGGTTTTGTCCCTTTCTGAGTCATGCTTAACACTCCACCATGCCTGGCTTTGCAGGAACTAGCCTTCAAAAATTATTTCAGTGGGTGCAGAGATCCACTGTAGCTATAGTTTCTAGAATTTGGTGCATTAATTGGTTCCTCTGCAAACAGAAATCAACAGCCAGGATTGTGAACATCTGCAATACCTGGCCAGAGAATCCATGAAAATTCCAGATTCCATCCACACATTCATTGGGAATGAGCGTTGTCGTTGCAGGGAGCAGCTGAACAATGAACTGTGAATAACCTCTGCTTGTGAAGTGCTGCCATTAATTTTGGCATTTACCATGGAAATACTTCTGAAGTTTTATGGATTTGAATCATTGTATTGATATTTTCCTGGGCTTTTTGATTAGTGAGAAATTAATTATCTGAACATTCTAGAGTCATGAATATACAAGAGATGAGGAAATGTGACAATACCTTCCTCATTAAAATCAGCTTTAAGGCACAGGACATAGGGAATTAAAAAGCCAATGTAGCTAAACTATTTATAACTACCTGATTCTCTTTCAATGACTTTATCTAACATTAGGCTACGTTGAAAGAGACATAAAATAAAACCCTCAGCACACTTAAATCCACTGCCTTCAAAAGCATCAAGATATCAATTATACTCTGTTATTTTTAAGGAATAAGAATTGAGTGAGGGATAAATGAATTAATTCAAGTTTAGCTTTTCAGCTACACTAATACTCATTTGGTTTCAATTTCCCAAGTTTTCCATCTGGGTTCATTTTCTGAGATGAAATTCATTTTCATTTTACTGGGCTCTATCAGAGTGGATTTTAGAGGTCTCTAACTTAGATAAATTAGACATGTATAAAAATTGGCCAGAGTATAAATGGGCCAGATGTTGGGGCTCACATGTTTATAAAAGTCTGACAGTGGTTTTTATCTGCACTTACTTAGAATTAAGGCAAGAACAAATTTTTTTGCTTTTAACTTGGATCGCTGTGAATTTCTAGAAGCTTATTCCTCATTAATGTCTTTAAAAAAATAATTTTAAAAAACCCAAAAAACCAAAACAGACAAACCAACAGTGACCCCAGTTTTATGCAGAATATAATTCAAACAAGTTAGGAGATTAATTTTAGGAGTAGTAATTTTGACAACACATTTCATTCAATTCAGGAAAATTCAGATTTGTTATTAACACTCATAATCTATTCATACAAAATCCTTTTGGCCTCATGAGATCAAACAAATATCAGATATCTGAGACAGAGGGATCAGCCTGTCCTGAGAAAAAACACACAAAAAAGGATATTAAATACATGAACTGGGAAGCAAAGAACGAAAAGTAATGAACAGTGCTACAAAGCAAAAATAAAATTTAATAGATTAGATAGTTAAGAAACAACAACTCTCAACTGTCCTAAAGTCCACTCTGTAATAGGATGTCTACCTGTACTGGCAAATGTACTGAACTAATAATTAAATTTTATACAATAGTTCTTTGCCATATATAGTTAATATATGACATAGGGAAAACCATAGAAAATGAACAAAATTTTTTAAAAAGTATCAAAAAAGAAAAAGACAAAAGAGTGAAATATTTGCAGTAAGCTGACAACTTTTAATTTTTTTTTAAAAAACCCAAAACTAGGTTTTGACTTCAGGCAACCCTTCCACAAAACCATTTTCAGAAAAGGTCAGGAAAAATAAAGTCATGGGTCTTAGTTAAAGAACACTACACAGGAGATAATTAGAAAGAATAAGAAATCATTTTAAAAAATCAAATCCAAATAATGGAAATAATAGAAAACAGTATGAGTTCTGTCAATTTAAATGTGGCAGCACGGTCAGGCAGACCTGGGCAATGTGAATGCCTTCTGCAGGGAGCAGATTTCACAGCTCTGAGTAACAGCAATAAAATAGCTAAAGAAACTATAGGTGCAGAAATGGTGTGGGAAGTCACTACTCACTCAGAGTCAGGAAAGCCAACAAAATTCCAGGATGTGTTAGGGAAGGCACAGAAAGTGAAAAAGCAAAGTCATGCAGTGCTATGTCACCTCACAAACCCACAGTACTAACGCCCTGAACAAATACTGGAAAGGAGTTTTGGAGTGGAAATGTTTGGAGAAGATAACTGGAGGTTTAATAAATGGGATGACTCCTGGGTGAAGATCAACAAAACCTGTGGTTTGACCAAAAATGCCTTTTATTCTGTTCAACTACTCGTGGCAGCAGTGGCCAGTGTTGTCTGGAGTGCAGGCACTGTTAGTCAATAACTATTTGTGGGATGCCACACCATTGATAACATAAAAATCAGAGGTAGTAGAAGTGAATTTTGAATAGCTGATACTATAGCTTGAGCTGCATTTAGTGAGTTTTTCTCATCCATGATTTAAAGAGCCTTTACATTATCAGATGTCCTCTGTGCTATGAATTTAGGGTTTTTCACATCTGCATCTCACCACTATGCAGTAAGATGCAGGCTTCCAACTTCTCTGCCATGGCCAATTTGAGATTAGGCTGCCACAAGGTTTCCCCATCCAAATACTCCTTCAATCTCCTGGGTAAGAGATGGAATTGCAGAAGGCACATGTGCTCCTGAGTGCTATGAGTCTGGTACAGGTTTTTCTAATGGCGTCTGACTTGGATCTGGGATGTAAATTTTTCATCTATTAATTCCCAAATGCTACTGGATCTGTCCATAGGAAAGGCTGCAGCTCCTCCTGAAACAATCTCCTCCAGGATGGAACCCCTTCAAAAGCCATTCTCAGTGCTCACATTCATACCAGGACCTCCTAATAATTTCTACGCTTAAGTAATTTAATGTACCCAGATATTGTTCCTCACAAGTAGCAGAGAGCAGGTCTAACACAGATCCCCTTGATGGGTTTATATTTGCCAAAGTAATATCAGAGATATTTCAGTGATGTTTCATTCCATACTTTGCAAACCAGGATAATTGTACCTAATGCAAATTAAATTGCAGATTACCCTGAAAAGAAGGTAAACAGCTAATGAAATGAACATTTTATTTAACCTCCTCTATTCTAGTAGTTTTTAAATCTAACCTCTAACCCATCCTTGGGTTGCATATCCCCAGGTTCCTGTCACACATTGGTGACAGCTCCATTTGTCCCACGTGTGACCTTTGTATCCAATACTGGTGCACTGAGATTTTGTGAGAGAAAAAGCTGTATTTTCATCTACCAGATATTGTATTTGAACAAGCAAAAAAATGAGTAAACCCATAGCTTTCTGACTAACATTAGGTAATCAAACAAGAAGCAGAGATGATACAATTTAGTCAAAGAGGAGAACATTTTGCAAGCCACAAACTTCTCCCGTATAATAGTTTTTATATGGCTTCATTTTAATTTTGCTTCCAAAAAGCAATAAAGCAGAAGTTGTTTTTACAACGCAGACAGAAAATTGATTAATTAAGTGTTGATCATTGTCCAAGGGTACTTCAGAATTTCTAAACTATTGCATATTTAATAGGAATTTTGTTTTTAGTTTAAATAAAAATTCCAATAAAGAGATTAACAGTTAACCTGCTGATGATTTACATATTGCTATGTGCTGTTATTTCTGCTACAATTATCCATTATGTTCTTCTGTTTGCTTATACTTAAAAGACTTGGAACATTTTGGTCCTTTTTTGCATTGATTGCTCTTTTTGCTCACCTTAAGTAAACTACTGTATAGCTGAAAATGACAATCTGAATATAATAGCATATTGCAAGCAATTTACTGCTTGTACTGCTCGTTTCAACTCTTTTTTTTTTTCATTTTCTTTTTTTTTTTGACAGGAATGCAATTTGCATTTTGTTATTAATACTGATAAGAAGCTGGACATTACAGTTATTGGAAACACAAGTCAATTTGGTTTGCCCTTCAAACAAAATACTCTTTTGTTACAAGACTTGGCAGCTCTGTGGTGCAAGATTGATAGGTCTGAATGCTGAATTCTTTGTAACTGAAAGGTTACCAGCAAAGACTGTTTATACTAAAGTTGAGAGTGAATTTGATGCTATCTGCAGGTAAAAATTAAAAAAAAATTTAAAAAGAATATACTTGTGAATTTTAATTCTAAGTCTTTCTGAAATAAATGTGAATTTTCACCAGTGTACAAGAGAGAGTCATTGCAAAGGAGTTCTTGGAGCAATGCTGGGGCAGAAAGTACAAATGCACCTTCTGCAAGAACAGCACACAAATTGTTCTTAAGGGAAGGGGATTTTTATATGCAGTCCAGCTCATAGGGGGTTTATAGCCAAGGTCACATAATTTTATAGACAATGAAACCAGTGCCAAGCAGATAATAGGCTGCTGTGCTGTGAATATTTGTTTTTCATAAAAAATGCAAGTCTAGTGCCTCCACTTCTCTTGCTAGGAAAATGGATATTTTATTTTTAAAATTTTGATAGAAAAAGGCTTTTTCCCCCCATTTTTGTAGCTGTTGTTGTTTGTTCTGTTTGGTTTTTTTTTAGATTTTGGGTTTTTTGTTTTTTTCATAGGAAGGCTGTCTTCTCAATCCACATCTAAGGACATAACTTGATTCAAAAGCAATAGCGACTTAGGCTTCTTAGTGCTTTTGTTCTTCTTTGTAATTGAAAACTTCAAAAACAATATTTTTATGTCTAAAAATAAAAGGTTGAAGGGGATGGGAGAAGAATGAAAGGCAGAACAAAAAAGAATGAGAAAGAAAGTGGAGTAAACCATAAAATTATTTTTTTCTTTTATTGTCATTATTATTATTATTTCTTCCACCTGAAACTTAGATCCCAGAAGTACTGGAAGAAATATTCACCTCTGAATAAATGTCTCTCCCATTCAAAAGAACTCTGCTACCACCTTTCCACTGTGGATAAAGAAAGTACCCATTTTTGGTTGTTTGTTGAGGGTTTTTTCTGCATTCAGACAGGAATAATACAAACAGTGGTCCAAGTGCATTCCCTGGGATAACACAGTGAGTTTGGCTACTGAGTTTTTAGGATTTGTGTTTTGCAAGAGTGCATGGATGAGAATTTTCCTCTGAGTGAAGGATCCAAGTGTGACAAGTGAACAACTCAAGCTTTGCACTCACCACTTACAAGCAGTTCATTTATTAGGGTTCAGCCTGGGCTGTGCTTCACCATGTGGTGAATGCTTTTATTCATAAAGATATTATTTTTATTTAGAAACATGCCCCCGGCAATGAAAATAACAAAAAGAAGAGATGCCACACAGTCCTTTGGTGCTTAAAATAGAGTTTGCTTCTAACTTTACAGAAACACATCAGGGCTTGGGGATCATATGACACCAATTTGATTTATATAAACTCCCTCCACTGTTTGTCTTTGTAGGTTGTACTAGACTTCAAGGACAGTTTTCATGTTGGAATGACAGAATGGCAGGATTCAAGTAAACAGAACAGTCAGGGTTTTTTATTTTCTTCTCCTATTTAATATAATTGCTAGTTTTTTCTCAGAGTGACCCTGAAAGTCATCTCAGTGGTAATGAAATTGAGCTGCATAAAAAAGCTGTCTGATTTGAAGAAAAAATTAAGGTCCCGGTTTTTCATAGGTAAGGAGCCCTTCCCAGACTGACAATTTGTTTTTAAATTGACCATCTCCAACACAATAGATGCCTTTATTACAAAAAGCACTACAGTTTTCTTGATGAGTGGGTATGGAAGAGAGAAATATGTCTTGATCTGCCACGTTTAGTTAACTTAATATCTGTTTTCTAACTTCACCACTCCTGCTTATCCTCCCAGCCAGCCAGCTCAGGGCTGCTCCTGTTCCCTGTGTCCATGAGCCTTAAAGGAGCACACTGTACATAATATACCTAAAAGGAAAATTATTTGCTTTTTGTATACATAATCATAAAATCATAGAATGGTTTGGGTTGGGAGGGACTTTAAATAGGGACATCTTCCACTATCCAAGCCCCAGCCAGCCTGGCCTTGGACACTTCCAGGGATGGGGCAGTCACAGCTCTGGAAACCTGGGCCAGGGCCTCGTCACCCTCACAGGCAAGAGCTTCCTCCTGACATCTAGTATGATCTCTCCCTTTTTTTAGTTTAAAACCATTCCCCCTTGTTGTCCCATCACCATCTGCCAGTGTAAAGGTCACTCAGCAATGCTGGGCTCACGGGAGTGAGAAAATACACTGAGCTCAGCTCAGTGATTACTGAGCGTCCATGGGATAATCCTTCAGTAATGGGAGGGAGTTCAGAGTACCCAAGCAAGGCATGGGGAGCTGGGATGGTGGTTCCTGCTTCCCTGGAGGTGTGGGCACTCTCAGCTCTCACTTCAGCAAGTTTGCTCCACATTCACTCTGACATTGCTTGTGTTCCTTGGCCACCTTAAAGCATCAAAGCATTTTCATATGGATAAATCTGAGGATCAGCAGATGCTGCCCAGATGATACATCCTATTAGATCTTTTAGGATATGAATTGTATAGGCTACTCTTTCCACCCAATATCTCTACCTTTGGGAAGAACTACGCCTTCCTCCCAAGCTTTGCCACTGCCGACTTTTTGCAACACTTTTGAACCATTCCTGATCTATTCTGTTATTCTTACATCTGAAATATTAACAACCAGAAAGTCTGATGCTCTTCAAACCCAAGCCAAAGGATGCCTCACTGACACCAGAAAAATCAGATGTAAATTAACTGGGCCAATTATTTCTAGAATTTTTTTTTTCCTTGCTTCTCTCCCAGTATTAAATTTTCATTTTAATTGAAAGCAGATAAGTTTAAGTAACACAGCCTGCTTGCTGTTGGGTTGCTTCTTTAATCTCTGACAGTAGTTGCTACATGTGCTGTCTCTTCAGTACACCACCAAGCCCACCAGTTACTTCTGTGTGAAGTTATATCCAGTAATGATTTTTTTCCCAGTATCAATCAGAAGTATAAAGCAGAATGGATAGCTAGACGTAGGAGTCAAGATTTTGATTGACAGTGAAGAGCAAACAATATTTCCAGCTCAATAAATGTCAGGGAGCTATTGATAAGTAAGATAAACTGTAATAATCTCTGGAGCAGAACATTGTACAAGAATAGTAAAAAAAAAAATACATAAAAAATAAAATCCTAAAAATTTAATTTAGGTGGAAGAAGCTAAATCAACTATTTGAAATATTTTGAGCATTTCTGCAAAATGTGGCTCACAATTCTATATGAACAGATGTTATGGAAAAAAGGAAAAGCAAAGAGCTTGTTTTCATTATTTCTGTAGATATAATGAAAGGACCCAAAAGAAATACAGCAACATAAAAGAAGAAACTGTTAGTTTTGTATTCCTGAATTAATGTTCACTTTTTATACCCACAATATTAAAAGAGTAAATTTAATCACCACATATGATATGTCTAATATTATATCTGGTCTAAATATAAAAGCAATAAAGTCCATGATAGAAATCACTAAGGATCATTTCCAAGAGTTAGACAGAAACAATATAAAAGGAACCATGCACAGATTTCTGTGCATGAAACAGATTCCAAACTGTGTGTGGGAACTCTCTCTCCTTTGTTTGGTGCAGTTGACCAGACATACAGGTGGATATATTTGGGATCTCTGGACATTCATTTTCATGGTGCATATATTATATGTCTCCAAAACCTATTGAGTATTGTTATCTATATAACTTTTCCTTCCTTTTGGGGCAGGGCAGATGGGAAATACAAAACATGAATTTCTTGTGCCTAGGAGTCATCATGTTGTCCTCTCATTAATCAGGGGTAAGAAGATTAGAGTCAGTCCTAGAAGATTACAAATTTTGTAGCCCATCCTTATATTTTCAGTCTGTAGAGATCTCTTCAGGGAGCATGGCAAACCAGAAGTCAATACTTGGACTTAGGGAGATGTGGATGAATTAACAGGTTATCTCTCTCCTTTCTAAAACCTGTCATGCTTCTTCTCAACTTCCTTCAATAATCCAGCATGAAGAAAATGAACCAGTTCAAAATTTTAAAGTGATTCTAAATCTTGAACTTCTGTGCAATTTTCTAAATTTATTTAGTAAACTCTTGATTTAAGTAGTGGATTCACACCTTATTCTCAAGCTGAGAAACTGTTTATATTTTCCCCAACTTGCATAACTAGTTGCAGGCAGGAAGGCTTTGGAGAATGTTCTGTGCCTGTGAGGAGGTAAGAGGTAAGGTGAGTCAGACAGACAACTTTTTAATGTAGAATAACTTGTAATGATGTTTTGGGAATAAAAATATATTATTTATTTGGTGACAGAATATTTTTACACAGTGTAAAAGGATATTATGATTTATCTGCCTGCTCAATGTCTAGTGGACAAAAATCTATAAGGAAGCAATGTCAATTAGTCTTCCAGTGGCACATTATTATTTTGGTAGATTCAGGATTGGGATGCATCTAGATCAAGGCTTTAAAATATGTTTTGTTGAGGGTTTTTGTTTGCTTGTGGGGTTTTTTGGGTATTTTGTCAAATAGTTTGTTTTCTATAAAAAAATGTCAATACTTAGGAAAGAAATTTTTTGGGAGACACAGAATGCAGATATTTAGGAAGGAGAATGTCTTCTGAATCATTAATATCCTTCTAAAAACTCAGTGGCTGTACTTGATTGTGACCCACTGAAGAATAATATGATATAGGGTCACATCAAAGTTCTCTCTGCAGCCTAAAATGGTTACTTTGGTCCAGGCCTTATTTTTGTTTAATCCTTTCAACATCTGTGAGACATAAGAGTGCATTAAAGCCTACATCTAAAAACAAACTACAAAAGGGACGATCTTTCACACTGCTGAGTGCTCACTGATTTTTAGTGCCTCCATTTTGGGGAGGAAGGGATGTGCACTCATCAGAGGCTTCTAAAACTTGTTCAGAGATCTCAAAATTACTATAATCAGCCTCCACTCATAATCAGCTTCAGTGAGTAAGTATTCAGCTAATCTAAAAATTGATCTCAAGAGTGTCTCCAGCCGCATGTTCAAGTGGGATCCGAAATGAGGGAGTGCCCTTGGGACTCTGGGTTCACTGCTAGGCCAGGGGGCTCCAGCACCACGGGGAATCAAGCATAGGGAATCTGCCTCAGCCTCACCCTCCAGCAGCTCCTCTCCCTCAACAGAGGTCAATTTGCTGCTATGGGATCTGTTCCTGGCTGTCACTGCAGGCTGATGCAGAGACAGCCACTAAGAGGTCATTAAAGCCTATGTCTAAAATGTGTGCATGGATCTCGGGGGCTGTGTTTATAACCAGGTTCTGTGCTCAGCACCAGGTCTGTGGCCCATTCCTTTTATTCAGTGAGAGCAGGATGAGCTACATGGTCCTTCCCTATAGCCAAATCATGAGATCATGATAGTCTGACAAGTGTCTGATATATTTTTCCCTCACTTGTGGAAATGTTACAGTTTTAATGCATTTTTTACTAATGAAATTATCGTATTTTTTTCTCCTGTCTATTCACTGTCATCAACATAGCTCAAAATAAAATAAAGGAATCTAACAATTAGGATTCCGTGTCTGGGAACGATGATGCCTTGACTGAGAGCTCTGGAAATGGCATTGTCATTTTACAACAAAGAATAGCAACAATTTGCTCAGTGACACTGAAAGGCCACCTACGCTCTTTTACCTCTCACAACATTGATTTGATGGGATCCATCTCAAAGAGAGAGAGAGAATGTAATTTTGGCTAGGAAATTCTTGCCTTTTCCCTTTTCTGCAAGGCTGGCCACCAGTGATTATATGGTGTAAACACCTCTCCATCATCACACAGGCTGTGAACATCAGCAGTGAGCACAGAGGATCATCTGAGATGGGGTAATAACAGCCTCCTCTCAGCAACAGAGATGACCAGATTGGAGCAAGACCTCAAGTGAATTGCACCCATAGAGGATTGAACATGGATATCTGTCATAGACATCCTTTCCTTAGGATTTTTCCTCCTGAAAAGCTGAGAGGCCCCAGGAACAAAATGTAAACAATGATTATCTGCTGCTGTAGAATGCAACAGGTAAATCTTTGATTGGCCCATGTTGGATGTTGCTAATTAATGGCCAATCACAGCCCAGCTGGCTTGGACAGAGAGTCCGAGACAGAGCCTTTGTTATCATTCCTTCCTATTCTATTCTTAGCTAGCCTTCTGACGAAATCCTTTCTTCTAACCTTTTAGTATAGTTTTAATGTAATATATATCATAAAATAATAAATCAGCCTTCTGAAACATGGAGTCAGATCCTCATCTCTTCCCTCAACCTGAGACCCCTGTGAACACCGTCACAGACATCCGCTCTGGACTGCTATAATTTACATTAAGAAAAGAAAAAGGAAAAGAAAAAAAAAAAAGGACAAGTGTTGGACTGACCAGTTTCACCTTTCTCCTTGTCATTTAAGATAAAATTACCTAAAGCCTTTTTCTTGGCCATACATTTGTCAGATTTCTTACATTTTGGGTTTTAGCCCTATGCAAATAACAACATGGGGACATCTGTTACAAAATGAAATTCTTCTTCTCCTGTTACCTATCCCCTCAACTGTTTATTGCCTGCCCAGCTCCCTCACAAGTGTCTCATACTTGCACTTTTACGCTCTGAATGACAACCCTGTATTGATCTGGCAACAAAATCCCTCCTAATTTAAATCCCCTTCAGGCTTTTCCTCTGTTGTGACAACTTTGGGAAATCATCCAAAAAAATGGAAAATTATTTGGATCAGGAGAGGCATGCACAAGTGTATCTTTAAAGAGAACAAGTGTATGTAAGTCCCATGTTCTTCCTCTTTTCCAGCCTTACAGAACTGCCTCCTTTTCAGAAGCCTTTTCAGAATCCCACTGGCCCCATTCTTTGGGGGAAAAAAGGAAGAAATAGGGCCAAGCAGCCATGCCCTGACTCCCATCAGTCCAGAGGGGCAAGCCAGGAGGGACGTCCAGCCCAAGATCCCTGAGCCAGGCCAGCATCACTACCAACAGCACCACATCACATAGGGAACAAAATGAGATGTGGGGCACTGCCTGGACCCAATAAATCACTTCACAGACACTTTTAATGCCATCATTCAATCAATTTGGGCTTTGCTTATGTTTTTAACAACTTCCAAGTAATTGCCAAAGTTGTCTAAGGATGAAGGTTCAGGTAAATAGCTTGGTGCACATGGATTGCTGGTGGGGGTGGAAAGCTTCTCCTTTCCTGCAGTCTCTCACCATATGGAGCTCTGAAAAGTAAAGGTTTTTGTTGTCTGTGTACTGTGCTGTACGTTATTTAGGTTCCACTTAAAAAAAATCAAGTAAACCAGGTGGGATTTTCTCTTCTTCCTCCTCCTTCTTGTCCATCCCAGAAGATGGTGGATGCTTAGCCTCCTTATTGGAAATATTTCAGTTCCCTGGATCATAACATGTTTCTTGTGCTTTGTTGCATGTTGTTCTTAACTAGACAATTAAATGCTAATATATTTTTCTTATATTGCTTTTACCCACAGTGACTCAAGGAAGTCAGATTCTAGAGGAGTTATTTTAAATCTGACTTTAGAGGACACTGGATAGCATCCTGAGTTTGAAACACCTTGTTATGCCATCACAAAAACACATTTTGGTACTTGCTGTTTGAAGATACCATAAATGGCATAAATGATCTTTTATTTATAATTTACTGTTGCAGCTGATACAGTTGGATCTAACTCTGGTTTTTTTTCATAGATAAATACATTTTTTAAATGGCTTTGAACCCTTTTTAAGTATGAATTTCCCATTAAATATATTGGGACAGCTGGCTAATTAGACCTGACTTCTTTTTTTTCCCCTTTTCCAAATTTTACTTTTATGTGCACACTACCCTGAGAATTATGTTTGTTTTCCAGTGTTAATGATTCCAAAACTGATAAAGCTATTCACAAAATCAGCTACCAAAATGCTGTGTTCCATGTTTATCTTGCATTTCCTTGGAGGATTCCAGGTACTCAGTGGAAACCAGAAGTCCTGAGCTAAATTGCTGACTATAACTACACCAATGATATAGAATTAAAAAATCACAGAATTACAGAATGGTTTGGGCTGGAAAACTCTTGAAGCTCATCCTGCCTCACCCCCTGCCATGGTCAGGGACACCTTCCACTATCCCACATGCTCCAAGCCCTGCCCAACCTGGCCTTGGACACTTCCAGGGATGGGGCAGCCACAGCTTCTCTGGACAACATGTGGACTGATCCTAAGTTATTGTGATAAGTGTTGTCCTCAAAAATTATGAATACTTTGGAAAATTATGAGTCATGAAAGGAGCTGCATGCACAAATAAGAAAATCCATTTGATCAATCCCAATTTCAGTGCTGTTGACTATTATTCCTGAGGAACAAGGAAATCTATATATCAATAGTTGTCATCTCCAAAACCCACTAAATTGAATTAGTGTTAATTCTCATTTCATTATAAAATTATTTTTATCAATCATCTCGAGGCTCTATGTAACAAAGCCTACAGTGCACAATGGAGAAATAATGCCAGGAAATTAAATCAGGAAAACTTACAAAATACATTATCTAGATTAAACCTGTGATTCTGCAGATATTTAAATTCAGCATGAAGTTGACCCACAATATTTCAGAAGGGGAAAAAAATTGCTATTTGGACATAGAAGTACCCAGACCAGTCTCCTTTGTGTCACCTCCTCTCTTTGCAGGTGAAGGTTTGAGGGATCACAGTAGATATATATTTCCTGTGTCTTCCTGAGCATCTTTCAAAACCAGACAACAACAACAACAATTATTATTATTATTATTATTATTATTATTATTATTATTATTATTATTATTATGCATTTTGAATAAGAATTATATATAATTAAATCCTGATGACCTTTAAGGCTTTTCTCAGTTCATAACCAGACAAACACCCATTCACAGCACTTCCCGTCAAGCCCAAGACCCAGTAGCTGCAACTTCCTGCCTTTGACAGGATCCATAAAGGCCAATGATAATTCCAGTTTTTAAAAAAGTTTCCATCTTCTTCTATATATAGTGATTCCACTGGCTCAAAGCTTCCAATTTTACCTAAAATTAGCTCTCAAACCTTTCTGAAATTTGGAAAAATACAACATTACACACCCTAATTTCCTGTGAGTGTGTCAGCAATGAGTCACTTCACCCTTGGTAAAAGGAGGACAAGCAAAAGCAGTCCCATCTCCTGTTTTCCCCTTTCTCCTTCCTTGCTCCACAGAAAATGGAGCTTGGTGGGATTTCTAAGAGTTTGTGAGGTGAGTGTTGAACTGAGGCTCTGCACCAACCTGAGCTCTTACCTGGGAGAGAGGAGGACTCCCTCCACCCCACTCCTCTTTTATTTGTGTAGGGTGTGTGTGCAAATTCCTTGTGCAGTTGTGCACTCGAATCCTCTTTGTTATGATGTTTTGTGCTGGAAAACAAGATCTGGGAATGTTTTAGTGGATCCGGGTGTCTTCATGCAACCACTCGCACAGGGGCTTTCATGGACTGCCCCAACCTTGCAAAGGCAAGCACAGGGCAGCTCCAGCTACCCCAAATGTGCTGCAGAAAAGGATGTTACAGAGAAGGATTTTGCAAGGATATTCACAGATACCATCATCTGTTTTCTCAAATATAACTAAATATTCTCTTGCTCAAAATGTCATGAAAAGTACTCATCCACAGTGACTTTGTTTGCACAATCCTGTTCTCTCCAAGCTCTCCTCCATGCACACAGTCTCTCTAGAGGGTTTTTTGCTGACCCCTCCCTCCCCAGCTAAAAAGCATTAGAGCCACCACTGCTGGGCACACAATCAAACCAGGCTGAGTTAAAGCAGTAAAACAGATTATACTTATTAGCCAAGTGACTGCAGCTGACTTTGTACACAGGTTGGAGTTTTTTACAATGACAAGCACAACACTTCAGCTTAAAGCTCTGTGGAGGTGATTTAAGTAAGGTCTGCTACTTTATGATTTGGGCTTTGAAAGTGCCTTTCTGCGGTCTCAGACAAATAACTTAATTTTACCCCATGATGTTTCAAATGCTTTCCTCTTAAAAAAGGGAGAACACTTGTTTAACTTGAAGGACCATAAAATAATTAAAGATGTTTTTGTTAACTGTTTATTTGAAATGCTGAAAGGAGATCAATATGTTGATTTGTGGGAGCAGATACTGATTTCCATGAGCAGATATTTAAGAATGTAAGCAAAGTGTTAATGTTTTTTTTCCTAACTAATTAATACCTGCAGAACACTGCAAAAAGAAGTCCAACAATTCACTGAATATAGGAGTATACAAGGCCTGAAATTCCCTTCAGTTAATTCAGGCAATTACTGCCAAAATTTTTTTTAAAAGTCTTGAAAGCTTCATCATGATGTAGTCACTGCAGTTACCAGCAAGGACAACCTGAAAACTATTCAAAAAGGTAGTTTGGGTCCAATTTGAAAAGTAACCCAAGACAGCAAGCAATTTTCTCATGTCATAAAACACTTTCAGATTACAAAAGTCCCATTCTGGGGTGAGGGAGATCCAACAGAGTTCAGAAATTTTCACCAGAAAACAAAATTATAAAAACTCATTGTTGGAGGCATTCACATAAGCTGTGACCGAGCCAAGCTTGGCTCTTCCCCTGTCTGGTTTAGAGTTTTCAGGCTGCTGGTCATCAGTGCCTGCCAGCCTATTGCATATTCCTCTGCTGATTGGCTGCTGGATGGGGCTGCTTTTCACAGGTAAATAAACAGGGTTTGTACACATAGATCTGTAAGGGTGAGGAAAGGAGGCTGAAGAAGTACTTGACTCAAAACAATGCCATGATCTGGTTTCCAGGTAAGGATCAAGACACTCAGAAAGTCTTTATTACTCTGTTTCCTCTTGGTTTGGAAAAGGAATCTTGGATGTCTTAATGATCCTATGGTTCTATACCCAGTGGGAATAAATGTTCATATATTTGAGGTAGCTTGTGTTCAGGTAGTTTACATCAAACAAAAATAGGTGTAGTTTTTTCTTTATATTACTGGAATGAGAATTTTCATTCCCAATTTGTGTAACATTTTAGGCAAAAGTTTTCTCAAAACTGTTACTTTCCCATTCAACAATTTGCTTTGCTACAGTCAGAATATTTTAATCAAACATTCTACTAAAAAATAAAAAAATCCCATTTGAGTATACTGTAGGTTTTTTTTCCATCAGTAAAGTTGTTGGTGGAAGTTGTTGCAATCTGGAGTCAAGTTCAGAAGAGCATTTTCAATATGTAAAATAAACCATTTAAGCATAAGGTCTGCTTCACACTGAGGTCATGGTGGACTGACTTGACTTATATTTGCTGCAGAGAGGCAACAAACTATTATTTTTCCCACCTTCTGCTCAGTCAACCAACTCAGTTCCTATTGATTCCAACAGAGATTCACTTGCTTTAAGGTTTGATTTGCAAGTTATACATTTGCATTTGACCTATTACCAGGATACATTTTTACCTATATTCTCTATTTCTGTCCATGCATTTTAATCCAAACAAAATTTTACAAAGGAATAGAGCATCTAATTATATATATCTACACATTAAAAAAAAAATCCTTCTTATTCAAAGCTACAGCAGAAAATAAGCAATTTTTAAGCTGTTCATCAAGACCGATCTTTTTTTTTTTAATTATTATATTGATTTTTTCTCTATAATGATTAAAAATAGAATTAAAATCAGTATCCTTGCATTCAAGACTTAGGAGCATCATTTTAAAACAATGGGCTAGGATTACAAATTTTTTCTCCCTGACTTAGGAAATCATTCAGTGTGATTGTGGACAAGATCTAAAAATTATGCAGGTGCCTAAAGGGTGATTCAGGTGAAGCTGAATCATCCCAGTGTAAGATTTTGCTCAAAATGTCCTTTGAGCTGCAAGATACCCTGGGCATGTTGGGGTTGACCTCCTCTGCTACCCACAGCTTCTCTCCTGCACCCATCAAGCTGATCAGAACTCAGAAATCAGATTTTTTTTCCCTTAAATCCCTTGAGGAATTTGATCTAATAGCTGTTCAGAGATCACAGCCAACAAACATGTGAAGAATACAGATGAAGTGGCTTTATTTTTAAAACTTGGCCCTTGAGAGAATGATTGGTGGCAGTGCTCATGTGTTATATACGCTATTTCTTGCAGTGTTTGCCCAAGAAATGGAGAATATATATTTGATTTCACCTTCTGCCAGGGAAGGTGCAAGCCAACATTCCCAGCCTCACAGTGCAGTTCCTTAAGCAGTCCTGGTGGGTTTCTGATCTCAGGACCAGAGGTATTTTCCAAAGACAGTTTAATATAGCAGCAGAGAGTTTAATTGCTTCCAGCAGGGAAGGGAGCTGCACTCCAGGCTGTGTCTGTACAAATGATCAAACAGTTGGCAGCTTTCTAACACAAGCCCCTGTCAGCATGTGAAGGGATGGTCAGAGGTGCCCCTCCCAGGCTGAGGGGCTCAGATGAACCATTCCTCCACCTCAGCCACCTCCTGGCGAGCAGACAGCTAAACCTGGATGTGGCAGGATGGGAAAGCCTTCTCCATTCTCAGCACTGATTAACACCACACAGCACACTGCCCTTATCAGTTCTTTTCCTGAATAGCCTCACAGAGACTTTCCCCGTAGAGCATTCACCATCTCAAAGATGTTCTGTGCAAAACAAGTAGCCCTCAATAAACTGCATTTGTTGAAACAATTCTGAGGGGCTTTTTTTCCTCTTAGTTATTTAAATAGTACATTACTATAGCAACTAGTGCCTCACTATCTTTAATGTATTAAACTCCATTACACCATATGAGGCAGGAGAATATTATTATTTTACTTTACAAAGGTGGGAACGAGATACAGATACTAAATGGGTGTTTATACAGAAAAGCTAAATTAGAATTTCAGCAAAGAAGGAGCATCCAGGTTGACTCAATTTTAGCAGCCATTTGTAGCAGCAGGAGCAAAGACAACCTAATGTGGAGTTGTAACTGAGAGCCCAAACCTCCCAGCTCCCACTGAAACCTGCCCCTGCTCCCCTTCCAGGGTTCATGTGTTGAACTTATGTTCATGCACATTTTGCAGCCACATGTTATTTTACCTCAGCGATGATGGGCAGGAGCTTTCTTTTCATGAATCATAACACAATATTTCGATCCTTTTCTGCCACAGGAGGCGAGTCCTGGAGAAAGCTGCAGCATCATCCATGGCCCCAGCACCACCTCCATCCCACTGCCAGGTCAGTCCTGCATGGAGCAGACAAAGCTCTGCATCACACAAGGTTCTGTGTGTCTGTGTGTCATGCCCCACACAGGGCCAGACCACTCAAGGTGTGTCACTTCTCAAAGTCACCATTATTTAACTGAGAGAGCACATGAATTGATAGCACTTTATTAGCATTGCTGGCACATCGCTCCTGCAAAGCAGAGTGGCAAGCGAGGTCACTCCCTCATGCAAAAGAAAGGTGTTTTATTATTCCAATACTCATTTTGATCTTTAATTTATTTGCTTCATGCAAAAAAAAAAAATCAGTGACAAATATTTTGATTCAGAATGTCTGTTAACAGTAGTGCTCTGAGGTTTATCAAAGAAAGACATGTTTGAAAAGGAAGTTATATTTAAAAAAAAAAGAAAAATCAGAAGTCAGTTTTAACATGAGTGTATTTTTTTAAAAAACCTTTCCTGAAAATTATTATTGAGATTTAACAGCAGCTGTTGCTTCAATTGGATTTTCCTTTTTTTTTTTAAATTCTTCAATTAAGATGTTGCAAGAAGTAAGTTTAGATTTAGATTTAACTTAACCAATGAGTCAATCATTATAAAACACTGCAAATGATAAGGGTATTTAGTATTAACATGAGTTTGGTCACTCATACAGGTAGCTAATGTACACAGGCCTGAGACACAGTCTGCAGAAATCACCTGAAGTCTCCCTAATAACTGCTGCAAACAAAACCATTGAATGGCAAAGCCTAGCCCTGCACTAGAATTTACATGGCAAACTGTTCTTTACTCTGAAATCATCTTCTGGAATCTCAGGCTGTGGTTTTCAAATATTCTGCCACTAGTCATGATGTATACACAGAGGAGCTTGAAAAACTTAGCTGAAGGTAAGACACTGCAAGAATATATCCCTGAGTTTTCAAAGTCTGAAATAGAGTTTGTGAGAAGAAGGAATGAAGCGTTCATCTGAAAGACTCATTAAATCCCAGACCCTGGAGCAAGAGCTGGAAGAGTACTCGATGTATGGGGATCTAAAGAAACAATGGATTCCAAATCAATAGATAACACAATTGTTGCTGTAACTGCATGATGTTCTGTTTTTCCATTCAGACTCCACTTCCCCTTTGGCCATATCCCTGTTATCATGAAACTAAACAGCAAAGATTTTATTCATTTCACTGCCCCAGTAACTAATCTATCACCTGAACTACTTCTATGTGCAAGATCAAAAGTGGTGTTGAAGAATAGGTGCTTGCTGTCAGGTTTAAGAAAAAAAAAAGTTCTAATTTGCTGAAGCAAATCCAGCATTGAAAAGGAAAAAATAATTAAACAAACCAAGAAATGATGAGGGAAAGTCAGTGCTGATAGTGGGAGAAGCCTGAGGATGTGCCTTGCATTGCAGCAATCATCACACGCCGTCAGGGATGCGCTCTCTGCCCGAGGATGCCGGCTGTGCTTCCCAGAGAGAATGATCCTCCTTCCCCAGGCAGCAAAACCTCTGCTGATAGCACGGATATGGGATGGAGGGAATTGCTCTGAGAAATGCAGGGGAATGCTCCCACAGCCCAGCTGGAAGGGGAAACAGATAAACCCCTTGTATGGCTTCTCCTCAGGAGCAGCTCAGCACTCGTGAAGGGTTTTGCAAAAAGAACTGAATGATCTTCTGAGACAAGGGAATAATTTGGCGAGATGTCTGAGGGCAGCAGAAAGGAGCCCTGCTTGGACAACAAGCTCTGGGGAAGGCAAAAGTTG
Organism: Ammospiza caudacuta; assembly: GCF_027887145.1. Lineage (NCBI taxonomy): Eukaryota > Metazoa > Chordata > Aves > Passeriformes > Passerellidae > Ammospiza > Ammospiza caudacuta. Next base: position 39,752,056 of record NC_080600.1, on the reverse strand, counting down.
TTTCAACTTTCTTTTTGCCAATTTAAAGAGTATCACCTGAGGGGGTCTCATTGCTGTGTTCAGGGATTTTTTTTTTTTTTTTTGAGTTTTTAACAGGATTTGTAAACATTTTTAACAGTTTTCAATTTTTAACACATACAGAATCACAGAATCATCAAGATTTGAAGGGGCTTTCAAGGTCATCCTGTCCCATTATCAGCCTGGCTCCAACATAAATACCCCTAAACTCTATCCCTAAGTGCCACATCCAGACACCTCTGGAACACTGGCAGAGACAGCAACTCCACCACCAGCCTGGACACTCTTATTTGTAATATCTAATCTGAACCTCCCCTGGCACATCTTAAGGCCATTTCCTCATTTCCTCTCATCCTTTTCCTTTAGATAATGCAGAGGGGACTGACCTCTCCCTCACTACAAACTCCTTCCAGGTAGTTGTAGAGAGGAATGAGATCCCTTGCAAAGATTTTTGTCTTGAAAATATAAATGGGATATTAAAAAGCCCAGCGATCTGATTGCTAGGTTTTGGCTGGCACTGGCTGTTGGCACTGGGGCACAGACCCTAAAGAGCCACCATCCTTCCCAAGCCTTTATTCACCTCATGACATGACCCAGCAAAAGCCAAGTGCTGACACTCCTCTCCCACTCCTCCTCCTCTTCCTCTGCTCTGCTCCAGCCCTTTGAAATAGTCCAATTGCCTCTGAGCACTGCCTAGGTACTCCTGGTCCACTCTGTCCACCTTTTGTTGCTTCACATGGAGTGGTGTGAACTCTCTCAGTCTCTGACTTGAAAGCCCCACTTTGGGGAATGATGTGAAAAGAATTTCTTTTTAAATGAAGAAAGTGAATGGAGTTTTCTTTTTTTTTCTTTTGGTAACCATCAAGGCTATGAATAAAAGCAAGGAAATACAGGGAAATAACCAGCTGATGGATACTGAAGGCGTCCACTTTCGATGGATTATCAAATCCATCCTCAAATATTTCAAGGCACATTTTATAACAGGCATTTGACTATTAAAATAATAGTAAAAGTAAAAATAATGGATTTTTTTTAATTTTAAATCATATTCTCTCTTTAGTCTATAACAGTATTCCAGTTAATGACTTGATCTATTATATAGTTCTGTTATATGCTAATAAAGTTAATATACTTCCCATTTCAAAAGGGCTTTCCAAGATTATTGTATCAATTACTCTTATTAAAACCTTCTGATGGTCCTGAGGTGGGGGCTGTTCAAATCCAAGGGATATTATTGTACCTCCCTAACCCTTTAAAACACAGCCAGTGTGGATACTGGATTTTGAATATTGTTAGACCAATGTGTTGCTGTTGTGTATTAGCAAACTTTTTCACAAGAACACTGTCAAAAGAAAATAATGCCATGGTTAGCTGTACATTGAGCAAACTAATGGATCTGAAAGAAATTTCAATGTGGTAAATAATCTTCTGTCTGCTATAATTAAGGATGTATTTGAGAAAAGGAAGATTACTTATCTGCTAGCACGAAAGGAAAAAGAGCATGAATGAAAATAAATTACGTGCAGCCCTCTCAGGGAAGGGGACTGTCCCTGGCTGCTCACTGTGAGAGATTTCTGTGTTCCTAAAGACATTCCTGCTTCTGCCCCACTGTGCACGAGTGGCAGGAGGATGGAGGAGAACCTGTAACCCAAAGCTGCCACTGATCCTGTTCCCTCTACGTCAGGAAAACACCATGCCAATGTCATTGTGGCACCAGAGACCCAGAAGCTCAGTGCACAACATCAGCAAATTATTCTCCACTCAGGTCTGCTGAATACAGTCATATTTCTGAGGCTGACAGGACCTGCTGTACCCCAGTGTTTGTATCACATCATATTGACCTACCACAACCTACAGCTTGGGAAATCTGGGAAAGCTCTAAACGGTCAAAGTTCTGTTTAACTACAATATCCACAATCCTCCTCCCTGCCCTGCCTTTTGGAATGGTTTATAGGATGCTCACAGCACACATGAGGTTTGACAGCAAAAACAGCAAGTAGGTGGAGAACTATTTCACCTGGGCATGAATTCACGTGGGATTAAGGAATAGAGCACGATGTATTTTGAAGAGTAGTGAGTGATCCATCTGTCCACATGGGAGCCAGAGCCTGTATCAGTGCAGTGTCCAGACCTCACTCATTCAAACACTGCATCTCACCTCCTCTTGATTTATGGTTTTCCTCCCATCTGCAGAGATAACACCCTGGTGACCTCCAGTGAGAAACAGAGGTCTCCAGGACCTCCAGAGGAAAAAGTAAGGAGAAGAGATTTTTTGGAACAGAAGACCTGAATTCTATGAAATATGAAATTATTCACAGGGGCTTAGGGACTCTGCAATGTTTCTGATTAGTTTGGAAGCAGAAAAAGTCAAAATCAGGTTTTTTGTTTTTTGGGAGATGTAATGCCACTTATGGACCTTGGCATGACCAAAGCACAGGAGTTTTCTTCTCTCAAGTACTTGCAAGAAAAACAAAAGAACACCTCAGAAGGGACAGCAAGAGGAGTGTTTTCCTTATTCCACTATGTGACTGGCTAATTGCCTTAAGCATGAGAATTTTAGGAAGTTTTCACTGCACATTTGTCAGTGATGCTCTTACTATCCATAAAACCCCTTACTCTTCTCTTTAGAACCCCAACAGTCACTTATCTTGAGTTCCAGGGGTCAATAGTGGGAGAAGAAGGTGGGAGAGGAGATCTATAATTTTACATTTTCTTATATGTCTGAAAGGAGAGAGTTTTCAGTTTTATTGAATGTTTTATCCCTCTTACACTAAGAAAGTTGATACACTCTCAGAGTTTACCCCCTGATAAGTAATATTTACCACTTAGGATTTTATTTACTGCTTCATTTTTCATCATTTCTGCAGAAGTTAAACCATTATTATTGCCTGTAATATCATACCAAAATTATCTCAAGGTTTCTTTTTTTTTTTTTTTTTTACAGTTTATGTTTTTTGCTCCTATATCCCTTTATTAGTGTTACACATTCTAAGAAATAACCAAAATTGAAGACATAATTGCAGGTAAGACCATAACATTGAGATGATTTGCTGATACTATAACCTCTCCAGGAGTAAAAAATGCAGTAGAAAAATAGTAGAGTATTTTGTTTGCCTTTCATTCCACTATTATGGGCAGGGATAGTATTAAATATTCCCTTACACAACTCAAAACATCTGCAAGAATGAATTAAAGTAGATATTGTACTTTCACCAGCAACTATAATGCTTTTAAGAGATATTTCTGGTTAAAAGGTGCAGACTGGGTGGTTCTTTTTGTTCTTTTGCAATTGTAGCATCATTTAAGCTGATCAGCACCCTGACTCTCCCAGACCTTGGGAGTGGAAGTACCAGCTCATAATGGCTCTGAGAGCTCCTGGAGCAATGCAGAGGCCAAGCTGTGTCAGCCTGCACGGGCAGGATATTGCTGCATGGAGAACCTGCAGGAAAGCAGTAATTTGAATGGATGGGAGTTCACATGGAGGCTTCCCCTGAACCTATTTCATCCAGAAAATCCTGGAGTGCAAACCATAAGTTGTGACTCCATGAACCAGTCTGGGAAAGAAACATCCTGTTTAATAGCAAAGGATAAATTTCAGCTCAGTTTTCTCAGCATTCCCTTTTCCCTTCCTCCTTCCAGCTTTCCAGATGCCCTGCAGAGTGCCCCCTCATTTCTCTCTGGAAGGGCAGTGCAGCACTAACAAAATGAAGGTACAAGTCTCACTTCTGCTCTTCCGTGTCCGACTCCTCACATTCCTTGGGCCAAATTTGGATCTCATTTCTTCTTTATGGCTGTGCTGGTGTGTTTTTCTGCAGAGCACTGGCTGCCTGAGGACCATGAGCTGTACATATCTGTATATGCCTGTATCTATACATATATCTGCATATGCATATATATATATATACATTTACATATATATATGTACATCTATCTATCTATCTATCTATCTGTCTATAGATATAAAAAACATCAGGTTCTCTGATCCTGAAGAAACTGCACAAATAGCCCAGAAATTTTCACTTTCTGGAAAGTGACTTAGTATACTGGAAGCACCAAACTGGAGGTGTTTGCTGCTATTTTTCTTCCCAGCCTAATTTCTAATTTTTTTTTACTTTCTTGATATGTCCAGTGACATCTGAGGAGGAAAGATTGCTGACAGCAAAAACATCTCCCTTTGGCAGAGTCATCCCTGTAATTTGTGCTGACCATATGAATATCTAGGTGGTTAATACAGCAAGGGAAGGTTTTATTTCTTCAAAGTGGGGAAAAAAGATTTCTCTGCATCGTGCTGGGTAAGAATATGAGATCTTGAACAATTCAGTTATGAAAGAGTTGGAGCTCAAATGAAAAAAATGAAAAATACCTATTTTCAGTTACTCTGGTTTACATCTGAAATTATTTAATAGAAGTGAAATTATTTTTATGTTACCTTGAGCTAAGTGCTCAGAATTCAGCCACATTGCACCATTAAGCATTTTTCCCTTGCTAGAAAGGAAGACTATCACAATTTACTTTTTGATGGCAAAGAAGGAGGCCTTAGCACCACATTTGAAGTGGAAGCTTTAGCTTCTGTGTCACTCAATTTCCAGGACAGTATCACAGATGAGCACTGCAGCCTGCCTACCACAGGCAGTAATTACTTTCCTGGATGGCTTGGGGTGTATTTCATTTAAAAGAAACTCTTTTCCATATAAATTTGGAAATTTATAGTAGGCATGCACACATATGTGTGTATATTGCAGCAATGAGGAAAAGCAGGTAGAAATAGACACATTTGTGGATCTCTCTAGTAAGGCCAAGAAAGACGATGAAGACAAGACAAGTCTTAAAAAAAACCCCAAATCTCAACTTCCCAAATCATCAACTTTCAGTGTGTGAATTAGTCAACCTGAAGTCAACCCAATTACTCTCTCTCCAGCGTTGATTCTAATTCTTTCTGGATATTTTTACTCATTTCCTTGAGCTTCCCTCAGGCTGATTTCTGAGTTTTTAAGTCAATTTTTAAGTATGGTGTTGTTTGTTTTGGAAAATTCAGAATATTTGTAGTTTTCATACAGCATCTATCCTGGATTAATGGGCTTAGCCCATAGCTCTCTATTTCACACTCAATGAATGGAAAATAAAAATCTATTAATCACTGATTCTATAATAACTCCAAATTTATGGGAATTGTATTTTGAGGTAAACATAGTAAGACCTTTAAATTCAAAACTAAGGAAACCATCTATATTCATAATGTCTCAAATCAAATTATTGTCTTGGGTTTGGGTTTTTACTACTGTTAGATTCTTTAAAGAAAAGAATATGTAAAAGAACCCAGTGTTCCATTTCACATCTTGGTGAGTTTTACAGGAGATCACTGGTTATCATGAATAAATTTGATGTAAATCTAAATGCCCATTGCATTGTGGATTAAATTAGATATTACTTACTAGATATTTATTGACTTATCTAGTAAGACTATTCTGATTTGGAGTTTATTCTAAAATCAATACAAAAAGAAGGAGAGATGAAAGAAAATATCCTGAAATCTCTGCTTCACAAACAGGATGAACAAAAGAGGAAAGGGGAGCGAGAGAAGCATGGAGCTGATGAAAACCCCCTATTGTCCTAACAGTCAGCTTTGAAAAAGTTCAAAGAAACATAAAATCTTTCCAGTGAGACCTTTAAAGAGAAAGGGAATGAAAATGATCACTTTAAAACTGTGAGCATATTCACTTGTGGCTCTGTTACTCCAGCAAGACACCCACAGCTCCCCTCCATGCCAAGCTCAGCAGCTCAGGAGCATCAGCAGGCTGACAAGGCAAACTAACAGCACTTTATGTAGGGAGCTATATTTGATACTGCTCAGCAGAGTCTTATACTTCTATAAAACTAAAGCTGTGTCTTCTCAAAATCACCATTACCAGACCTATCTTCTTTATTTCCACACACTCATCCTGTCCAGGAAAGTGCTAAAAATATTTGCAATGATTATGGGCCTCTTTTTCCTCCTCATAATTTTAACATTGTTCTAAGCAATAATATCTTTTAGTTTTGGTCCTGCCCCGAAATTAAGACTTACATGAATTCAGTGTTGCTATGAATGGACAACATCTGTAAGGCCCACAGTATCAAGACTTTGCATAAATTTAAAATAAATCAATAAAATGGAATCCATTCTAATGAATAATTTGCAAACATTTTCAGGTTGTTGTAATGAGCAGAAGGCAGAGGTGTAAGTTGAATCATGACTGCATATCACTTGCACAATATTATCTCCTTCCTTTAAACAAATTTGAGCTACATGAATCAACATGAGATTGGATCAGAAATGGGATGGAACCAATTTTCCTGCAGCATGATCTCTTGCTGGCAACTTTGGGGTGAGTTCTTTTGGTGACGATGCACACAGTTTAATCTCTCACCTTGAAGTTAATTTTATCCTGCAGTAGGCAGAACAGCCATTATGTAGGAGCAGGATGAATTTCAGAGAAGTTGCTTTCACATGCAAACACACGGGACCTGGGAGAGCTTGAGTGCTGCTATGGTGCCAAGGCCTGTCTGCCTGAGATGGTGAGGGAGGATGGCTCAGCAGCAGGTCTGTGGAAATGCAAGCACATCTCACCAAACAGCCACAAATCACCTCAGTCTAGTTTAAAAATATGGTCAGAAATAGCAGAACACAAAGATGTAGGAATTAGGAACTTGGACCAAAAGTTGAATGCCTCAGAGTATGAAGCACTCTAAGGAGATGTGAACTCTTCTAGTCTTGTGCCTCTGGGTGCCAGGCTGGAGGGACACCTTCCAGTTCTCCCATTTCTACTTGCCAGAGGACCAGAAGTGGGGAGGAACAGGATTTTCTGGGTTTAAAATTTAGGGCTCTTGGCTGGTAGAAAGGAGCTCTGGTTCTATGTGCTGCTCCTTTTATACTACAAATAGTTATCAGATACACGGAGATAACTGATTAACAGAGCGTTATCAGACATAAAACAGAAGGACACAACCATTACAGGGGAAAAAAAATAAAAGGCATCATTTTGAGATGTCTGAGAGGCTTGTTTTCCTCACAAAGAGATGGGTACTGTAAGGTAAGTCTATTACTTCTGCACGAATGGCATCACTGATACCTGAGAACATTCTGCAGCACAGAACAAACTCAATAAAAGTCTGAGGAATTCTGGTTTGAACTAACAGTGACTTTTCCCCCCCCTCCTCTTTCTCAATAACTTTTTTGTAGGATAAGGGAACTGTTAGGGGAGAAGTGATCTAGGGCAACAAGTTTGCCATTTTTCTGCAAATAATCTGCTTTTATCAATATACTTCTAATTCTTTATGCTCACATTGACCACAACCCAGTTTTAGACCTAGTAATTCTTGGTTCATCATGTCAAAAGAAACCTACCAAGCCAGCTTGGACATATATCCAGATGCCCCCCAATACTGGGGTGTGGATTAAAGACTTTTTTTTCAGGATTGAATCTTTGGCTTGAGCCAACTCATTGTGAATGGGATGTCCCTGGCATTCCTGAATGCAAACCAGTATTAATATTTAGGTTCTTCTAGGGAGTTTTTTGCTCTTCCTGGTACAGGACTGGTGCAATACTGGGTTGCTGCCAAGCTTAGGGCACTATTTAAACTGCATTTCGAAGTTTACACATTGAGTGCTCTTTTATGCAACTTTAGATTTTTGGCTGAAATGTTGTAATGCCAGAAAAACGTCTAAAAATAATACTTCATAATTGCAACATATAAATCTTACATAACGCCTCCTTTCAGCCGAGACAGGTTCATTTGCAACGGGAAAGCAAAGCCCTTGGTGCTGCTGGCTAGAACAGAGACTCAGATGGAGAGGGGGGAAAGAGAGCGAGTCTTGTTCTTTCATGTTGTTCACTTTTACTGTCAGGGTTCACATCTATTCCTAACAGCATCTCAAGACCTGAGGAAGAGGGGAACTGTGCTATAAATATGGAATGCAAGAATTTACACAGGGTCGTGCCAGATGGGACTGGGTAAGGTAGCAGCAAACCTTTAAGGGCTGCAAACTCTTTTTCTCCTGGGCTTGAGCAAGGATTGAGCTAAAGGAGACAGGCTGGGGCAGCAACAGAGAAGTACAAATATAGGTGCTAAGGTGAAGAGGCTGACAGAACCAGGCAGGATCCTTCCAGAGCAGCAGAGGATCAACAGAAATCGTGTGAGTCTGAGCAATAAACAAGCAGCGCAAAGCATTTAACGAGCATCAAGTTCGGGACTCAGGATTTCCTTTTCTCGTCTTCATGTTCATAACTTATAATAATTTCACTGAAATTTAAAATATGGTTGAAAGGAAGCATAAGGTAGAGAATAATCATTAGTTCCAAATTAAGTAGGTTTTGTCTGTAAGTAAACCAAAAATAAATCAGCTTATTTCTGACTATAAAAGAAATTTCAAAACACAGCTATAATTTAAATATCCTTAGACTTGAGAGGAAACTTTTCCTATACTTCAGGTAAGCTTTGAGATAAATTTTTACTCTTTTAGGTTGACTTTTTTTCTTCCTTAATTGTTTAGACTGCTAAGTAAAAAGCATATAATTGCCATAGCTATGCCTATAGCTTTGTGATTTAAGGGCCAGAACATGCAAATTCTATCTTGAAATAAGTGAACATTTTAATCTTCTAAGGCCTTCAGTATATGATCATATAGGTGTGCCCTGGCTTCTTAACAAAAGGCAAATCCCTCTCAGCAAATATTTGTTCAAAAAATAAAACTTAAAATTAAAATAATCTTTTCTCACTTCTATCATTAGTGGGATAGGTAAGAATAGTGGGAGAGAACAAGGCACCTACACATCACATTTTGAAGTATTCTCATATTCCTGTGTTGAGCATGTGGTGAATAAAGGCGTTTTATATATTTCTCCAGACACACTCAAGGAAAAATTGTTGTCTTCATCAGCTCTCTCTCTCTCATATTTCTGTGGTTGCTATAGAAAGCTATTACTGGAACTCATATCCAGTAAGTTTTCCTCTCCATCACCAAATAAGTCCTTAATACCCAGTATTCCAAGCTGTTTGTTTTAGATATTGTTCTCCAAGATCTCCTTTTTCTTCTTTTTTTAACCTGTAAAAGGGTCAAGGTTTTATTTTCTCTCCAGATACCTTCTAACTTCAAAGTTTCTGAATTTAATAAAATTCCTCCATTGTCAAGTCACAGCCACCAAGCCACACAACAAACCACTCTTACTTTTTTCACTTGTGCTCTGTTGTGAAGCTGAGCAGCTCATGGTTCCTGCTGCAGCTGACAAGGAGCAGTTTTGGTGGCCTGGCATTTTCAGGTGGACTGGTTTCTGCAGGGGGACAAGTCTTTGCCTCTTCCTTCCACAGTAGCAGTGGCTCTGCCAGCCTCCACTGGGCCATTGGCAGCCAGGATGGGAACAAGAATGGGAAATGGGGTGTGAACAGGAAGAGTTTTATTAGAAACAAACAAACAACAAAAGAAACCCACCAGTAACAAAGCACAGAACTAAAGTTTTTTTCCATTTTTAGAAAAAAGTAGCTACAGCAGCAGCCTTTCTTCTGAAAAGTAGATGTTACATTAGTGACAGAAAACGGCTGAATTCTAAAGTCTTGAGAGTGACTCTTGCAGAACATTCAGGACCCCTTTGTATGTGTGACTGGTGAGGGTGGAGATTTGCCCAGGGCAGCAGAGCCACTCCAAGGCTGATGGTGTGAAAGGATTACTCAGAAAAGCTCCTTCTCTGTCAGTGTCAGGTATATGCCTCAGACAATGCAGAACTCGATGATGCATCATTTATGTTATTGTCCTATGAGGGTTATGAATTCCATAATGTAAAAAGCTCTGTATGACACACATCTACTTTTTTTCCACTCCTTTTAGTGAAATTCAGGAAGAAAAATGTGCTAAAAGCAGAAATTACACCCCATCACAAGAGTTTTGTATATCAAACAAAAGAGGATTCATACATCCAATTATGCTGAGTGAAATGCAATAGTAAACTCAAAGACTATTTCTTTATCTTAATGCTTAAATGTTAAGCTAGATAGAAAAAGGACATATAAATAAATGATAAATTGCTGATTACTTTGAAAGCTAATTTGAAATTTGTGTACTGTGCTGCTGACAGTGAGTGTCCTGAATTGGCCCAAGAGATGCAACTTAATGTAGAAGCATCATGAGAGGGTGGAGATTCACCTGATAAGGAGATGGGGGTTGGAGATGAGGCTTGGAGCACCAAAGTGATGCTGTCCACAGGAAAATAAAGCCATTACACAATCTGTTACAACATGTGTGAGAGATTTCTACCACAGGAACAGTAAGGGAGAAAAATAACTCAAATTTGGACTGTTAAATCTGGCCTGGACTTGACAAATGCACACAAAAAAATATGACCTTCATTTTCCTGTATTGAGTATTTCAGTGTAGCATAAAATTATGTTTAGCTGGTTCCCCATTCCCTGCCTCCATTTCTACCAAAAATGCACTTGCATGGTTGCATGCTCACATTTCACCATATGCACACTGATTCCCCAGCACATTTTAAAGTGCCTCAAATTGATACAGCAAGTGGCAGGGCATGGCTTTTATGGTCTGGCTTCAGAATTGTAACTATTCCTCATTCATTGTGTGTTCAATGCACTTCAAAAGGCAGCTCCTACCCTGATTCAGTGTTTTTCTTCAGGTTGCCATCACATTTTTTTCAGTCTGTCCAGGTCCCTTGCTTGGGTGCTGGCCTCTATGGTTCCTGTCAGGCTCAGAATCCTCTCCATGCCATCCAATAAAAGGAGTTTTGCCTTCCATAGCTGAGGGCAGTGCAGGCAGGACACAGCCAGCCCTTCTTTCCACAGCCTGTGGGCAGATCAGGTGTTACTGAGGGTTAACACACAGAGGAATGGGATGTGAAAATGGCATCTGAATTTCTGTTTGCATTACAACCCTCTGCTGTTTGATTAAAAAGTCAGGGTTAGTCATCTCCTTTGGGAATCTCCCTCACCTCTAAGGATATTGCAGTGCTCTGGAAGTCTACATGAATATTGGTTTGTGATGTACTTCTGAGGATATGGATATTTGGGGAAGTGGGAAAGACTTTTGTGCACTGCATGGAAAAGCCGGAGGAACAAACTGTCACAGCCTTTTCACAGAGCCACACAGGCACTGAAATCAGCTGCTCTTTGGAAAAGCTTGGATAAATGGGAAATATTTGATCCAGAAAATCATGCTTTTCCCTAGCTCTTCTCCTGAAAGAACTAGTAAACTGGGGCAATGAAAGGCAACGCCTGACAGTTTTAGCAGAAGGCCAGCATGCAGTGAAAGAGCAGGACCTTGCCCCAAAGGCACTGCCCTTTCCACGTTCCCCCTTGAATGACTTTATCTCTGGCAGTCCAGCTCCATCTGTGCTCCAGCCTTAGCAGGGTGGGTGTTTCCTATCAGCGCTCTCCAAAATTAGGAAGGCAATTTTACTTCAGCCTTGAATTGCCATAATTAAGATGCTTTTTGCATCTGATGCCTTTGTGCGTGCCGAACACGGATCACATGGCCTGGACTGTCCTCCTGCTCCTTCCCGTGCCATCCACCATCTACCTCTGCTGCTGCTGCCTGCCTTCTGCACTGTGCAGGGAACAGCAGCATGTGCTCCATACCCAGGAGCATCTCCCCTCCCAACGTGGGGATGGATGGGTGGCCAGCCACAGGATGACAGACAGACAGACAGAAAGCAGCTCATGCATGGAACCTGAGGGTGGGGAGAACAGTGCCTGCCAAAACCTCTGAGATCTGGGTGTTCACCTGGTGGGTTTGGTTGCTGGTCCAGATCTGCTGTCCCAGCTTTTGGCTGCTCCATGTGCCTGCTCCCCCAGGGAATAAAGAGGTGGGGCTGTATTTTTAGGAAGCTCAGATGAGTCCCCAACCTTGGGATTTCACCTTGGGCTGCCTGACTCCTTATGCTCCTCTCTGAGATGGAAATAAGGAATGTGGGTCCCAAGAAGTGGGATCATTGTTCTGAACGCCAGGACTGACATCCCACAGTCATGGGAAGGAGGCCAGTGCATCTTTTGAATCTGACTTTCAGGCTCTGAGGCACCAGGATCCTGTTCAATGGATCTCATTCTCTATTGTGCCAGACCAGATCGTGCACTCTGAACGTATCACTGAGGCTGCTGACAACAGGGCTCAGCCAGCTGAACCTGTGCAATCCAACCCTGCCTGGTGGGGAAAGTCTGAGCTCAGGCAGCAGGCTGGGCTTTAACAGGAGGAAATCTCATATTTATTCATTATTTAATTAAGAGAGACCAGGATTTTCAGCCTGTTTTGAATATACATGAAAACAAATACACAGATAAGGCTATAGTTTATTTTATCAGCCTCATGCTTCTGAACAAAACAGCAATTTCAAATATTCTGGATAGTGAGATTTAATCCATCACTAGGGCCTGACCCTGCTTTTCCCATATAGGCATTTAGAGTGTGGTGCTACAGATTTGAATCCTGAACACCAAAGAAAAGACACATGAAAAGCAAAAATCTCTCACTGAATTTTGTTCCAGCCTTGTTTGAACACAAACCTCCCTGTGATTTGGTTTTTATTCATTAAAATAAAGCACACAGAATAACTCTCACCTACTATTATTAATCATAAGGATTTGCTCAGGAAAACAAATATACTTGGGCTTTCAGAACAAATCAATTTGGAGAAAGAGAATATTTTGTCTGAAACGACAGCCCAGAAGAGGGTAAAAACAAACATCTCTGCTGCTGCTGGTTTACAGCTGAATCTGCGATGGACTGCTGGTGATGTGTGGTGGTATTTTTAAACAGCAATTGTTTAATCACTTCTGTTCCCATGGGCTGAGACTAAAAATGATGCCTCCAGAGCACTTTGTCTACAAGCAGGTAGAAATAATTTGATCACATCCTTTATGGCTGCAGAGGAGATGGAGCTTTATGAAGCATCGACAACACATTTCACAAAGAATCTAAATATTGAGCAGGACTGAGAGTGTGTTGATCATGACATCTAAGTGGCATAATGTCACCAAGTGATCTGCTATGAAACATATCACCCTCTCCAACAGAAAAGGGAAGAGCTTTGTTTGAAGCTGTGTGTTTTTTCTGGCGTTTGTTTTCTTTTTTATGCAGAGTTAACTCTTGGGGTTCATATCCCCACTTTGCAGAAAAGGCATGGATTATGCTCAAGGAAACTGGTAATTGTATGAAAGCATTTTGAGTGTAGATATTTCTGGGATTGTTTATTGGACTTGCTGTTGGTGTGTTGTACTTCACAGCTCCATTGTGAACTTTTCCCAGTGAAAGCAAAATTAAACACCAATGGACTTGCCAAGAGGAAAGTGTGACAATGTCTCACTCAACACAGCCACAGCCTCCTCACAATTCTGAACAAAGATTGACTACACCTCTACACCCAGATGTTTACAGCATGCTTGCACCTTGTATCACAGAAACAATTCCTATTATAAATATTGAAGCAGTCCTCCTGCAGAAAAACATTTATTCCAGCAAACTGGAGATATTCCCTCGGTCAAACCCCGGCGTAACTCTATAAATCAGAAAATTATGCGAATGAGAAACTTGACCTAATAGACAGAGCAAACACTTAAACCTCCAGCATGGAGAGTAATAGCCCAGCTTCACAGATGTCAATGGGAATTTTACTATTGACTTCCATAGGGCCAGCATCTCACCCATATCTGCATAGATGATTAATAGCTCCCCTGCCTTTCAATATCCTCCCTGGCTAACAATAAATTATCTCTGCCAGTGATTACTTTTAAGATGTAGCTCATAAAAAATCCTTGTGAAAAGCAAATAGTTTTGCCTTTGGGACAGACTATATTAAAGTAAGTGTTGAGTATTTTTGAAATCTTCCCCAGATGGATTGCCATAGGGCACTACAAGATCTTCCTGCCTTCATTTCAAATAATCCCAGCCACGTGTCCTGCTACAGCATTACCCTTGTCGATTTTTTTTCAGAAAGAAGGAATTAAGCTTTCTATCAAAGTGTGTTTAATATTGTTAAATGTTTCTTTCTCCTTCCTAGTTTATGTGTTTGCAGAGATACTTTTGTTTACTTTGAGAAAAGACATAAGTACAGTCCCTTGTGTCTTGGGTTTTTTGTTGTTTGTTCTGGGTTTCTTTGGCAGACATTTCTACCCTTTAAATATAGTGTTCAGAACCAGTTAATGGGAGGAATCTGCTAGTTTAAGTTTGTTTTCATAATCTGAAAGTATTGGCTAAGTGCCAGCTTCAGGGTGTATTTTGCTGCAAAGAAAAAGACAGAAAAGAGGTAAATAAGTTCTGATTTTGAAAGTTGCAGGACCCCTTCATTCAATAATTCTCCTGCGGACCAATGGTATTTAACAACTTTTCCATCAGATAATTCATTCCCATTCCTGCCTCTCCTTTCCTTTTTTTAAAATATTTTTTAAAAATTTGAATAAGCTTTTCAGATCAGCTGGAGAATGTTTCCCTCAGGACCACAATTCCCAGCTGACCCAGTTGCCAGTGACTTTCTCTTCTGCACATTTCTTGGGTTTCCCTTTCTGTCTTTTGTTGCTCCCTGTACCATTTCCTCATTCTTCCATCCCCTGCATTCTCATTCAGAGGAAGGGCACCAGGTTACTGGTTTACACAAGGTTTCTGCATGTATTAGGACAGTGTAAACCCCAACGTAAGAAATGTAAGAGATGTCTTCTTGACTTGCGTGTGATGCTGCAGAAATATCCTTAGGGACTCCTGGAGTGCCTTCCATTTTCCTCACTGAGAAAATAATAATATTTTACTGCTACCCCTTCTTTCTAATCACCTAGCTATTTATCCATGAAGAAATTTTGCTGCAAGTTTCCTTTCAGACTTATATGACAGTATCCTTGAAAGTCCTTTGCAAAGGTACAGGCACATGCTGAACTGTGTCCCTCTCACATGGAGAAGAGGAGCTTAGCCCCATTTTCTACATGTGCAGAGAACTGTATGTTGCTATCAAGGGAAAAGGACTGGAGAAGAGGTTTATATTCATATCCTCATGATTAGAGCTGAAAATGACCTGAGGCCAGGTCCCTCACACCCACAGACATCCACGTGTGTTTTGACATCATTTGCTCTCTTTCTCTGCTGTGCTTGTATTCAAAAAGATGTTGAAGCCCTTGAAGATTTTTGCACGTGTAACTGTCATTGGGTATTACCTAACATCCAGTGCCCTTTCATTTCTGCATGAGTGCACAGCTTGCTCTGCTCCCCCTTTAGATGGGCAAGGTAGCACACAGCCATGAAAGAGCTGCTCAGGTTTTTGAAGTGAGTTCCCACCTTAACCAGGATCACCAAAACACAGAGCTGGTTCAACATAAAGGTCTTCTGTCTCTCTGCTCCTCTCCTTTCCCCCACCAGCACTACCTGTATCCTCATTCCAGGTAAAGAAGTGTCCTGGCCAGAGGAGGGAGATATCATCCTTTAGAGGAGACAGAGAGAAGGGAAAGGGAATAAATCAGTATTTTGAATCAGAATCATATTTTTCAGAGGAATCCTTCTAAAAGCTCAGGCAGTGACTGCAAAACTATTGTCAGTCAAGATCTGTCTAGCAACTGGTTTAAAGAAACTTCTTCCAGACCAACTCAGTGTGCACTGCAGAGCCTGGGAGGAGAAACAGGCTGCTGAGTGTCCTGCTGCATCAGCCACTTGCACGTGAGCTGATCTCTCCTGTGAGAGAAGAGTAACAGCAAATGAGCTGGACTTCACACCCAGGAGAGTCAAAGTCATTCCATGGGAGCAGTTACTCTGCAGTTTTAGCTCAGGGATTAAATTCAATGGACAGAGCAGCGTTGTTCTGATTTGTGCACTTGCACTGGTAGC
Organism: Ammospiza caudacuta; assembly: GCF_027887145.1. Classification (NCBI taxonomy): domain Eukaryota; kingdom Metazoa; phylum Chordata; class Aves; order Passeriformes; family Passerellidae; genus Ammospiza; species Ammospiza caudacuta. The sequence goes on along the minus strand of NC_080600.1, from coordinate 39,736,200 downwards.
AGATCTACCTGCTCCTGTTACAAGGAAGAGATAAATAAAGATGAATGTGATCTTTGTTTAGAAGTTGAATTTGGATTTTCCCTCTGCATCATTCACTTTTGTTTCTCATTTTCGGCTCTCCCTCTCCTCCATGTAGCAATTTCTGTGTTTCATTGTTATTCCATCTACAGGCATGAGAGTAAAAGCTGTGCTTCCCTAACAGCATTAGCCAGATAAGCCTGGGGGAATTAACCCCTCAGAGGGTTTATGTTCCATTCTGAATCACCTTCTAACATATTATTCAATGACTGTACCCACAGAATTTTTTTTATGTCCCAGTTATTTTTTTTCTCTCAATAGTTTCCTTTGCCTCTTCCACCACTTCCCTTCTTCATGCTCCCTAAGTGCATTTGTGCAGACATGAGATGCTCCAAAGGTGGGTGGGTATGTGACAAGGAGGTGTCTGACCTTGCCCAAGGTCATATCTGGGAAGTTTCTTTATCTACAAAGTGTGAGGTTTTCTTTAACATCAACCACAGATAAAAGAACAACATATTTTAGTGTCAATTATAAAAAGAAGGAATATTTACATAAGTTTAAAAGTCCTGCTTCTAAAGCATTCATTATAATTAGCTTTAAAAAAAATTTCTAATAGAATTTTTGAATTTATATAAGTTATCTTATTTTGAGAACTATATCATTTCAAGTTAGAGTATGCTTTTTGCAGTTTTTATTCCCATAAAAATTTGAATTAATTGTTAATTTTGTTAGAAAACTAATTATCATGCTTTTTAAAATACGCTATTTCTATTATTTTTTTTCAATTTGAATGGCCACATTGAAATAAATTATGTTTAGAATTATCTGAAGCCTTAACCCTACCAAACACAGACTACTCAAAAAATAAAATACAATGCAAATAGTGACTGACTCAACAGTTATGTAAACCACTGTAATGTTCTTTTGTGATCTAGAATTTTATTGCGGGGGGGACGACTTCGGTTTTCAGATTTTATGTTCCTTTTCCCACAAAATGGAAAATTTTTTGGGTTTGAGTCTAGTTTAAAGCGATGATTTGAGCAGTAGCCTATGGGGGGCACTCAAGGACTGCAAACAGATCCTTCTCCTCCCAAACTTCTCAGATCGTCCGCGCCGGGATGGGGCAGACCCTGGGGCACATTTTACCATTACGTTTTATAAAAGGAACAAAAGTGAGGAAAATAAACTAAACCGCTTTTTGTCACAGCCTTACTATTCCCCGATGAAAGACAAAATTATATTAAAAGGTGCATTTAAATGACATTCAGAGCTGATTATGCTAAAAGCGTAAGAGCATCGTGCAGACTGTGGAGCTCGTCTGCATTTTTAAATTCTAAACAAGGTACCTTTTACATGATGTTTCACTAGTAGAGACAATTATTGTTCGCCTACCGAGTTTTTGGGATTGTTTTAAACTTTAATGGCATTTGCATGCTCTACTCTTGACTTTATGGAGTGAAACAATTATTTATGCAAATTGTTTTGATTTTTGTTTTTTCTCCGTGAAGGAAAATTTTGCCTACTGTTGTAGTGGTGGCTGTTTGCCACAGCAGTCATTTGGACCGCCACCGTAAAGCCTTTATCTGATGGCAAAAATCTTGTACCAGATGTTCTTTTATTTGATCTGTTTTATGATTAATCAGATTTAGCCCAAAACCAGAATGAAAACCCTGCTCTGGCACCTGGCTGCCGTCGCACAATAATTTGCTTTGTAGTCGGGGGGAGGCTCGTTTAGCCTTTGAAACGCTGTGGTGCAGACTCGTAAGTTTTCATTCTGATACATTTTGGAGGAAGAGAGTAAAAAGTCACTATAATAGCTGTCAGCAGGATAATTTTCCAAACATCTCAGACTGGTAAATAGCACTAATTTCTCCTAGAGGGAAAGTTAAAGGAAGTTTGGATAGGAAACAGTCATGCACAGAAGCTCTTGTGCCTGGCCAGGCAGTGCTGATGCTGCTGCAGTAGGGGTGGGACAGAGCCTGGGCTGATGCACCACCAGCCACGGGGCTAAACTTCATCCGAATAGTAAAATTCCACTTCTCTGTAGAAAAATATTGTGCCAGAAGGAAAGTGTTCCTACAGGCTCCTTCAGTAATGCAAGTGTCTAAGGTTTATCATGAAGGGAAAATGTTCTGAGTTTATAAAGCTGCTGAATTGAGTGTTGTGGAGGTAGGCTTGGAGTGCAAAGGGAGGGCTCTTCCCACCTAAAATACAAATGTGAGGCATCATCACTGCCTTGCTTCAAGCTGGGATCATTTTGGCATGAAGAGCCAATGTACAACAGAGAGTGGCAACTGTAATTTTTTAATAATAAATATATCAACTACAGTTGATTTTATTGCATAAGGAGAAATGTGTTTCCTGGGCATGCCAAACAACCGTGAGCTCCCCAGGTTTGTCAAGAGACACACCCCTATTCTGTGGTATATCATCTTTTCTTCTCATGCTGCATGACTGGGAATACACAATTGATATTTGTCAAATAGAATTCATTTACAACACAAGTATCTCCAATGTCAGCACCACTGGTGTAAGTCTTAAAAAAATTCCCTTTTTTTTAGATATTCCTTCTGTGCTTCTGGCAAATGGCAAATATATGATCTTTGAGAGCAGTAAGATATGGGAACATAATAGGAGATTGTGGAAATGGATAATGACTGCTGTCAAAGACATTATGCATTATGCATTATTGTTATTATTTTAATAATTTGCCATCACTAAGAAAGATCCTAGTAGGTTATTCCTGATGCTGTGTTTAGGAAAATAAAAGAGGTAGATAAAGCTGTACATTTTACTTCACAACTCTCTCATGACGAAATTGAAAATTTCATAAATAAGTTGAGATCTAATTTAAAAAGGGGGAAAAAAAGAAAAAAAAAGAGTTCTCTCCTTTGGCAATATTCATGTGGGTTTTTGAGTAGGTGTTGTGTGAATGCCATAAATTATTAAGTTAATCCTAAATTACTCATGGTAGGACTGGCCGTCTCTGCTACCTCTTGGTCCTACTGGAGACACACTTAGTTGTCCAAATCTCAACAATTTCAGTAACTGGACCTCCAGGACTAAAGATGTAGAGCAGATTCATGATTAAGCACATGTTCATGGGTATTTGGGAGATTCAATTTGGACATCCACCATCTCAGAAATCACATTATATTAAACAAAGGTAATGTTAGTTATTCAGAGCTATGTGGCATATTTATTTTGTGATAAGCTGATGAAGGAAGCACCTTGAACTGGCTAATTTGTAACATGGTCTGGTCACAAATTTTACAATGTGAGTTTGAAACAGATGGAACCAGATCTTTTTATATGTTTCTCTACTTCTCATACTTTTTCTGAGCAGTGACTGTGAACATTATGTTTTTGGACAAAGACTTTTTACTCCACTCATTGGAAATAAATTTCATCTCTCCCTGCATGTGCGTGCAGGATGGTGGGTAAGGAATTTGGCCTGTTTTATATAAACGTCTTAATTTATTGGGTAATAGAATGATTTGGAAGTTTCTTTTGAAAGAAATACGTTTTTTGTGCATGTGTCTCAAAATTGTCCTTTAAACAGACTTGAGAGGTGATGAGTTCTTTTCTGTCCTAATAACTTTTATGAGGCTATTTTTACGAGAATCAAACTTTGCAATCAGCATTAAGATTTCCCATTTATGCCTTCGCTAAAGCATGTCCAGTTAACTGCAAAATGTCACTTGTCCTGAGCAGATGTCTGGGTACCACAAGCTGGTGTTGAGCTGTCCTTTAGCAGAGCTGCATCAGTTCACTGCATTTCCCCTGGTGTGGGCCAGCACCACTTCTCAAGAGTTTTGCAAGAAAAAGAGTCAGGATTTCTTTACAATAGCTGGAAGATGGAGTTTAGTGCAGATCAAGGTCATGGTTTCCAGGTTTAGGACTTTGCCTTTTTCTTTGTCTCATTTATTGCTGCACTTGTGAGGCAGGGTCTTCACACTGGTTTGGTTTTATGTGGCTTTTAATACCTCCCAATTTATGTATTAAAGCCAGGCCAAATCATCTGGAATGCCAGGCAGCAATTTCCATCCATGACACTTGGTATGCAAATATCCACATTACAGCTCACACATGGAGAACTTTTCCTGCAGCTGTTGGAGATGCACATTCAGAAAGTCTTTAATAATGAAGCCAACGTTGCACTGCAGTAATGAAAAATTCCTTCAGGGATGTTTTCTCCAGCAGGGATGGCATGTAATGCAACCCTCTGAATTCAGATAGGGTGAGGTTTTTTTTGTTCTGTTTTTAATCTTTGGTCTTTCTTCTCTTTTCGATCCTCTCAAATACTTTCTCCCTTCTTTCTGCTCCTGTGTCAGCTGCTGCCTGGCAACTTTTCTCTGTGTGGTGGGACAGGGCAGGGCACCCGAGCGCCTTTGGTCTGGCTGCCAGCACCATCCCCTAGCAACCAGGCCAGGCACTGGGATGCTCTGCAAAGGGCTGCACACCAGCCAGCAACCTTTGTCCCCACTGCCCCTGGCACAGCAGGCACTGATGCCACCATTCCTGCCCACACACACAACCACTCAAGGCTGTGGCTGGTACACCATAAACAAGAGCACAACCCAGGTCTCAGTGATGCAGTCCAAGCATTTTTATAATGACTAATGCCCGAATTACCTTCTGGTGATAATTAATATTCCTGTGCTGGATTATACCAGCAAGTATGAATGATTGGTTCTACTTTGTTTAATTTATCTAAATAAGAGATTTCATAATATTCTATAGCTTGATGAATTAATTTATTTAACTTGTCAGTGTTAATAACTCTGATTACCAGGAAGAAGTTATAAAGTGTGAACAGAACTCTAACAGCAGTTTTAACTTTGAATTTAACTCTGACAAGTATTTCAGTCTAGTCTCCTATGCAATTAACTTCCTTTTTTTGGCTGTAGCAATGAAAAGAGATTCCCTGGATTCTTTTCTGTAGCTCTCCACTGTATCTGCTCTCTGTGTAACTCTCCAGTGCTTCTGATTTGGATTTTTCAAGTGGGACTGAGTGAAGACTTCAATAAATATTTGACAAGCCGGACTGGTTCCTAAGCTGTGTACCTGCTCTGGTCCTGCGTGTCTCGACATTCAGACACCACACAGAAATCTGAACACAGCTGTGTGCATTCAAAGAGCAACAGCGAGGCTGGGAATGCAGAAACTGCTTCCAGCTAACATTGCCATTCCCCTCTTTTTCTCAAGTCTGAGGCTAAAACCTGTCATCCAGCAGGTGATGGCTTGGAGCATCTGAATTATAATACATGTATAGATACTGCCTTGAATATTATTTCAGCAAATATTTCAGCAAACTTTTTTTTTTATTCATAGAATATATACATTAAAACTTTCATACAGCTCTTGGTGCAGCCTTTTTTGGATGTGGAAAGGAGAGATGAGAGTGGCAGTTACTTGTGTGTATTTTTACTGTACTCTTGAGGTCATCCCATTCCATCACATAGAGATGCACCATCCTTCCAACACTTCATAGCAATTGATGTTTAATGGAAATGAGGCTGAGGGGAATGATTTATCAAAGGTCAACTTTTATTTATTCAAAAGCCTGTATTTTAAAAATGAGACTTCTATGAGAATTCTCGCCTCATGGTGTTATCTTAAAGAAAGTTACATTTTTAGGCAATTTGAAAAATAATTACTTATCAGTAATTGTGTTTTAAGTCATAATTCTCACTGCCTAATCCATATCAAAACTTTATGTCCTGTAAACAAAGAGGCCATTGACTTTTATTACAAATATAATTTAAATATTTTAATAAGCTTATGTGCATATGTGATCAGCAGTATTGAAAGCAAGATCAATCAGTTCTTCAAAGTCTCTCATAAATGCTAATGTTTAAAATGGGCACTAAATGGCACCGTATCATTAAATGAAATTATTCACGGAGAGTGGTGAGGACTGTTGTTAAACAAGTAAGGAATAAGAATGAAAAGGAGCAAATTAGATGGTAGAAAAGCAGGATTTTAGCTGAGGCGTTTTTGTGAGGAGCTACGAAAGGGCAGCACGCCAATTAACAGATAATAATGTTTGGGGGAAAAGCATCACCACTTGCAACCCTGCAGACCTTGAAAATTTTGCAGAAGATGCGAGAAGTCAAGATGAAGGAAGGCAATTCTGCAAAGACAGCTCCACATCCTGAGGATGCCGGGACAGCGTGCTCGCTGTGAATATGTGTGTCTTTATACCATGTGACAGTCCTGGCACGGGGAAATGTCACTGATTTAATGAGGAGTTCCTTAAAACTTGGAATTCCCTGTTTTCCTTCACACATTTTTCTCACTTTGCTCCAGCGTCTACACATTTTCATATTTGAAATGAAATAGGTTGCTCAAATAAAGCCGCAATTAACGCCTAAGAGCCGTATGGTGATGGCTTGGGGGGTTTGAGGCAGGACACAGAGCAATCCCTTCCATAAACCCGCTGGAATGATGTTCCAGTGTGACATTCAGCATGACTTCATTTTGGTTATAAAAGCAACCGATTTCCAAGACCACGGACACTGCCAGATTTTTTCATCTTTATTCAGACCTGTTTCTGTATTAGCAAAGGTTTTCTACTCTGGGATCCATAATTCTGCTCAGTTATGGCTGTATAAATACTAATTGACTGTAGGTGAATTACACAGCTTTAAAGGCAGTAGATGAATGCAGAATTTGATCCAACTGGATTTTCCCCTTGGGCTGTAAATCCTTTGCTGTCAACAAGCAAACCTGTAACCCTCTGTGAGTCCTGACAGTCCTTGACCTCAGAGGCGACTCTGGGACCCAGACTAGGCTCTTCAGTTCTTGGGCAACTGAACTTCAGTTCAACAGATATAATGAAATATTTGATACACCACGTTGTGTACTTTTCTGTCCTTCAGCATTGCTTGGTCTGTCTGGTGTGGAAGCCTCTTGGCTACAGTGCTTCATATAAAAGGTATTTAGGTTCTGTGCTGTGGATATAAACGTGAAGGTGAAAGAGCTGGTGCTTTACCCTTGGAATGTGAAGGTCTCAGCCATCAATATTAGCACCCGGCTGTCTTTGGAGAAAACTAATATCTGAGGATGATGTAGAAGCTTTATCACCTTTCACCTTTTAAAGGGTCTGGTTTTTTTTACAAGAAAACAAATGTGTGAAGACGCGATAAACTAGTTTTGGTATGGGGCCATTTCAAGGTAATACTCCTACATAAAGTTTAAACAGGTAGTATCGACTGTGAACTGAGACTTACCTAAAGACAAAAAAGAACACTTAGAGAAGATTGAGCGGTCATTGGTTGTGTTGTTAAAGTAGCGTGATCCCCACCTTCATTGTCTGTGAATTACTTAAAAACAAAACCATGTTCAAGGACAGGTTGGCCGAGGCTTGGAGCCACCTGGTCTACTGGAAGGTGTCCCTGCCCTTGACGAAGGGCTGGGAATGGATGGGCTTTAGTGTTTACCACAAAACATCCTGCTTTAGTGTTTATCACAAAACATCCTGCTTTGGTGTTTACCATAAAACATCCTGCGATTCCGTGGAGCGTCATTAACCAAAGCGAAATTTACCTGGGCATCTTTGTACGACGGCTTCGCGTTCACAGCCGGAGGCGGCGCGCACCCCCTTCCCTCATAATCGCCATCCCTCAGCTTCACACGGAAAAAGCGCTTGGGGGGTGTCTATTTTTTTTATATATATATTTATCTTTTTTCTTTTAGCTAACTCAATCCTCCTCTCTCAGCCTCAATCGCCTTTGCGAATTATAAACAAAAAAAAAAGGCTGAAATAAGCCCTCAAATTTCAGAGAGCATCGCCGTTCCCACGCGAGGCGGGCGGGCCAGGGGCTGAGGGGCGCCTCCCTTGAGGCGGCTTCTTTTTATTTTTAATACATATATATATATCTTTTTTTCTTTTTGCTAACTCACTTCTCTCCCTCAGCCTCACTCGCCTTTGCGAATTATTAAAAAAAAAAGCCTAAACAAGCCCTCAAATTTCAGTGCGCGCCGCCGTTCCCACACGAGGCGGGCTGAGGGGCTGAGGGGCGCCTCCCTTGAGGCGGCTTCGCGCCTCCGGCACGCGCGTGCGGGGGGGGGGGACGACGACTGTGGGGGGGGAAGCGGGCGGCGCGAGCGAGCGGCGCGCGGAGCCCCGCGGGGCGGTGCGCGGAGCCGTGAGGGGCGGCGCGGGGCGGTGCGCGGGGCGGTGCGGGGCGGAGCGCGGCGCTGCCGGCCGCCGGCGCCCCGCGCTGCCCGCTCGCTGCGTGCGGCGAGCCCAGCCGCGCTCCGCGCTCCGCGAAGTGCCGCCGGTGCCGCCGCGCCTCCCCGCCCGCACAAGGCTCCGCCGCTCCGCGCCCGCGGCAGAACAGGCTCGGCTCCTCAGCCTCTGCTCCCGCACGCGCCCGCCGCGATGTCCGCGCTCCTCCTGGCCCTGGCGACGCTCTGGGGATTACCGCCCGTCGCCGAGGCGCTGGCAGCGGCAGCCCGCGGAGGTAAGGCGCGTCCGCGTCCGCGGCGGGGTGCGGAGCCGCGGAACTTTCCGCCACCTCTGCTCGGGAAGTTTTGCTCCCTTGCGCCTTGCGCGGACGGGCGCGGCCGCGGAGCGCACCCCTCACTGCGCTCCGTCCCTGCGCTCCATCCCCGCGCTCCATCACCGCGCTCCCGCACGCCTGGATTGCGGGCGCGCTGCGCCGGGCTGGGGGCGAACCTTGGCGGCGGCGAATACACGGGAGCGAGGAGCGGGATGATGTCCCCAGTGGTCCCCATGGCCTCACCGAGCACGAACCTCGGGGTGCGATCCGAACCGCTGGAACCGGCGACCCCCTTGGTCCCGACCGCGGCTCCCCGAGGCAGCCGTGCGGCCAGCGGAGATGTGCCGCAGGAAGGGCGAGCGCCCTCCGCTCCCCGCAACCCTCCAAAAGTTCCCTCCTCAATGTCCCCGAGTTGCCGCTCACTCAGCGCCCGAACTTGGATTTGGGCACGGGGGCTCGGGGTCCCGCAGCCGCGGGGTGGGCGAGCGCGGAACTTCCAACTCTGTTCTGCTCAGAGAAGTCCCCAATCCGAGAGGGTCGCGGTTCCCCCGCCGGAGCGGGGCTCTGGGTTTCGTGTCGCTTATTGCACAGTCACCAGAGCGCTCTCATCATCCTGCGAGATGTCTGAATTGGGTATTTTCTAAGTATAGCCCGAGTCCGCCTTCTGTGTGGCTCAGGTGCGGGAACGGCGGTGTGCTGCTCTGACTCAGGTTTTCCTAGCGCTGTAGAAAACCCCGCTCGCCAGAAAATTGTCTGTCGGTTTCTCGTAGCCCTTCAGCTCCCAAACTGCGTGGTCTCATGAATGAGATGCCCTGGGTGATGTACGCACTCTGCGAGGGTTTAGTTAGATTTCAGTAGATTTCAGTAACTCTCTAAAGCCTTGAATTCTCACTATTAGACATCCATCTCCTCTCCATCACGTACACATTACCTACTAAATTGTTTACTAACTGCTTACAACTCGTTTGGGTGAGTGCGGATGCCTCTGCACAGTCGGTATGGGGTATAGATTTCTGCTTCAGTCGAACTACCAAACCTCTGCCGTCCCTTTCCCGCGTAGCCATCAGAATTACATAGGTGATTCATGCTGCGAAAATGAGAAATAACTACCTTGTATCAAGGAGGAAAGTATTGCTGCAGCATCGCAAACTTGCATGTTTAAAACGCTGCATCACAAGGTGCAGGGATATTGCGAGGAAATGAGCACAGTGTTCCGTAGAACGGCACTTGAACAGCCAGAGAGGAAAGGGTCTCAGGAAATCTTTTCAGCTTTATGAAGGGTACATATGCTTTTGCTTTGGTTCAGAAAGATTCGTGGTCGTGGTAGTGCTTGTTTGATGGAAAATATTTCAAGAACTTTCCATGGTATTCACAGAATGGTCAGATTAGATTTCAGCAACTGTAGGTTGTATCTGATTTTATGAATAAAAATCAAAGTTCCAAACATTTTGTGGAATTGTTTTGGAAACTGATTTGTTGCTCTGTATTCCTTCATAGCGGTAAGCAAGTGCCAATTATGCATGAATATTAATTTCTGGTGTTTAAATTTGTTTAATTTTACCTTTTTTTTTATTTTTCATAGTTACCTAGCTCTGTTTTAGTGTTTCACCAAAAAAAAGGTGCTGCCAGCTTATATTAAAATCAATCCTATCTTAAAAGGCAGCATCCTTGTAAATCATACCAGCCCCAAAAGTGGGATAAATCAAATTTACTTAGAATCAACTAACTCATCATATCATAATGTCATGTCTTATCAAAACTGAGCATGCACAAATTATGACTTAAAAGGCATTTTGTTTCACAAAAAATGTCAAGTGGTCTCAACCTAAAAGGGATTCAGGATGAGGCATCCAGAAAGGGAATTACATTTGCACATCAGATAAACTTTATGATACAGTGCAAAAATTATTGACCATACCAAGCTGATTTTCCTTTACTGGAGGAAATTCTGAGTCACTGGAGCATGCTAAGCTTACTGTATGTGAAAGGCACTGAAATTTGGAATGCACTGAGGTTGGCCATAGGTAATAAGAGAATTGGGAAAATGTCATGGGTTGTGTTAATAACACTGTTGTGGTAGCCATGGTAATATAACCCACTGGTGAGGTGCTGTAGTGTGGGATCTCAGCACATCAGTCCTGATGTGCAGAGACACCGAGACCACCCTTGGGGGGCTCGGAGGTCCTGGAATGTTGCCAGAAGCGTCTGGTGGCTGGACTTTGATCCTGCACAGGAGACAACACCTGTATGAGGATGGGAGGATTTCACTGGGGTGAATGGTGAAGGGATAGGTTAATTAGAGTGTGAAACACAGGTTTTAGAATTTCAGTACAGGGGGGTCTAGAGAAGTAAGATGGAGGAATTGGGGTGTGTCCTGTCCTTCTTCTTCTTCTTCTTCTTGGCCTTCATCTTCTGTGATGGTGGTGGCACTTTGGGATTGGTTCTTACTAAAAGTGCACTTGTCAATAAGGGTGAAAGGTATTGGGGAAAATAGGTAAATATCTTATACATAGTTTTGGGTATAAAGATAAGTGACCGCCCCGGGGGCTCTCAGTGTGCTCATGGCCGGCTGCTTTGCAGACCTCTGTCGGGCCGAGAGAAAATCTTGTAGATAAAAACTAATAAACACTGAAGACCGAGAAAAAACCTGAAGACTCTTTTCGTCCTTTGGAGCGCGGGCTGTCCCAAGGCCACCCCGAGCCTTTCCAGGCCATCAAAAACAGCCGAGAACGGGACACTGTAGGAAGAGGTAACACTTTCTCTTAGATCAGTGGGCAACATCAGGAGGAAAAAAAAGAGGTGGAGGGGAACCCCAGCAAAGTTTGAATTATCTAAGCCCTTTTGTCTGGGTTTGAAGTACAGTTAAAGTCTTTCAGTCTTATCAGGTCCTCAGCCAGGTTAAAGCTTCTCTAACTTCATGTATATAAAAAAATTGTGAAGAGACAATGATATGGAGAGGGGGAGCTGGAAAAAGGGAAATGAGCAGAAGGGAATCCAGCCAGGGAGTGTGGTAGGGTAAGGGCCAAGTCCTGCTGCAGCAGAGGTTGTGCCACTGAAGCCACAGAGAGGCCATTTCCTTTCCTTCTGCTTCAGTCAGTTCTTCCTAAGGAAACGGATGGACCCACATTCCTTGCGACACTTGCGACTCCTTCACAGTAGAGCTGCAACAAATGAATTCATGGAGCCTGAGGAAAACCTTGCAAACAGTTTGGGAAGCTGAGAAGGCAACATTTGTTACCTGCCCTCCCTGCAGACGCTCTGGGGAACTTCACAGGTCCCGTGGGTGCTCTCTGGTTCTTGTGGGCGTTTCCTTCCCACGGCTCTTGCCAGCCTTGGAGCTTCACCCTGCTCCCACACCCTTTCCTGCCATCCTGGATTTTTGTGTCTGCTGCTGTGAGCATCATTACATGGATCCAGTGCCCTAATTGGAGTTATTACCTAGAGGTGATCCAAATTGCAGAGATGCCCCGGATAATGGGAGCTTGACTGGGTAATCTCGGTGTTGTCAGTGAGATGTATCCACACCAGTATTAATGAGTTGCATCGCTCGTTATTAATCGACTTGCTGTCTGTGCTGAGGCTTGTTTGTGTTGGGTTTTGGTGGCACGTCACTGCTGTCAGCAGCACTGAGCCACCGTGTTCTCCCACTCCTTCATGTGTGGTTTTAGTGTTTTGGAGCTCACAGGCAGGCGCTGGCATGGTGAAACAGCTTCTCAGCAAAGTCTTGCAGACAAGAGGTGCTCCTGCAAAGGGAGACTTTATATGGGATGGGAAAATGTTGTCACATAACTTAAAACTCAAGTCCATGGGTGATGGCACATCATACGTTGTTTTTTATATTTTTTTTGCTAATTTGAAAACTGGTTTTTTGAAGGAACGACAAATCTTCATGAATTTTACTCCTTTCTGAGCAGTCCCAAAAACACTCCCAAAACTTCTGTCTTCATCCCACTTAACAGGGAATTTATTGTTCTTGCAGTGTCCTTTGACCGTATTTAAGTGAAATCTAGAAGCAAATTACTTTGAAATAGAATTTTCAGGCTTAAGTTCAGGCTGCTGGGAGTTTGGATTTCTCACCTTGTGGCAGAAACACAAACCAGGCAAAATAAATTTGTCTCCTTGGGATGATTGCTGATGGCCTTCATTCCCTGGTGAGGTGCCACAGCAGGTGACTCTGCACCAGGAGCCTTTACAACACAACTTTGTCATTATTAGCAGCTTAATGCTGGAAACTGGGTGTACCAGCACTGCTGCACTTCACCAGACTGTGCTCCAGCTTGGCCATCTGTTGGAAAGTGTTCTTGAAAAAACCTACAAAAGCTGTTTCTGAGCTGTACTACAGAGGTGGATGTTCCCATAGTTAACTTTGTTATGTTTTGAACATAGATATTCAGTATTAGTATCTTATGTGCAAAAGAGATGCTTCCAATGTTACAGTGACTTTGCTGTTTATTTATTTGCCCTAAAAGAAAACATTACTTAAAAACATGCCTATCATCAGAGAGGCAAAATTGCAGAGGAGGGTGAAAATATATCCAGGAATCTGGGACAGTTTTTTTTTTTTCGGATGTGTGATAAGGGTTAATTTAAGTCAGAAAAGCTGGGAGATGTCCACAAGCACAGTTTCAGTGGCTGGCTGGTTTTGGAGGCACTCAGTGCTGTCTGTCTGCCCTCAGCTGAGTGTGTGAGTGCACACACAGACCCCTGGCACTCCTGGAGCCTGAGCTCTGTGTGTGGGTTTCTGTGAACTGATGTTCGTGTTCGCTCTTACCTGGGTTGTTCTTTCAGTGGCTTCTGAGAGCTGAAGTTTAGTAAAAAGAAAGTGGTAGAAACACACCGACTATTTAAAGGCTAAGCTGCATTTCAAAGTTCAAAACTAGGTGTTTGATGTGAAAAGACTATGTGTAAACTTGTTCTGCAGCAAGCCTTTTACTAATTTATCACAGCAGTTCTGCTGGAGCTGTGGCAGGTTGAAGGAGCTGTCCTCCAAAGGCTTGGAGAGAAGCTCTCACTTCACACAGTGCTTGCTTTGAAGAGCTGTGTGACGGCTGCTATGTAAATCTGACTCCATGCCATTCCTTTGAGGTTCATATGGACCCCAATCTCTCTGCATTTAACCTGGCAAAACTCACATTGACTTCAGTCTGCAGGTTGGAAGTGAATGTTCCTCCAGCACTTCTTACAGATCCCTTACTGCTTATTTGAAGCTGAAGAAATTTGGTTTCTCCATTTTGCACTGGCTCAAAGGACTTACGTAATTGTAACTTGTGAATTTAGAATGATGGCTTTCTCTAGAAAGGCTGGCAATTTAGATAATAGAACGTTGTTTTTGTTACAGTAGCATATTTGGAATCCCAGCGTGTTGTTGCTTTTTCCCTAGTTTTTATGCATTAATCTGTCGCTTAATAGTCTTGTTCTTCAAATGCAATTAAAAAAAAATTTACTTAGAGAACTCATTTTAATTGCACTTCCTCAAAACATTCTTAATGATGAACAGTGAAGATGAAAATAGCAGAACTTGGCTACTTCTAAGCGAGTCATACAGACTATTGAGTCTGTATTTAATGTCAGTTTGGGCTAAGTGTAGACATTGGAGAACTAGGTCTTAAATTTGTAAGTGCAATTAGGAACTAATTGGGTTTCTTTAAAAATATAATTACTCAAATAATGACTTTGCACCTTCTGTCCAACCCACTAGTTTGCTTTTTAATTGAACAAGTTGAATTTTTTTCCCCCATAAATTATCTCTATCGAAGAGACGAAAATATTTGTAAACTTTTCCCAGCTAGCTAGCCAGTTGTTGACCATAATGGGACAAATTCCCAAGATGTACCAAAACATAGTGCTGCAAAGTGATACAAATCTTCATGTTTAAGCAGTTGGTAAAATGAAATAACCAGGACTTGTTGCTGTAGAATCAGCTGCCCAGCCCAGCCGTGGTCCTGCTGACAGTATTCCTTTGGTGAGGATGCTCTGGAGCCCCTGCAGGAGGGAAGGGCATTTTCCCAGGGGTGCTGAGCTCTAGGAGAGCAGGATTAGACCTCAGTAATGGAATTCCAATAAAACTCAGTCAGTGCCTTTTAATTAGATTTAATGGCAACTGGGAAGGATCATTAGAGATAAACACATGCTTTTGCCAGTAATACGTTCACCATGTTATTAATCTGATTTAATTTGCAAGATCCACATAGCAGGAGTAAGATTTCTCTCTGTACCTGGGAAGTGTTATATGAGCCCATTATAATTTGTTGTTGGATGTGTCATTGCTTCCCAAGCAGTATGTAAATCCAGAATTGGGCTCTGTGTGGGGTGGTTGTGAACCCTGGCAGTCTGAGGGCAGGGCTGCATGCTGGAGAGAAGGCTGTTTGTCTCTTCAGAAACCGCATTTTTATTGACCATTTTGCTATAAATTGCAATGGTGTATTAATAACAAAACACTGCAATATGCAGAGTGTGCTGCTAAGTAATAGAGCTTTTTAGAGATGATGTAATGCCAGGCTGGAAGTGAGGTACGCCTGGAGAATTTTATTTCCATGCAGTTGGAAATACAGCCCAGCTCTCTGAGGCGGAAAAACAGATTACAGCATTACGAGTTCTAGATATGGTACGTTGCATCCTGAAATGCTCTTCCCAACCCGACAGTGCTCCTAAACACCTCTCCTGCTGCTTCCTGCTGAGTGATGAGGCCTTCCAGAGGAGCCAGGCAGCTGAAACTCAGCTTCACTGCAGGAACAAGGATGTACTCTTTCCTTTTCTTAGAAATACCCGTGTATTTTGGGCTGTCTATTGCCTGGTTGTCTGTAGGACATCCCTTGGTAACTTTTGGGCATGGCACTCTTGAATGACTTGCACTTCAAGTGCAGTAGAATAAGTGCTAGAAGCTAAAATCTAAGCCATCAGAATAATATCTATAATTCCTCAAAGTTTTCACTGCTGTAGGGCTCTGTTTTTAACAGCAGTTCATGAGTCACTCCTGGTTTTCCTCGAATGAGCAGTGAGAATGAAAAGGTGCAGTTTGGATTTTTGCAGTGGTATTTTGGGCTGGGATGGGCTGTGTGCAAGCAAGACAAATGCCAGTGCAATGCTCTGCAAATGAAGTTTTGATGTGAGGTGCTCTGTCTAGAAGATTGTTCTGTGAACACATGGACATGCTCCCACAACAATTCCCATGTGGCTTTCTCATAAAACTTTGTGATTGTAATTTACCTGCACAGAAACTAACAAAAATATCTTGTGAGTGCTACTTTTTAAAATACAGTTTTGATATTGTCAAATAGTTTGGGCTGCTGTTTATAATTTTCTTAGAGGCTGTGATATGGTGTAGAACACTTGAGTCTCCATCTCCCTTAACATGCAGGAAAGCATTTTTCCTCAAGCAAAGTTCTTCTCAATGATTCTAAGGCACTGGAAGTACCAAAAAACCACAATTTCTGATACATCTCTCTTAGTGTATAGTTTTTGGTTTTTTTTGGAGAAATGCTGTAGTGTTGTGTAGTCAAAAAAAAGTGAGTTTGAAAAAGTTATGCTAATGCCAGAAGATCACAAAAAATCACAACAATTTTCTACATGATAGGTAGATCTCCACAAAACACCTTCCTCTTTTTGCTTGCAAATACAGGGAAGATAAAAGAAGAGAGAGCAAAGTAAGTTCATTGCTGGTTGGATGCTCTTTTGCATATGCAAACACACACTGATTTATCCAAAGTATATTGGAGTTTGTGTAAAGCTGTGTGCTTAGGAAATCAAAGTGTGTCATTTGCCAATGAGACTTTTTCCTCTCTGGAGCAAAACATTTTTTATGTTTTGTAAATAAATAGATTTCAAACCTCCATGAAGACCACTGAAGTCAATGGATTCTTTGTTATGTTCTTGTTGTAATAGAATCAGGTTGCATCGAAGTATACAAGAACTTTTAAAAATTTTATTAAAATTTCACTGGAAATTCTTTATTAGATGACCTCTAATTAAATTACATTGTCTGTATTGCCCTATGACTTTTATGCAAGAAATACCTATTTCTTGAAATATTTCTATTCCAATAGTTGGTTCAGTTTTGTAGGGTTTCTTAAACTGAACACATGTTCATATTTTTCTTCTCTAATTTTAAGTTATATGCATCACGTGCATGATTACTTCTCATTTTAGAATTTTTAATAACCCTCTAGAAGAGGAGTTATTGCATGAATTATTTTAATAAAGTTAATTCGATTTTTTTTCATATAAAAACATCTGGTTTTGCTAGGAAACTGCCTTCCTGTGAGGTCAGAAAATTCCAGACAACTCAATATGCTAAGATGTGTATGGTCTGCAAGTCATTGGTTGTTTAAACCTAGTTTTCTATACAGAAGGATCTGCTGGTCTTCTACATGATGCACTACCCTTTTCTTCATAAAAAATGTATATTGGCTTTGGAGATGTGGAAGGATTGTAAAGGTGCACATCTCACTCTGCACATCAGCTCCCTATGAATCTTTGCAGATTTATCCAAGGATGAGCATGACTGACCTTCTTTTGGAACCTGTCCTAAAGCAGCTGTTTTTCCAGCAGTATTTAGTAAAGTATAATGAGGGGTAGGTCAAGCCTGTGTGTTCTCCAGTGCTGACAGTCATATATCTCCTGGAGGGAAACTGGCCTGCCTTCCAAATTCATCAGAAACACTTGGTTTAAACTAGATTTATTTTGTGTAGCTATTGAAGTTGCTTTTTCTGAGGGATGTTTGTAGGCAGTGGGAGTTTAAGAGTACAAGGAGTGGAGGAAGGCTGCAAAGTGGAATTTTTTCTCCTTGAGCCCAAGTCCTAAGCCAAGTGGTTTTATTTTTATATTTAGATTTCAGAAAGAATGGTGAGCAGCAAATGGTTTCTCCATAGTGGTATCTTACAGTAAAGAGTCTTAGGCAAAACTCTTGAGGCTGCAATGTTAAATCCTGTACAAGGGAGATGAAGCAGGTCTGGATTATAAAAGTGTGAAAACTTAAGTGCTGTCCCAGGCCTACAGCTTGTGTGTGCCTTCAGAAACAAAGCTGTTCTGTGCTGGAGCAAAAAGGTGGTTTGGAGGCTCACCTGAGCAGGTGATGCTGTAGGGCTGCTGTGAACACGTCTGTGAGAATATATTGCACAAATATACATGTGTATGTAGAGCTGTAGAAGGGGACATGAGAGGTGCTGTGCTAAGCACAGCAAAGCCAGGAGTACCAGGGCCTTTTTCAGCAGATAGAATCTGATGCCCTCACCCAAGTGGCCCATTATCACATTTCTTCAAACTGGAGCAAGCTATTCAGGTCAGTGTGTGTGTACAGACCTACCTGAATGAATTCCTCAGCCTGCACTCGCTGTGTTACATTTCTTTCTCTGGGTTTCCAGTGGCTGTGAGTTGAGTAGAGTTGACAGTACACAATATTACCTATTTACTCTGTAGATTATACTCCTCTGGAGAATTGGTGTCAGCTAATCTGGTACTTCTGCATTTTCAGAGACCTGTGAACTGCATCTCCAGTAGTATTGCAGGAGAGTGTCAGATCTAAATTCCTATAATTTTCTTATTTACCTTGGATTTCTGGGCCTCTGTGTCCAGGTCTCCAGCCTTTGACACTTATTTTGTCCTGTGAATCGTTTGCTTTCTGTGCAGAAATTCTCTCTGTCAGTATCCAATTTTGGCCACTCTTAGGGCGGTAAGAAGTTTGAAGCAGATGGTTGTCAACAGATGATGACAAAATTCTGAAATACGGCTCTGATACAAACTGTGAGGCTGAGTATTTAAAGCCTATTTCAAGCACATTCGAGTGTATAAAGCCTGCTTGTGTTTCTAATGCTATTGCTACCTTTGCTGTGAAATATTCTCAGAACAATTCATAAGTTCCATATTTTTTTCTGCAAACAGCATAACTCCCCACACCAATTAGTGGTGTTCAGTAATGAGTATATGAACCATGTTATGATTTTATGTCAGTTAGAATTGTTAAATGCTCCTTGATGAAGCCATGCTGATTTTCATTAATTGGTGGCCTGTCTTCCCACAATGGCATCACACTGTGTCAGAAGTGCCTCACAAAAACTTGTAACATAACTAAACTCTCAGTGATTGCCCATGATTGCCATTCTGCTGTTGACTGCTGCTCTGAAGACTTACCAGCAAAAAGACTTGAAAATTCAGGAGATTTTAATAAGTGGCTGTGAGCCTTAGGAGCATAACTAAAAGCATTTACATGAAATGAGCGCTGAGAACTGATAGGTGTGGCGCAGCTCGGATCCTTCCACTGCATTCATTCCCTTTGCTAATTCAGCAGCTCAAAGAAATGGAAGTGCATTAAAGGCTGTTTACGTGGCTATGAAAAGCATGATGCAAATATGCAAATTCAAGAGCGCATCTTCCACAAGTTTATATATCTTAATGAAAAATGTCAGAGCGTAATATATCAACAGTCTGCTTCGCCCCACAGTAGCCAGTTTTTTCTAAAGATAGCACAGCATATCCTTGGTGTGCTACTAGGAGTAAATTAACACAGCAGTGTGCTTGTTCTGAAGTCAGCTGATGATTCTTCTGCTGAGTTTTGGGGAGGAAGGACTTGTCTGCTGATGGTGGTCATCTTGAACTGCTTACCACTTATTCATGCACACAAGTAATTTCCCCTCACTGGTATTAAAAACCATCTTTGTTTCATTTCTTTTGGTATCCTGTTTTCTGTTGAGTGGAAAAGTTGCCCCAGCTGAGTGGAAATCTTAGATTGTGTATTGTGGGACACCTGAGAAGCATAAGCTGGCCATGGGTGTTTTGCTAGTGGGCCAGCAGAGTGGTGACTCCCACTGGTTTGCATCTGATTTCACCTCACGAATTCTAGTTTCCTCTTGAGCAGAGTATCTCTTTTTTTTTTTTTCTTTTTTTCCTTCCCTATCAGATTTACAGACTCTCGTGTCTGGGAAATTCCCTTACAGCCTCAGGAGGCCAGGTGCTGCCGAGCTCATCGGAGAGTCACAGCTGTTGCTGGTACAGGTGTCTGTCGAAAGCTGTGTTTTCATTTGGGGTTTGCAGCCACAGGGAAAAAAACACAAACTGGAAGTGAATGGAGGAGGTTACTTGTTAAATTACAGCATTGTTTTATTTGATGGGAAGCTAAAAAGGCATGTCCAGTACCAAAAAACCCTAACAATCTCCACAGTGCTTCTGAACTGAAAAGAACTTGTGTTGCTGAATACGTGAAGAGTTAAGCAGCAACATTTGGTATGTGCAAGTATTGTCTTTGATAAGCCATGGGGAAATCAACATCTTTTCTTTCTTTACTGAAAATACAGGAGGCTTCTTGAAGCACTTGCTTTTGGGAATGAGTGTATTAATGAAGAGTTCATGGATGATCCGGATCTAATTTTTATAGAAATGAATGGTAACCCACTGTGGGACCTCAAGTCTGCGTGGGTGTATTTTACATTCACCTCCCTTATTCTAGACTTAAAGAATTCTTTTTCTTTTTTTTTATTTTTTCCCCACTGATAAATAAGTGAAGTTTAAAAGTAACTCATCCCAATAGCAATCACTACCACTGTAAGGAGGGGAAAAAAAGAAGGCAGCAGTAGTGCAGTGATGTTTCAATAACACCATGTAATCCCCCCATACTTCAGTAATAAAGCTGCATGGGCTGCAGTCAGCTTTCCTGACAGCACCTTTCTGTTGACATCTTTCTGTCAGAAAAGATGAAGTAAAGAGTAAAACCTAACTCTGTTTTCTCTTATGCTAAATGTATTCTGCAAAGCTTTGGTGAAATACAAAGCGTGTGGACTTTGCAGATAGTGTTTGCATTTGGGACTTGTGGGAAAATTTATGTGAACTTTGTGCTGTGGGAATGGTTGCCCTTTAAAGCAATTGGTTATATTTAATGTAAATACATACCTCAAAACTGTATTTGGTGGAGTGCTCTGTTCTTTAGAGCTCTTTTGTTTTTAGGGGCAGGAGTGTGTAATGAGTGGTATAAACTGAGTTTTTACAATTTGGTCGGCTTGGGTGCACAGAGTTAACATTTTTTTGCCCTGAGAAGTCTGTTAGTGTTTAAAAGCAGCAGACAAACCCAAAACCCTGTCAAAGTAAGCCAGAGTACTTTGCAGTTGTCGGCTGAAACCGTCTAATAACATAGTCCAAAAGCTCATTAATATTGATTTTCTTAATTCTCTCAATAACCTGAACATTTGTTCTAATTACAAGAGGAATAAAAAGCAGACTAACAGGTTCTTAGATGTCAAAGTCTGTTGGACCACAAAGCATCCTAAAGGATATCCTTCAGAAGGAATAAGTGGGAGGTATGAGTATGAATTTCATTAGCCAGCAATAATATGCAAACCCATACTTGGGGGAGAAATACCTCTCAAAACATCTCCTCCTGCGGGACCTCTGGGGCTCGTACACTTGCCAAGGTCACAGCTCCTGCCTCCCTTTGTAGCCTTTTCTGCACAAGGGGCTGGGGAAAGTTATGGAAAAATTGGTAAATCATGTTTATTTTGCAAGGAAAATACCTGAGCAGCTGGGACTAGGTAAAGCACCTCTGGAAGGAGTGGGGTTGGGCTCCTGCTTCTCCTCTGATGGTGGTGGAGAAGGGCTGCTCATGGTGTGGTCTTCTGGTTCTTCAGGGGAATGATGCAGGCATCAAGAATAGCATTAGTTCTTGGAGCAATTTTAAGTATGAGCTAAGTATTCTCCTTAAGGAAAAAAAAAAAAAAAATAAAAGGAAGCATTTGTATTTTTCTAGGTAGTCTTAAGTGTTATATAATGAGGAAGAAAATCTCTCTTTTGTCCTTAGTAACCCTTTGATTGCCAGAGAATCTGATCTGAGACATGCCTTCTGTGCTGGTGGTGCTGCTGATGCTGCTCTTACAGTGAGCAGTCAGGGATGGAGCTCTGACCCCCCTGGGCTGGACCCTGGCTCCTCCCCAGGGGAGGCTGCCCCCTCCTCACACCTTCCCTGTCAGTCCCAGAGTACCACATCCAGTTTGTGTTGGATTTGAACCAACAAGGAGGGAAACAGAGAGGGGAAACCTGTGCAGAGCTTGGGCACGGCAATGCAGTCCCTGAGGCTGAGGTTGTTCTTCCTCCCCCTCTCTCATCAGGTGGGTGCTGATAAAGCTTGAGATCCCTCTTGAATTTCATTAAAATTATTTTGGAGAAGGCTGGCTAGTAATAGCCCAAGGAGGAGAAATGGTGTCCCAGGAAAGGCAATGGTGTCGCTGAAGAAGGAAAATCTGAAGGATTTTCTTCCCTGAGTGTGCTGGGCGTCACACACAGGAAGAAAGGAAAGGCTTCATCAATCTCCCTCTTATTAAACTGGCACAGCTAATATATTCTGCTAAAATGTGTTCATCATGCTGTTTAAAACAGCCAGGTTAGAAATCTACTGACAATAAATGAAGATTTATTGGTTTTTGTGTCATTGGGGCACCTGAGACAGGTTTGGAATACTAACTGGAATTTGTAAAAGGGGAAAAAACTGTTTTTGTGCCATTTAATTAACTATCTGGCCAATATTTCTCCCTTTTTATTGTAAAATCTGTAAGTTGCAACTGGCTCCAAAAGTACTCTTGTGTAACTCTGCCAACAGTTAACAAATAAACACATTAATACAAAAAGTCTTGTAGAGATCCATATGGATAAAACCATACCTTGAACTGCAGAGATGTCTTGTTTTAAAAAACCAGCAATCTAGAAGATAATAATTGTATTTTATGTATCTCTTAGCAAGTGTGGCTGTGCAGGATAACTGAAATAAGTACAAATATGAGCAATATTTTTTTTTAGCTGAAGTCATACCTGGAGCCCGATGTAAATAACCTATTTTATGCAAGTCCCAGATACTTTTATTGCTTAGTCTCTGTATTGTGTTGTTATTCTAAGCAATAGCACTGTAAGCTGTGATCCAAATACAGAGCTGCAAATCTTCAAATTTTTACCAGAATTTGAATCAAGTTTATGGATTAAGGCCTAACAAAATTTAATGAGCTTAAAGAAAAGTATTTTTTGGAGAGCTGATTTATGTAAACATTCATGTAATTTGTCCAAGCAGCCTTGACTGAGAGACAGCACTATGGATCATGACTTCACACACTTTCTGGGATCCACAGAAATTCAGACTGGCAGTTTGTGTGCTTTGCTGGTCACTGTTCCTCTCCCACCTTCCCATGGAGGGAGTTCTGCCCTGCAGGCTGCATCTCCCTGACCCTTGAGGAGATTGTTCTTGCTGTTTGGGGAGCTGCAAGCACAAAGGGAAAATTGTGATTTTTATCACTCAAGGTCAAAGCACTGACACCAAATGACTGGTTTGTGTTTTAGCTTAAAATGCTGCAGACAGCACATTATGGCCAAGGATATGCAAAGCTCACCTTGACTGTGAGATCTACCAAAGGGGGAAATACCTGAGCCTGCCTCGTGATGCATGAAATGCTGTGGCAAGCAACTGTTTTGGGGAGATGGAGACCAAGTTTTGTAATCACTTAAAAAAAAGAAAAGAAATCCAAAGCTGAATTAACTTTATTCTCTCTCTTGCAGCTGCTGGAGCTCTTGCAGTCCCTCTGGTCAGGCTTCCAGCGGGAGCTCTCGGGTTGAAAGGTTAACGACTCATTTACTAAGCAGTGCCATTTTCTTTCATTTTTCATCTGCAATTATCTCTACTCCTCCAAAAACTGAAAGGCCCTTCCAAAACATATTGTACTGATGCATTATTGCTGTCAATTAGTTATTAAATCATAGATCTTTAAAAGTGAAATCCAAATATGCATGAATTTATTCGGCTGCTGCACAGCCACTCCATTAGAGAAGTGATGAATATCATATCCAGGCAGCTCTGAATTTTGGCAGATGTTTCTTAATAAGGATCATAGTGTTCATTTGAATTGTCATTTTTGGGGGATTCTGGGGGAAGGATGGATACTGAAGAAAGCACCTTGAGGATGGTGCAGTAGAGGAGCAAAGCAGATCCTGCTGTGGGATTGTCTGTGGGGTAAGAGCTCGGTGTGAGAGCTGAAGACAATCAGGGTGAGCAGCTGAGATGGCAATGCCTTCTGTGCAGGGGTGGCAAGATTACAAAAGAGCCACATCCTGAACCCTGGCTACAGGGATGGTGGCAAGGAAAGAGGAATTGCCAGAAACTTGTAAATCATAGGCTTAAAGACTGAAATAGTGGTGTAGTGGTTTCAGGGAATGGAAGGTGATGAGGGCAAAAGCCAGATTTTTTCGCTGTTTGATATGGTATTCGTGTTCATTTCTGAATTCCTTAAATTAGCAGTTTCACTTTTCTGCTATCTACTATACTTTGACTTTTAACTGAATTAGTTGCATTATAAATGACATCTTTCCACAGTTGGAATACAGGTTAGCACTCCCAAGAGGGGTGCTTTAATGAGGTTGTTGCTATGACAGCTCAGCTTCAGGTAGCACATGTGCCACTTCAGAATACCCTCTCTCCCCTCAAAACATTGCAGCAACTTCTGTGAGGGCATTTTGGAACTTTCAGTGTAATTTATGACCAGCATTTTCTATTTCTCTTCTCCTAATAATGCAGCTGAGGTTTTGTGTTTGTTTCTGCTTTTATTCCTGCAGTGTTAATAGCAGTGCAGGACTTGACAAGTTAAAGAAACGAGGAGGTGTTGGTTCTTTGGCAGTTTCAAAGGATGCTCTGAGGACAAGTCAAAACATTTACAGAAAGAACAGGTGCAAACACTACAGTGTTTACAGTGGAAATGTATGGGGCCTGTGCTTCTGAAATTCACATCAAAGAACTTCACAATAGATGGAAATTGTTTATTACCTACTTGGACACCCGGTAGGAATACAGACATTCCTGTTGGGATTCAGCCTGGTAGTGGCTGCAGGGATTTTCCTCTGCAGAGGAGCTGGCTGTGTTCTGTGGCCAGGCTGTGTGATGGCTCTCAGTACCTCAAGGATGTCAAATCATGCAGTTGTATTTCTCAGAAACACTCTGAGGTTGTGTTTGCCTTGCCACTGATGTCTGCTAGAATCATGAGGCTGCCTGGGAAGGCAAGAAAAGTCTTTCCTATTAAAAAACAATTCACCCCATCCCTGCTGTTCTACATGGGCTCTGCTCTTGTTGAGTGCCAATTTTTGCACAGTTAAATGTGGGTAAGGTAGTTCCAAGCTCAAGGCTTTGAACCTCAGTGTGGTCCAAAGACTGACACTAGTATTTTTGAAAAAAGAAAAAACCCAACCAGAAATACTAGAAGTCCTAACCACAGTTTAATGAAGTTATTCTATAAAGATGTTGGAGCAGCCTTTAGGACGTGGTGGTGTCAGAGTGAGCACTCTGTATTGTGAGTATTGCTCTGTTGTTGCTTGCCCATGAAATGACAAAATGTCATGTTTAAACTCAAGTGAGCAGCTCTAAAATGCATTTTTGCTGCCTCAGTGTTTTCTAGTTGCTTTGTAGACACAAGAGACTTTATTGTTGAGTCTCCTCTTCCTTCCAAGC
Source organism: Ammospiza caudacuta (assembly GCF_027887145.1). Lineage (NCBI taxonomy): Eukaryota > Metazoa > Chordata > Aves > Passeriformes > Passerellidae > Ammospiza > Ammospiza caudacuta. Next base: position 39,711,219 of record NC_080600.1, on the reverse strand, counting down.
TGTGAATGTGCGTTTTTAGATGTATGACACTGATGTACAGAAAGGAGTTATAGTCAAATCTGACATGACCTATATAAATATTGCCTTAAACACTGGCCTGGATGAAAAGGCTTTTTCCCTTTCCAAAGGTACTCAGTTTTCTTGTTTGCTCAGGTGTGCATTGTTGCAGTTGCTTCTCACTGGATGTGTGTCTCTACCCACCAGTGAGTGCTCTGTCTCCTCAGTACCTGTCGGAAATAAATTTCTTTGCCACTACTCATGTCAATGAAGTTAAACCCAGGGAGATGCTCAGCAACTACACAACCAGAATGCTTTGCCATTTTGAAGTTATTTGGCTTAAAAGATTTTTTTTGTTTTGTTTGCTACTGCCTTAGAAACTGTGCACTGTAATGATCTGGATTCATTTCTTTCGAGTGTTTTATTGAAAGCTAAAACACCTTGGGACTAAAGAGTAAAAAGGCTGGCTTTATAAATCAATGCTTCTTTGTATGTATTATGCTATTTACTACTCATCCAAGTATAGTAAATTTTTACAAATGCAAAATCATTCAGCTGTATCCAGATTGGTTTAAAAGGTGCTGATGAGAACAGTTAAGTTTTTTGCAGGTTCTGATAATACTGTTTGCCATAATTGTGCTTGTTCAAGTTCCTTTCTGTGACCATGCTTAAAGTGCAATTTATCTGTAATTTTAATGACCAGTAAATAGGTCCAAATATTCCTCACATTATGCTCTTTTTCCTACTCTCTATTTGACTTGCTTGGCCATGAGTGCCACTTATTCTCAGATCATAATGTTGCCTTGTCTGGTAAGAAGGTGAGATGGAGATTAGGGGTTTTTACCCTCGCAGAAAAACACAGCAGAAACAGCAAACCCAGCACCCAGGGTGCCTCGACAAAAGGAGACCAGATGCAGAGTGAAAAGCACATGGGTGCAGATTCTGGCTTCTCCCTGAAAAGATTGCTGCAAGAACAGAAAGCACGCTGTGATTTATTCTCGTGGCAAAAAATCCGCAAATGGAACAAAGAGTACAGAAATCTCAATATGTTGTTGCTAATACAATTTACATCCAGAACAGTGTGTCCTCCTTCACCACCATGCTCTATCTGAACATAGCTAAGTTCAACTAGTCTATAGCTTGAACTGCACTTCCACTAAATAAACATCTGAAATTTAATGGTAACTATATAGCTTCTAAAAAAAATAATTCCCCATGTATTATATTTGTTCAGTAGTTATCTCCATGTATAATATTATCAAATTATTATGCTGTCTCTCAAAGACATAAATCACATCATTTTTACATAGACCAGAAAATGACTTGCACTTAATGACATGTTTATCTGTGTATATTTGGTAGATTTTAAATTGAACAGTTCCAGACATAATTTTGCTAATATTTGTTAATCCATCTTTAATTAAAATGTTAATTACTAATCCAGATATCACACAGAGAAAAATCAGCCTACAGTAAACTGTGCCTTATTTGCACAAGGACAAAACCCCCTGCATTTACATGTCAGTCTGCTCGTCTGAGTTTCAGCTTCGTCAATTTTCATGTGTGATAACCAACTAAAAACATATTGGTGAGTTATTGTACTCATTGTTTACCCCCAGAAACTGCTATGGGGGAGTCCAGGGGGGTGTGGAGTTAAAAATTTAGTGCTAGTTAAAAATTCCTAAAGTAGGGTCTGAAGCACTCTTTGATGGGATTTTTTTGCCCAGAATGGCTTCTGCCAGTGCTGCTGTGGCTGAAGTTGCCTCTGACAGTTCCTGGGATAGAAAACACTGCTGAAATCGTGTCCTGTGTAGCCCAGAACAAAACCCCCTCTGTGTCTGAGCCCTGTATTCCAGAAGTCAGACCCAGGCTATCCTGTTTTCCAGCCAAGGGTGAGGGAAGGTAAAGTTAGCTAGATGGAAGTTGTACTGGCCATGTAAGAAAAGTGCATTAAGGTTAACTTGCTTTGGAAGGCTGGGATGAGGAAGACTCACTCGTGCTTTTCCTCACTAAGATCCAGTCTGTATGCAACTCAGTTTACTGATATTTTTATTTGTGCTACTCCATACAGAGAGTTCCAGCACTTCACACCTAACAAGAAATAATCCCACAGGATTATGTCCCTGTGCAGAGTTGCACAGGTAGCTGCAACCAGGAAGGCTTTTGTTTGTGTATTTGAATTAAAATACCTTGTTGACAGAAGGTAATTACAATCTCCAAGACTGAAAAAAAAAAATTATGCTTGTAAAAATTAGGAAATATGAGTTGTTCAGATTTTTTGCCTTGTATATATATTTTTCATCTGTCATTAATGACATTGTTAGGGACAATCCCGTTTAAACAGATTTCACGTGACTTTTTCAGAGTTATTGTGATCAAATTGTAAACCCTTTAAATCACACAAGAATTTTCAGGCAAAGCCATATAATTAATGAGGAAAATAAAGACTTGCCTATAGTGTGCCATCTGTTGATTTTTATTTAATTAGAAACTAATTTTCATAAGTCTGTCTCGCTTATATAAAATGTATACTAATAGTTAGATTTTAAAAAGAGTATTTTTTAAAGTCTGAGAGGAAAAACATTTTGCCAAATATGTCTTGAATATTAAGTATTGCTAAATAGTATTTAACAAAAATCACATCTCTTGATTCCAGAACCCTTAACAATCTGTTCATATTTGGGATTTGTCTGAATACTACTAAAAGGGCTTGAGCTTTTGGGTTTCAGATGTGCTTTCTTCATATTTTTTAACCTGTTCATTTTTTCATCAAAGGAGATCACCTCTTCACCTTTCTTTTAATCTTTCCTCCCTTTCATTCCCCTTATTCCAGTGTTCTTTCCAGCTTGTGAAAGTCACTTAATCTCTGTTTGAAGCTGTACCTGATTTGCTCCGGCAGCACGGCTCCTCTTAGCAAGTTCATCCACGTGGATAAAGAGGAGGCTGCCTTTGACATTTCTGCTGCACCAGGAGGATGCAGCCCTGCCTTGTCCAAGAGCTACAAACAAGAGGTTATTTTAGGAATGCCATGGATTGGTGTGTATCACCCTGCCTTGCTTTGCAGTCACCGTGTCTTTGAGACGTGTTGGGATATCTGCTATCAGTGCATGAATAATGCTGCTATTTATAACTTGTTTGCAGGCAAGAGAGACCCGTCCTGGCCCTGGCCACCAGGAGAGGCAGTCTGCCTGCATGGAAATTGAGTTTGTTTTGGTTCCTTGCTCAAAACAGTCCAGGCTCCACCACTCCTCAAGGTGAGGTGGTGTTTGTGAGCTGTCCCTTGGCCAGGCACAGCTCTCTCTGTGCCCAGGTGAGCCCAAAGCCAGGCTCCTGGGGGAGCTCTTGTCTTTCCCATGCCAACTCCTTAAACCATCTTAGCTACAAACCTGCACATAAACACAGTGAGAACATGCCATCCTCCCACCTGGCATCTTTATTCCTACAACCTGTTTGGAAATGGATTTTCTTCCCCCTGGTCTCCTTATGTCTGGTCTGCTGAGCACAGGCAGGGCACTGGGGCTCTGGAGCTGCTCACTTGTGCCTCACTTTTATTATTTCCTTTTGTTCCTAGCTAGACACAGCAGATTAAGAATTGCTTCCTTTTCCCCTTGCATGGCAAGCCAGGACTAACAAAAACTAAAGATAAATCTGTTACTACAGCTATTGCCTGTTAGGGAATGGGGTGAGGGAAAAGGTTCAGGATTGGCAGCTAATAGACACATAAAACTCATCTTCACAAGATATTCCCAAAGTCATTACTCAGTGAAGAATCTTATAAATGAGGGGGTTACTTAGCAATTGCATTCTCAAGTATAATACATTTTTCACTTAATTTGCCTTTGCAAGCTGATTTCTCTTGAACCTACAAAATTGAATTCCTTCCTAAGTGGAGGACCAGTTACCAAAAGAGTGTGAGGTGTGCATTGGGTGTATGTTGATTTGGGGGTTATCTGGTAAAGGAAAAACGATGCTTTCAGGAAGACAGCATGCAGATAAATAAAAAATTTGTCCTCAGATGAGATCAAGACACCCACTCTGTGAATGTGAGGAGCTGCCAGACTTCAAATGTCACCTCTTAACTCTTAACTGATGAATGTGGGTCTAAAGGTGAACAGACTGGAAAACTGTTGGAGTAGGTGTTTTTACAAAAATAATAAGAAAAAAAAAACAAAACAGGTTTCTCTTAGCATGATTGCAGAGAAGACTGGGAAGTCTGACTCAACTGTAGTGAGTAAAATGGCCAGAGGAGTCCTCAAGTCTTGAACCAAAAACATATTAGGGTGAGATAGGTAGTTTTAGGGGAAAAAGGATGAATGAAAGGTGGGAGATGACCTTAATTTCTTAAGAGTATTTTCTTTTTCCTTCCTTGTTCTACATTAATAGCTCCACTCTGTAAAGCTTCTGCATTTATCCTGGAATGACCATTCCTGGATCTTCAGCCTTTTTATTGAAATACATTTTGAAAAAAGCTCTAAGTGGAAGTTTAGCAACCCCTCTCCTCCAATAAAGATTGTTCAATAAAATCAAAACTGTATTCCTTGGCCCAAATCCATGTGTCTGATTCTACACAGATGCAGAGCAAAACCTGCTGCAAGACAAGGAGGGCATCCACCACATGAACTTTGTCCTTGTTTCTTGTTTTCTTTTACCTCTGCATGCCCCTTTTAATGATTTTCGTGCAGTAGAAGTTTCTGAGGTGCTTTTGGTGTGGGTCTTACCTTCACATTTTCCTGACAGATGTTTTAAAGCAGCTCTGAAAAGGATCCTTTTCTAACACAGCACCCATGATTTCATGGTGGGAAGCTCTGTGTTCACAAACCCTCATTCCTTCTTTGCTGTTTTCAGTTGCTCCTGGACCAGCCTGCCTTCAGAACCGGTTGATGAACCTCTTCCATCCCACGCTGTTCTCTTTGTGTTTAGCTGTTTATTTCCCACTATACTCTTTAAAATCCTAATTGCTTTGTCTTCAGTGTGCTGTGCTCGGCATCAGCAATTTAGAATTTCCTTGCCAAGTAAGCACAACCTTTATTTTGCTCAGGCAACACCTTCAGACGTAAAAACTGGGAATGCAGTAAATCATATGGGGAGAAAAAAAAAAGTCTTCCTTTAAAAATACATCTAATAACTGTGTTTGTATTTCTTCAGTGGTATAGCAATAACTTCTAAGTGCTTTACCACTGTGGTGATTTCTAGTTCACTTTCAAAAATGCAGCTTATTGAAAGTGTCACTATTAATAGCATCCTGGTGGCACAATAAAGGATAATTCAATAGGATATCCCAGTTAAGCAGGGTACTGTGTTTACATTGGGTTCCTGCCCAGCAGCTGCTTATGCTGAAGTTCTGCACATAATTCAGGAATTAATCAAGGTGTAACCATGGGGACAATGCCAGGGTGGCCATCATAATGTGGCCTATAAAGACAGATTATATAATTCATCTGCGGTTTGGTGTGATCATGGGCAATAAATTTCTAATTTCTTGACCACCTTGGCCATATGGTAATGCTGTTGTTGCTGATGCTAGCCAGAAGAGGTAAAGAAAATACAAAACCCCAATATTTATTGGAATAGAGCTCAATTTTTCTTAAATGTCTATCCATAAAGTGTGATATATATATATATATATATATATATATATATATGTATATGCAGCAGCATAAGTGCATGTTTCTGGGTGCAGATTGCATGCACACTTGTGCATGTTTTCTGAGACAAAAGTGCTGGGAAAAACAACTGGTCAGTATTAGTGAGAATGAAATAATTTAATTGGATTTTTTTCATTTTTATTTTTAGCTTGCAAGATAATTGCCTCATTATGGGTGGTAGATTCTGATTTTATTTTATCAGTGTTAATCAGATCTACATGCTGTTCCCAGAAAGATGTAACCACTCACAAAAGCCCTTTGGATGCCCAGAAAAGGCTGTTAAAAATTGAATAGTTCAAATAGATAAAGATGGGATTTCTAGCAAAACAGCCATTTTGGGGAAGGGGAGTGCAAGAATAATTTTGTTTTATAAATTAATGGTACTATTTCAGTTCGGACCTCCATTTAGAGCTCATCAAGACACCCATGGGAATATATGAATTAGTTTGTTTTAATTGGATTATTTAATTTGATTGTTTAAATTGCCTTTCTGTTTTTATTTGCAGCCCTTTTTTTTAGCCGAAAGCATTTTCAGATTTGGATTTGCATGTGTGCTTGTTTTGTATGCTCACTACTTTGATTCTCTTCCAAAGGTCTTTTCTTTTTCCTTGGGAAAAAAAAATGGTGAAAATTAATATGTTGGCAAAATCCAGCCATGAGTTCAGAGAGAGTTGTGAATAATGGATGCAGGATTTTTCTCTTCCACTGCAAAGGCAGTACAACATTATCCAGCTTGTTATTAAAAGTGCTGCATTTTTAATTACGCCCCAGAAATAAACAAATCAAATGCAGGAAACTTTTATCCAGTATTCCATGAGTGGACAGATGGGGCTTGATCAGTTCTGCACTGGTTCAACCAGAGTGATGCACATGGAGCTGGATCTGGGTTTCCAGGCCAAGAACAAAACAAGTTTAGCTTTGAACCAGGGCTTGTGGAGAGATAAATGTGCAGGGGCTGACACGGGCAGAGATTCTGCCTGCACGTCACTGGAGTGTTACAGCACGAGGTGCTGTAATTCCTGACATTGTGTCAGTCTATAAAACTAATTGATCAGATGGGGCTGATAATTGTCTGCACGTGATTCTGGCAGAGCAGGCAGGAGTTGGGTTTGTGCAGCCTAAGGGAATCCTCCCGAACCACCCCAGTCAATGGCAGCTTTGTCATCGACTGAAAGATTAAAGGGTTCAATAAGGTGAATTGACATAAATCAAAGTGATTTAACTCTGATTTAAACCAACAAGCAGAAAACTTTGATTTAAATAATCGATTTTAATCTAATTGTGAATTTATAGTGTTAGTGGTTTTCTCTGAGGCAAATTACTTGATTGGTGTATCAGGGTAAACACACTGATTTGTGACCAAAGAGAAATTAGTAGATACTTTTTTTGGCCTAACAGTGAAACACTCCTCTCTTCCCAGTTATATGTGTCTTTTTCACGAGATCTGTATTCAACCCTAACTCTTCATCAATTTTCAGCTCCTGTTTGAAAAGTGAATGGGTGAGATTTAATTCAGTGGCTATGAATTTGCAAGATATATTAATTTTCGTCTGCATTTATTTTACAACTGGTTTCATGCATTTTAGTCACCATTTGGAGTGGATTTTTTGTGGACACTAGAGGGAGTACACATTGTTTCAGGAAGTTTTAGTTCAAACCAGAATAATCTAATCAGGCTCTATAGAACTAGATCTAATGTTATAGCTGATGTTTGTAGTCAAGTTTTTTATATCTTGGGTGATTTATGGAGGAGAAAACAAAAAAAGGCTAGGTTTTTCAAAAAACCCTCTAAAATGAAAAAATAAAATATTTCTCATATTTTTTTCTATGAGTTCATAGTTTTCCATATTTCTCATGTTTTCTATGTTAACAAAAGTGGCACTTTCTGTTCTCCAGCATAGTTTAAAATACAGATTGGGCACAAAGTGGCCAGGCAGGGCAAACAGGCTTCAGGCTGGATTTGGCCAGCCCTGCTGGATGTGAGAGGGAGGAACCAGCATCATCTGCTGCTCTGCTGGGCGAGCTGTTCATTCCCACTGGGCTCAGTGTTTTCCTTGCCCTGTCACAGGAAATGCCACAACATGGCATCCAGGCAATAGAGATAAGAATTGGAGGATTGTTTTAAATGAAATTTCTAAAATTCACAGGTAAAAAAAAAGAGAAATTAGGAAAACAAGGAAAAAAGTAGCACTATGACAGCCTCTGCTCCATCCTGCTTTCTGTATTATTAAGGATGTGTGTTGCCTGATTAAAATAAGATTGCTACAATCTAAAATATCATTTGGGCAGGGACATGGAGTTGCTGACAGTGCATTAAATGGTTCAAGATGAATGAGGCTAGAGTGATGATAAAGAAAATAAAAATATTCCAAGTTTTCTAAAACATAGTAAGGTTTGGAACACTAGTGGATTTTTTTTTTTATGTATGTTTTCCCACTCTTTAGCCTTTTAACCAGTTTTAAGTCAGTGTCAATGACTCCAGGTTGGTTTCAGTAGTGTTACATACATTCCAGAGGAAATGTATTGGTTATAATAAGAATAGTTTGTCTCAGATGTAATTTTATTGGCTTGTGTTAAAAATGCATTGATTTTTTGGCTGAAATATTTGGGCTTCGGGGTAGATACATTTGTTCTGGTTAGGAGTGCACTGGAGTCAGTAGAGCTCTTGTGTTGCAGCAAATACATTTTTATTTAAAAGCAAATGTAACATTTGAAAGGATTGAATGGGCATTAATTGGTCAGGTGCTGTATTTTCAAACCTGCCATCAGTTCTAACATGAAATGTTCTGACACTTGAAAGAGCACAATCTGGTCATCATATTTTTCATGTATGTAATTGTAAGTCTTTTTTGTAATATTGTATTCTGTGTAATACTGTAATATTCTTACTAAAATATATATAAACCACATATACAAATAATATTTTCTCTTCCCATGATAAAATCCATGGACAAGACTATCAGAGAGAGAATGTTCACTTGTTTTTTGCGGTGTGCCTCTTTCCCATTTTCTTTCCTCCTTTTAATTCTGCTCTGGTCATCTCCCATTGAAAAACTTGGTGTTACTCCCTTCTCTGTGATTTGTCACTAGCTCAGAGTTTTGACAGAATTGAAAGATCTGTGGAAATTAATGGATGTGATAAATCTGGATGAGCTTTGGCTGAGTTTGCTGTTCATGTCAGCAGATGGAGCTCTGATGGACCTCAGCTCCATTGCCAGCCCTGGAATTGCCTCACTGGCTGGGCAGAGCCCCGTGCCTGGCACTCTGCTCCTGGGTTCAGAAATTAAATACATTATTTGTGTTCTTTGTGTTGTTCTTTTCCACACTGGACGTGAGCAGCCTACCACAGATGGAGCAAGCTGTGGTGCAAATGGCTCATAAAGGCAATATTTCTGTAATCAGCTGTACCTGTGACTGCTGTGCTCTCTGCTGTTTGACCACGTGTGGGAGGGAGGAGAAGCCTTCCTCTTGTTCCCTTCTCCTGCCAAATACCCTTCCCCCTGAGCACTCCGTGCCCTAAGCTTGAGGAGAATGACATGAGTGCAAAATCTGCTTGAAATGTGCATAATTAGGCCAACCACATTTGTGCCTAGTACTAAGATGGAATACCTGGATAAGATGTACAACACTTCCCTGTTCTGGAAGTGTTATCTGACATATTCATCTGTCTTATGAACTTGAATATTTTTTCCACATTTGGCTGTCAAACCACCCCAAAATCTCATGTAAGATTCCAATTCTGTTTATTCTCCCTTTAATTCATGTAAGTCTAAGGATATTTTTTCAGACTCTAGCTACATACAGAAGTCCTATCAACTCTAATGGTTGTTACTTGCAGTTAAAGAAAGGCAAATAGACTTTTATGTGTTTTAAATCCTACTAGTATGGCTATCAAAAAATTAATGACTTACAAAGCCAAGAGCAATCCTGCTGCATTTAATATTCTGCAACTGCAAGTCAACTTATTATATGCATTAATCAATTTGTCATAAATGAACCCCTGTTTTATATACAGGCAAATAAAACAACCATGCAACAACATATTTTATTCATAAACCAATATGCAGCAAAGCAACTGGACATAGATTTAATGTCTCACTTTTTAAATAAAATATGGTTACATCAATCTGCTTGTTATACAAATTTATGTAGCCTATATGAATCAATATGCAATATGTATAAACTACTTTTCAATCTGGCATGTTTGGTACTTCATAATTACCTCAATTAAATGAAAAATTCCTAGTTTTAAGGAGTCCTAGGAGCAACTCAGATTTTAATTAAAAGTTTTACCTTGGTTTTAAAAAGGTCATATTAGCCAAGGGGAGATAATGTCCTTTTATAGAAGCACATCTTACTTCTGTTGCTAATTGATGTTATTTGCTGAAGAATAATTTATGCTGCTGTTAAGGCAAGAAAGAGGCAAAGAAAATTCAATAGTGTTGTTACAATTTTTTGAGAATTATATTTTTTCAGTGCCAGAATGTTCATGCTTCATCCAGTACATAAATAGTGTTTAAAAAAAGAAGTGCATAGCAATATTTTTAATTGGTGGAAAAATGTGATATTTTACTAATGAAGGAAAAGTGTCTGCCAGGATGTGTTTACTGGTGAGACAGCAGCCTGTGCTGTGGTCCACTGGGAAATTATATGTTAAAGCATCTACCTATCCTTTGGCTTTCAACCCAGTCCTGACACTTCTTTTTGGTTGGGAAAATGGACTCTGATGTTCACCATGGAGTGTTTGTTCACCACTCTGAATGCATAATTACAGAAAATGATTTCTAGGTACCTTTAAATACCTGGAGATTAAAATGAAAATAAGAAATCAAATTAACAAAACAATGTAACTGTTCAAAGAGAATGTGTAAAGCAAGTTCTGAGTGTTATTCAAAAATCAAAATAGGCAGGCTTTAAATCCAACAAAATTTTTCTGAAGAGATGTTCCCCTCTGGTGCAAAATACTCTCTTTAGAAGACTGAGATACAAGGGGATTCATGATGGGAGGTGAATCAAACCAAGGGGAAGACAAACAATAGATTGACAAAAGCAATCAAAGGAACAGTGTAAGCAAAATAAGAAAAGCAAAGGGAGTATTTTGACATCTTGATCTTTAAGAAACCTCTTCCCAGTCATCATAAACCCTTGAACTTGAAAGCAAGAGCTGATTCTGCTGATGTGCATCCCCTGTAGCTCCATCATTTCTGTCAAGGACAAAAAGGAGAACTTTTTGAGATGTCATTTTTCCTTTGCCATGCGCATGACAATGGGATGCCCAGCCTGAGAACTGAAGAGTATTTCAGTAGAATTCAAGAAACTGTGCATGGTGCTGATTTTATTTAATTTATTGACTCCATCACTGCTTCATTATGAATAACCTGTGTGTTTAAGCCACTTCTTGATCCTAAAATGATATAAGGAGAATAATTCAGAATTGTAGAATAGAATAACAGAATATCCTTTGTTGGTAGGGACCCTAAGGATTGTCAAAGCCCCGCTCTGCTTGGTCTATCATGGGACAACTCCAGGAATGTGCCTGAGAGCAAGTCCAAATACTCCTTGAGCTCTGGCAGCCTTGGGGCCCTGATGATCTTTGTAACCCTCCTTTGGACACTCTCTAATGGCTTAATTTCTTTATTATGTTTGTGATGCCCAAAAGTGCCCCCAGGACTGGTGGTGTCTTTGTTGATCTCTGTTGCAGAGCTGCTGTTTGCCAGCCCTCTAATTTGTCCTGGCCTCTCTGCAGGGCCCCTTTACGAGGCACTGAAGTGAGACTGAAGGACCTGTAATTTCCAGGGTCATTCTTGAAAATTGGGAAAACATTTGCCAGCTCAACAGGGACCGCTCCACATTCCCAAGACTGTTCAAAAGTCATTGAGAGAGGCCTTGTGGTGATCAGCCAGCTCTTTATGTGTTCTCAGCTGAATCCCATCAGGCCCCATAGACTTACAGGGATTCAGCTGGAGCAGCAGATCCCACACAAGTTCAGGGTTGACTGGGAGTTTGCCATTCCCACAGTCAGTGTTATTTCTACACTGTCTTTTGCTATCAATGCATTTAAATAATCTCATTGTTCTCCACAGTTCTGGCCAGCTTCAACTATAATTGAGCTCTGAGCACACAAATTTTCTCTCTACAGTGGTGAGCAGCATCTCATTCCTCTCATGCCACCTGACCTTGCTTCCACTGGTTCTGTTCTTCTCTTTGCTTTTGCCTTAGCTCCAGAAGGCCATCCCTGGTCAGCCAAACCAGCTGGAGTATTTAAATCCTGCCTTGTTTACTTGTCTTGTGACATTTCAGAATTGCCTCTGCTTTTGGGGGATGTTGCTAGAAGGTGACCAATGCTGATGGACCCCAGCAGAGGTGTTTTCTTTGGCGCTTTTACTCACTCCCTGAGCAGCCTGAAATCTGCTCTCCTTGTGTCCATGTTTCATATGGGCAGATTTCATTTGCTTTCCTTCCTGTCACCATGTTTTAAACTCAATTCTTTCATGATTGCTGTGGCCACGATGGCCACCAGCCACACTCTGCTCACAGGCAGCAAATCAAGGAGGGCATCATTCCTGGCTGGTTCTCTCCGTTCCTGTACCTGAGATTAGTCCTTATCCAGACACCCTCAGCAATGCCACTGCCAAGTGCCAACTCCACAACTCCACCCCCTCTGTTGAATACAACTCCACCCTCTGCTTCCATTCTTAAGGGGGAAACTGGGTGGCTGCCTGGCTGCAGTTTTCATAAAATTGCAATTACATAAAATTCCTGTAACCACAAGGATGGAGCACAACATTGACAGATGCACACATAAGTTTGCTAAATTTTCTAAAGATAAATTTGCTAAGAAAGAGCTAAGACACCTTTTGTTAAGGCAGTTATAATTTAAGAGACATATTTACAAACACTTGCTGTTGGCTTGCTCTGAGAATCAAGGATCCTGCTGAGCATTAAAATTATTGAAAATCAATAAATTCTTAGTGTGCAGAAGGTCAGATGTGTTTCTAAAATACAGTGATGTACAATTAAATTATTACAGTGCATATGTGCCTTGTTTAAAAGATCTCTTTATGACAGATTGTTATTCCCCTCAATCTATCAAGTAGTTAATTTTAAATCCTAAGGAAACACATATCCATATGTATGTTACTCTAGAAAGTTGTTATGTTGCTTTGAGCATATCAACACATATTTTTAATGTGTTTGTGCTTCTGTTTTGCTGTCAAATGGATTTCAGAGCCATTGTTATCTTTTATGTTATTTACAAAGTTATCCCTCTGCTGTTCTGCAGTACAGCTCATGAAGTTTTACATGTCAACATTTTTCTTCTTCTCTTTTCTCCCCCTAGACATAACAGATCTGTCTTTACACCCCAAGCCTGCTGATTTTCCTACAAGTAACCTGGATCACTTGATCTGGAACATGAATTATTGGAAATCTACACTAAGGCATAGCATATAATTTCATTCATAGGTACCCGAATAAGTGATTCGATTAATCATCAATATTGCAAAGTTCTCTGTACTTCCTGCAAAGTCAGACAAGAGTTGTGCATTATTTTGGTTTGTGAGGTGGGGTCAGTGGGCTCTGGTTTTAAAAGTCTTGGTCCAGGTTCTTGCTATTGCCAGGCCAGTAGACTTAGGCTGTCTGTCTGTCTGTTGTGCTGTCTCAAAGGGTACCTGCAGTGTCAGATGATGCTTTGGTGTTTGATGACAAATTTCTGCTCTCCTGTGGAACCAACTGCTGATTCTGTGGCCTAGAAATCTTGCAGAGTCTGTTCTTACTTTATGTTGGCAGTAATAACAGTCACTCTACCACTGCTTGTCAACACTCCTCAAATTATCTTGAAAGTTCTGAATCATCAGCATAATAATTAGTAAAAAGCTCATTAAAAAAGATAAAGGATAATTGAACTAAGGGGTTTCCCAGTCTGCCTCAAAGACAGCAGAAGAGTGGAGATGGTTTGTCTCAGAGTATTATCACCATGATGGTTGGTAACCTGTGCCTGGTCTCATAAAAAACAAACAAACAAACCCCCAAAAACACCAACAAAAGACAACAAAACTGGTAATCACTCTGCTAATATGTAATGTGTATGTTTAAATGAAAAATGAAGTTCAGTGGTTTGAATGCTGCCCCTGGGCAGTGAGGAGCTGGAGAGAGAAGAGGAATAGTGTTTCCACCTGTGTTTGGGAGGAGACTTTCTCTTGTTTTGGTGACATTAGGAAGTGGTCATGATTTGCAGCAAGGGAAATGCCAGTTAGAAAAAAAAAATGTCATCATGAGAGAATCTTCAGTTGTAGTACTGATGCCTAGAGGAGGGGGGATACTTCCATCCTTGTCCAGTAGTAAACCTATCCTGCTCCAGGGCAAACAGATTTAACTCTGAATTTAATTCTGCTTTGAGCAAGGGGTTTGGACCAGGACCTTTGAAGGTCTATCCCAACTTACAGGGGAAAACAGGAGGGTCCAAGTAGTACTATAGTCTTGGAAGATTTTGAATCACCTCCCCTATTATGCATTTAAGAAAATAAAAGGTACATCAGTCAGCCACTGCAAAATGCAAGAGCTATGAAAGAAGCCTTAAAACCTTGCCTAAAATTGCACCAAAATAATGAGTTCCTTGAACAGACAGTCCCATAGTTGAGGCCAGATATACACATATATACAGTTAGCCTAAATCACGGTCTATTTGAAAAAAGATTTGTGAAAGCTATGGTGTCTGAGCAAGCCATTATTGTTCATAGCACAAAATATCAGAAGTTCAAGAAAGAGCCACAATGTAAATTTGCAAAGGGAATTTTCAGAATACAAAAGGCTTTTCTTTAGAAAAGCTGTTTTGCCTGTGAAAGTGTTTCTAACCACAGCAGTTATTGCTGCAAGACACACAGGGTAGCTGCTAATACAGTGGTGGCATCATACTGTCAGCCTCAGAGGTGGGTTTTCACAGCAGCCCAGCTTTGGGTTGCAAAGCTGGTTAACCTGGATATGATGAGTGGCTTGATAAAGTGGAGAAGGACAGGTTTTTCTTTGCACAGTGACATTGATCCTTGCAGGAATTGTAACAAAAGCCACTGAGCCTCACCAACACAAAACCAGCTGGAAAAGAATAAAAAGACTGGCAGAAAAAGTTCAGCTTCAGCAATGTAGCTTCAACCTGGGCTTGTCAGAAGTGGTGTTGACCCTCAGGCACAGGGAGCCTTGAATTTCACTTGCCAATGCCCCAAATGTGATGCAGAGTACGTGGTGTACTTGGGTCTCTATTAAAGGCTGTATAGCAGTGTTTGTCCTGCTGCACTTGCACAACAAAAATTAAAGGGTGTTTCCAATTTTCTCATTGGACCAGAGGTAGTAATTAACTTCAGGGTTAATGTGGGGGGAAATAAAAAGAGAAATTGGAGAATAAAAGCAAACAGTTCCTAAACAGTGCTTGGCAGGGTCAACATGAGATACCCATAAGATGATGGGTGGCGATTCTGCTTAGTTACAGGGGCTGCTTAAGGGCCACAATGTTTTGGAGAAGGAAAAGCTTCTCTGGAATAGGACAGGAATGAGGGAAAATGTAAATTATATCATTCCTTCCAAAGCAAGAATGCTAATGAGAGGCAAATTTTAATAAATTTCTCTGAAAGCCTGTAGAAATTAAGAAAAATCAGCTTTATGTTCTTCTGGAATAGTCTGCACGTAATATATAGTATTTATAGTCTGGAGTAACAGCAACCTTGTTTTGATTTCTTGATTTCTTCTTATTTTAAGTTAAAAAGTTGGAAAGTCATCTATCTCATAACTAATGTCTAATTACTGAATTTAACTGTTTCAAAGTGTTTGTTTCCTTGTTTAGACATGCCTATCTAATATATTACTATAGTAGTCATTGGAAAATTTAAAAATATTTAATGAATACTTCTTGGTAATCCAAATATCAGAAATACTTCTTCAATAATCAAAAATAATGGTGTAAAATTGTGCTGTTTAATGAGTGATGGCCTTAATGCACCCATTGAAATTACTTTCCTCATTTGGACCTGTAATCTCCTACAAACAGTTTTCATTTCCTTTTGGATAATATGGAAGTTCAGAATGCCACTTATCATTAAATTGGTATGTTCATCTAGAAGAATAAAGGATTTCAGTTTTTGAGTTTTGACAGCACCTTTGGGTCAGTTTCTGGATTTAGCTGTTTGTTCAGTCTTCTCCAGCTACACTAATATGAATTCCTGCACGTATGAAAAAGCTTTGTGAAGCATAACATGTCTACAGACTTTTCTGTAAATGTAGCAAGGAAAATCAGACAAGATGGGTACATCAGGGGGAAAAATTCTGGCTGAGCAGTCAACTTGCAATAAAAAAGAGAAGTGAAGGCTGTGTAAATTAATGGCTGAAGTAGCACAACATCCTTTTGGAAGATGCAGACCAGAAGTGTGAGGACAGGACTGAGTCAGGCAGGATATTATAAATTGCCAACTTTAAGCATTCTGTTTCTTCTCAGATGTAGACAAACACTAATCCCAACCAAGCCACTGTGTGCTCCATATTCATGAATGAAAAGCCTTTTTTTTATTGTCTGCTTCAAGGAAATCGTTCCCAGAACTGAGATTATCTTCTGAAGCTGAAAATTTTGGATGAATAGGTGAGTTTTGAGAACTGGTTAAACAATAGAAAAATGAATAAATGTCAACCCCAACATAACCAAAGCAGTTTCCATAGGAACACAGATGTGTAGCTCCTGTGCATGACAGATTTAGTAATTTGATTGCATGTTTGTTCTGACCATACAATTGAAAAAAAACATTTTTGAGCTCTACTATTTGAGGATCCTAACAAGGGTGTTGTGCTAATGGCTCCTGAAATACCCCTAAACTCCTGTGTGAACGTTTGTAGCTGTATATGGCCCACAAAGGATCAGAAGCAGAAGTTGTTAGGTGATGAGTTCCCGGTTAGCCTTGGCAAAGTGCTTTGCCTATGGCTAGGATAAAGAAAATGTGCATGGACACATCCTTTAATGTGTTCCCCAGAGATTTTGGAAGCCAAAGCTGAGGTGACACTGGGCAGTGACCTTTATCCAGGAAATGCTGTGTTTCCCTAGGTTGCCATGAGGGTCAGTGTTCTCTAATGCTCCTTGTGTGGTGCCCTTCAGGGCTCTTCAGCCTCTCCTGCTGCTGACTCTCCTCTCATTGCCAAACTAAACATTAAAACCAACTAAAGCCTCTCAAGACAAAAGCCACATTTCATGGAACCATGGAATGGTTTGGGTTGGAAGGCACCTTAAAGATGCTTCAGTTCCAATGCCCTTCTGTGGATGGGGACACCTCCCACTATGGCAGGTGGCTCTGAACCCCTTCCAACATGGCCTTGGACACTTCCAGTGATGGGACAGCCACAGCTCTGTAGAGGTGTGTGACTCCCTGAAGACTTTTAGAAATATAATTGATTACAGTTAACTTTTTGATTAATGTGAAACATTCCAGTGTCCAATAACTTGTTCTGGCTGAGCTTTGTAGCCTAATGAGTTGAGTCTGCATGAAACTTTCTAATCTGCATAAAGGTCAACCAGTCAATAATTCTAGCTTCTGCTGCTTTAACACATTGAAGTGCTCACGAAGATGAAAAAGCTTCTCTGCTAACTCAAGTGGCCTTGCTTTTTTTTTTTTCTTTTTTCTTTTCAGATTCAAAGTCACAACCTGAGTGATGCTTTAAGTTTTAGCTTTCATATTTTTCAGATTCTGTACTGTCTTAGTGTGTAACTCTAAACTTCATATAAAGTGTTACTAAGTTCTCTTCACAGCTTAGATAGACAAAACTTTTCCCAGCCTGAGAACCAAGGACACCATTGCAGCTTCAGGCCCAAAAAGTGTAAACACCAGTGAATTGAGGAGAGCAATCTGGGAGGATAGGGCTTCATAACCTGAAGCTGTAATTGGACAATTGACCCCAGTATGTCAAAACTTATAAAAGTGTGAAAACTTGTGACCATTTTGGGTCCATCTGGGGTAGAGTCACGGCCAGGCTCTTGTACTGCCCAAGGTGTATCCTTTGAAAGCCTTTTATGAAATCCCTACTTTATTCCTTTAACTCTGTCTAGCCCCTGTTCCAGGGAGCCTCTCCAGGCATCATGAACCCCTCTGTTTATGAAATCCCTACTTTATTCCTTTAACTCTGTCTAGCTCCTGTTCCAGGGAGCCTCTCCAGGCATCATGAACCCCTCTGTTGTGGCACTGTGCCTCAGCAGATGCCAGTGGTGCTTAACTGCCTTGGAGATACTGTGCCATGACTTATGTCTCTTATTTCTGCTGTAGTTACAAGGAGTATCTAAATTGGAACATAAATTGTCTCTGGTTAATTCTTTCATTAAATGAGCAATGTGGACTGCTAAGCATTATTATTCCCATTTTACAATTGAAGAAATGCAGTTAGTGATGTCTCAGTGATGCGGATGTGAATATTTAGTTGCATATCTGCACTCTCATGAGTATCATAAATAAGCCCAAAATCGGGCATGTTTCAACTGTTGGAGTCATTGAAAAGAGACTGATAATGAAGATAAATTTGTGCATATGCTGTACTTGTTCTGAATGTACAATTGCTGCTTATTTCTGCAAGAATCAAAGGCGAGCTCTGAACTCTGGCTACTGAATGCTCCAGGAAAATGTGAAAGCCCAAAAAATTCAGTCCCAGAATGGGATTTAGTGATACCATTGATCTCTTTGTTGTAGCAAGCCCAGGCACTTTAACAGAGATGTTCACATTTAGACACCCTTTTTTATCTGGTATATGATTTTCTGGAGATAAGGATGCACATTACAATCTGGCAGTATTTTTCAAAGATTTGTCTTTTTTTTTAAAGAAAAAAAAAACTTCTTTTGTTACAGATCACTTATTTTTGCAAGATGTATGTTACCTTTCAGAACAGTGGGAGTACAGGACTGGGTGTTTGTAAATATTTTCTTACATTCCCAGACATTTTGTGTATCGATGTATGGGTTTCAGCACTTCAGTTAATCAGAAATGTCTGAATGGAGCATCAAGAACACTGAGCTCTGAGGTGTGTCTGTGGCTGCTCTTGGAGTATTTGAGTTGTGAAACAAAGAAATGGATTTCACCAATTTAACTTTCACAGTGTGACTTCTTAAAATACTTAATTTTGGCTCCTCAAATCACCTTGCAAAACCAAAATGGAAATTAGTGGTGCAAATTGACACTGGTGTCAGCATTTTTTTTTCCTCTGATATGCAGTGTTTTTCCAGATCCAGGAAAGGATCTGGTGTGGCACAGCTGAAATACCTGTGTTGGGGTGTGCTTTCCGTGTCTGGTGTGCAGCAAGCACATGGGGTCATGCAGATTGAAATGACTGTTTAAGCATAGCATGATGTTACTATTCATTGCACTGGATGATGATGTTATTAAAATATTCCAGGAATACAGAGCCTTTCGGCACACAAATGCTCCAGGGCTGTAATTAGGTAGTTGGGAGTTTTTTTCCTTTTGTGACCTGCCACCAGAGCTGGGACATTGGGGATCTCACAGGCACATGTAAACCTTGTCAGTTTGTGGAGAGCTGAGCTCCTTGGTCAGATGTATTTGTGAGATCCTGCAGGGAGCCGAGGAAATCTATGTTTCAAATACCCTGTGCCCTGCAGAGAGAGCTTTCATGTAGGCACTTGCTGCAGATCTTGGAGGAAACGCTGAACTTTTAAGTGCTCACTGGTGTGTGTCTCATCCAGCCCAAGGGAAATAATTGGGAAGTGTTTATAAAATACAGCCTTGCCATCAGCGTTCGGAGGGGAATGGGAGAAAATGGGATCCTGTGGTGTGGCAACTGTACTCAGAATTGTAATAAAACAGCTGAAGAAAGGAGATTTGTGTGATGTGTTGTAGCTAGAAAGAGGATCAGAAGCTGCCACATCTGCAGGCTTGTTGTGGAGTAAATGAGAAATATTTTTATTTCTTATTTCATTATCATTATGCCAGTCCTTTAAAACCATTCCTGAAGAATAGAGTGTCTCAGTGCAAGGAAGAATTACATCTTTTCTGCAGACTGCTTTGTATGAATATAGGATTTTTTTTCCCCCATAATGGGAATGTTTGTTGTTTTACCATCAAAACAGACACACCATGTGTACATCTGCCTATTAGCATACGAATGACAAAATTGCATATAGAAATGTGATGATCATATTTAACAGCAGGGATCACATTTGGGTACAACATCTGTCAGTTCTTTGTGACCAGCATAAGAGATTGCTTTAGGGCCATTGCATTGTGTGGGATTAATCTAAATTAAAGTTTTGATTTAACTGTTATTCCCAGTCCTTGAAAGAACACGCAAACTTTGTATTGGTCTAGAAAGCAGGAGCAGAGGGTGCAGAGTTTGCCCTGTGCTGTTTTGTGGGGTGGAGTGTTAGTGCTGGAGTAAGAGTAAATCTCATATACTCTTAAACTTCCACAGAGTGAATTCTGCTTCTTCCTCCAATTCCCAGTGTGTAAATTAGGGGTAGCTCAAGGAAGCTGCAGGGTTGCACTGATGCAAACTGAGTGCTTCTTTCCCTGATAGCTTCAGAATTCACAGCTTTAGTACAGTTTTTCATGTATGCACTCGTCTTCAGATTCCTGAAATAGAAATGATCACAGGCTGGTGCCCTCAGACCAGCTCTGCTCCCCATGAGCAGAGGACTCATTATGTTAATCACCATGGAAAGGATGCATTTCATGGGAGAACAGAAAAAACATTTTTTCTCTCTATTTTCAGACAGATGTTCAAGAAAGCTGCCTTTTTTCAAGTGCCTGCACTGTGAAATCTCAGATATTTATTGTTCAGTATGGGATGGATGTGAGAAGGGTTGCTGGGTGATGCCGAGAGTGGCTGCACCCTCTGAACATCTGGGAGGCCTCTGTACCTGCAGTGTGCAGATCTCCACCCTGCCAGCCACAGTCTGTGCTGGAGGGGCACAATTTCTAATGCAAAGTAAAGCAGACTCAGAAAGAACAGTTGCACAAATTTCTCCTTTCACCTCTGCAGTTTGCTTTTTGCCTAAATAAGACAGCTCTGATTTATCATATGTGGGGGGATTGTGGGGTTTTATTCTTTAGGTATTTGCTTCATCTTAGAGCATGCTTTAACAATACAAACATCTCAACATCCCAATGCTGTTCTCCCATCTATGGAGTTTAGAGGTCAGTGTGGTTAAACCCCATTATCAAACCAAGAGTGGCTTAAGGTAAAACAAATTAGATAGGAAAGGAAGATTTCTAAACAGCATTTTTTTAAACCCTCATGCATTTGGAGGAGGTTAGTAAGCAGATCAAAATGATCTTTCCAAGGAAGCTGATTGTCCTCTCACCCATGGGACAGTGGGTAGAGAAAGGGGTCACGGCTGGTTCAGATGACATGGAACATCTTTGAATTTGCCAGCGCCACAGATCCCCTTCTGCTTTTTTCCTCTGACCTGTGTTTGCTTCACTGTCAAGCTTTGTGTGAATAATGTTTGAAAGTATTGACATCTAAAGAGTAAGAGCAGTGATGTATGAAAGGCAGCATTTTACAAACTCCAGATGATACATCTTAGTGTTTAATCATAGACTCAAAATCACACATTACAAAATTGTGTTTATGGGTTTTTTTCCCTCTTTGCATACAATTTTGATAAACCAGAATTTCTTCAAGATATTGTATGAAATTCTCTCAAAGGAGGCAAAGGGGATTGTTTTGTGGCTCCATCAAAGTGTATAAAGAACATAAACTTGCCTTTCATGATATTATCAATCAAATGCTTATTTTGGAGTTGTTGCCATCATCCAAGACTTTCTTTGAAGAGGAAGTCAAAAGGTCAAGATTTCACAGACTGTTCTCTCCATGGACTTCTTCTGTGTGTATGGGTTTTTGATTCAGAGAATGATGGCTGGAGTTTGAAAACAGTTTAGAGCATAGCAGCAGTGAGTGATCTCAGGGGGAAGGTTTTTAAAGGCTCAGAGGGGCACAGAGCAGCTGCACCCCTTAGGAAGGTCCAATAACTGGGTGAGGACTCTGCTGCTGCCCTGGGGGGGTTCCTGGGTAGGTACCTAACGTGGTTTTTTATAATGTTATGTCCAGAATGACACTTCTGAAGTTAGTGACACTCTGCTTTGAGCATATTAGAAATTACAAGCAATAGGATCACTGTAAACCTTTGCCTATGTGATATAAAAGTCCATTTTCTCCATTCCTCTGACACCCTTTACAGGTGCAACGTCGTGGTGCTGTTCTTTATCCAGCTCCACATCAAGTTAAAAAGAATCTATTTGGAGTGTTTCTTTATCTTTTGTTCTTATTTTTATAAATTAATTATTTTTAGAATGCCTTTTAGACCATGTAGACTTCTGTTATTCCATCAATCTTGGTGAATGCAGGGGCAATATTTTTTATATTAATAGTATTGCATTGTTAGAATAAATCAGTGCCAAATTATTTACTGCCCTCTTATGCAAAGTACTGCACATTCCCAGGGGCTTGGTTTGTCCATGTCTAAAAAAATTTGGATCTTCTGCTGCACTATCAACTGATACTTGTCTTTAAAGTGTGCTCTTTTTGTCTCAGTTGCAATGCTGCTCCCTTTGCAGTACAAAAGGACGATGAGCTTTTTCCTGCAGTCCGTTCCCATAACCCTGGAATGTAAAACTCACTGCCAGCTGAGGTACAAAGCAGCTGGCACCGAACAGAAAGGACACAAAAGATTGACCAGAATTCAAACTACCACAAAATGAAATTAAAATAATCTCCTATCAGCAGCATCTCAGAAGTACAGTTTTGTTTGAACAATGAAAACTAGCATTTCAATTACATAATGGACCTGAACAGAACCACAGAGCATAAGAGGAAAATTCAGAACACTTAGGACAGCTGAGCTCCTCTGAGCTTTTCTTGGCTAAAATGAAAGGCAGTGGCAGACGAATGCATTGAATACTGTAAAAATAATAATGTTCTTTGGTATTTACTGCCTGTCACTGGAAGATCTCCAAGAGTTTTTCTTTAAATAATAATTAAGCATTGCATTTAATTTTAATACATGTTCAAGGGTGGTTTGATTTTGTACTTTTGTAAGTTCTAGAAATGTGGTATTTTTTTCTTTTTGTTTCTTTTTCTTTATTTATCCCTGGTTAGAAATAAGGTGAATGGTAAATCTAGGAATAAAGTCAAGATGTTGTCAGTCACTCTGGCATGTGAAAAGAGGAGAAATTAATTTTCTCTTCCTTCAAGTTGAAACACTATAAATGCCACAGGCTGCCTGATCTAATATTTATCTTGTCATTTCCCAAAAGGGCTGTTTCCTTTCCTGGCAGGTGAGTATTCTGCCCTTTCCATTTTGGGAGTGATCCTGCATTTCGCAGAAGCCCACATCTCCCAAAGAGAAGTTGGACGTAAATTTTCACCTGAGTGTAAATCAATAAATTTGAAAAATGGCCATAATCTGGGTACCTGGTACCTTTTAAAATCATTAAACTATATATTAGGCAAAAGGAAATAAGGGCAAAATGAATTAGAAGTGAGGAAACTAGGTGGTTTTTTCACCTCTGATTTTTAAGGGGTGAATTTAATGGAGGATCAATAGAGCTGGCAAGGGTCAGCTTTACTTTAGCAAGGTAATATATGCAGTTCTCAACATCGTCTTCTGCAGCACCTCAGCCATGACCATCAGTACTCTGTGACTCCTGTAGTGCATCAGTTTGAAGCAAAGAATGCCAATCTGCTGTCTTGTGCACTGATCTATGAGCAAATCTATAATAATAGAATTTAGTCGTCGAAGGATGTTGTATGAACATTAATTAACCTTTAAAAATAAGTATGAGGAAAGTAATGCTGTTCCTGTTTCAGAGCTTGTGGTAGCTAAAATATGGGAAGATGAGCTTGGCTGGGTTTTTCAAAAATTGCAAGGGTTCATTTGGAGTACAAGGAAGGGCAAGTGCTCAAATCTTGGGGTACAGCTTTGTGTGAAAGACATCCTAGAAAATCAGGTAATCCCTGCAGACATCCCAAGCTGTGGAGGGGTCCCAGGTCTGGTGCACGACAGGACCTCAGCACATGTCTGTTCATGAGGTGATGGGTTTTTTGGGAGGTTTTGCTATCGATTAGAGAGATTTTAGGCCATTTTGTACATATCTTAACCATCCAAGTAGGGATTTGTGCTGATACCTAGTGGCAAAACATGGTGGTACAAGTCCCATAAGAGCAGCTTTGTGTGCCCCATGACAGTGTGTGTTTTGAAGCTGTGTGTGGGTGTGACTCTGTGTGCCTGTACCAGCATCTCCTCCTGAACCATCTGAACGTCTCTTTTCCCTAGCATATAAAATAACACATCCTTGTGACATATTATTGGCTCTTTCATTAGAGTTAATTTCTTCTCTTGTTTATTTTATTGCACTGACTTAAGAAATACACAATACCACGCTTGTCATTGCCTTAGGATTTTTTTCTCTATAAATATTATCTTCTTGATGATTCCGAGAATTCTGAAGAAAAAAAAAAAATATTGATTTCTCTGTGTCAAAAGGCTCTTCTGTATCTCATAAATATTCTTTTTGTCAGGATTTAATAATTCGTTGTCCAAGCCAGTGCTTAAGTAAAATAGATTTACGTTAATACAAACTTTCTTTGGTATTTAGATGATCAATTTTTCAAATGAGGAAAAAAGGGAAGGTGTCAGGAGCAGCAAATTATCACATGTACTATGGTTTACTTGTTGTCTTGGGTTTAAAGCAGATGATTTGGAAAAAGAGTTCATAGGGAAGATGTTAAAATGCATTTAGGGAAGGAGGCACTTTTGCACAGCAGCCTTAGGGGTGATACTGCTATTCAGAGTCAGTGGAGATGTTGAATCAAAATGTTTGCAGGATGGTTTCCTACACTTGTCTTGGACAACATCTGGAAATATGAATATTAGAATTGATTTTCAGATTTCTATTAAACCTGAAAGCTCCAGTCCAGCGTGCTGAAAAAGCATTTTTCCAGGTTTGCTGGGCTCAGGCAGGTGCCAGCTGTGCACCCATGGGCAGGGAGAGGCTTTCCTCAGGAGTGAGCAGGAGTCTCCACAGGCCAGGGCGTCCCTTCTCCTTGCTGAAGGTAAGAGGGCTCGGGCTGTGCAGGAGTTCATGAATCAGTGAAAGCACAGGGACTGCAGTTAGAGGTGATGAAAATGAGACCAGCACTCGCTTCTACTCACTGTGCTAAAAGCCAGCTGGGGACTGAGGAGATAAAGACAGCTGGTTCAGTCTTAATCTTTTGGGCTGTTTTTGCCTGTTAAGCACTTGACAAACTGGGAATAAATGCATATTACAACTCAGATAAAGGAAAACAAAAAAATCCCAAAAGCTGGGTGTATTGCCTGCCTTCACTGGCCCACTTATTCTTACATTTTTTTTAAAGGGTGTCCTTATGGGTGTTGTTCCTTATGGGTAATACCTCTATATGTCAGCTGAGTTTTGTTGCTGACTCTCTAAAAATGAGGAATACAATTTAGAAATAAATCAGTTCCTAATTTAATTACATGAGCTTTGTTTTTAATTGCATGCTTCTACTAATAGAACAGCAGATCATGTAAAATTGAGAATGGAAAAATAAATTCACAGGATATTTTTCTTAGTGATTTTGGTGAGTGGTTATGTTACAAAATCATACTTTATCCACAAACTGAATTGGGAAATCAAACTAGAATGCAGATATTTTGTTACATGTTTATTGATGTTTTTTATTTTAACGGGACTCCAAGTTTGACTTGCTGCCTGATGAAAATCGAGGGTTATATTTCTTCCTGCAGCAAAGTTTCAGACCAATGAGCCTCCTGGCAGGGTGATCAGAGCTGAGATTCAGTGATGGCTGCACAGATTGCCATGTGATATTGTATGTAATTAGCATTTGTTGTTCAGAATTCTTCTCAGTTATACCAGTGAGAAGCCACAAGTACTCTCCTGAGATCAATGTATTTTCTCTGCTATTTGCACTGCTGAAATCACAGTTTAGCTCATTGTATGTTTGTATAATATGTTGTACACAACTGTGAATGCATATTTGATTATAATAGAAATGTGATTAAATTTCAGCTTTGTTCACTTCACCTGCTTTTGCTCACTGTATCTCTGCTGAGATTTATTCTGGCGTTCAGAACTCTTCAACTGATTCATGTGGCTGCCAGAGAAATGAAAACAGCAAACAACAAACAAATAAAAACCCTTCTGCCAAGACCTTGATTCTTTTTCTTCCTGCAAACACAGGTTTCATCTCTGCTACTGTGGCAAATTTATACACTGGGTATTTCCATTCCCTGCAGCAACAGAAATAGAGGCTCACAGCCAAACCAAAAGAAATAGATAGGTCTTCAAATACTAACTTTAAAATACAGTTCGTAGGTATAATTTCCTGTGTTTGTAGCTTGTTTTCCAAGAGGAAAATTGAAAATTATCCTGGTGATTTGAGCAAGATTGCAGTGTGTGGAACGAGGCTGGAGTGTCTCAGGGCCGTGCTCTGGGCTTGCCCAGCGTCAATCCCCGCATTTCCGTCAGGGCACCTCTGCAGTGCCAGGCACCAAGAGCTCCACAGTGATGCATCAGCCTCTGCCAGCACCACTGTCCTGCCTCTGTCCAGGGGAGCCAAGCTCTTGGGGAAAATCAGCCCTCTGCTTTAAGGCCTGTCGGCCTAAGCCCAAGTGCTCCTCCTGTAATTTTTCCTTTAGGTTCCATCCAGTTTCATGGAGCAAGCCTGTGTTTGTTGCCGGCTTCTCTCCCTGTTTCAAACAGATAAACCCAAGATATTCCTTCTGAAAAAGAATAGCAAATACAGCCACAGAACTTGCCTCTGTGTATGAATTAGCGCAACATAGTTCTCCTTTTCAGTGGGAAACAATGTGCCACTGACTGGATCAATAAAAATTGATTTTTGAATAGGGAGTAGAAGCAAACAATTGCATAAAGGGGGAAATAATCTTATGCTGAAAGCAATTGAGTAATACACATTTTACCAGGAACCCATGAGTGTGTAGAGATGAAAAATAAAGCAGGACATTTATGACCTCGGGGAAAAAAAAAAAGAAGTTAAATGAGGTTTTAATTCTGATTTGCGATATTTTTATGACTAATATAGAACAAAGTATCTAATTTTATTCTAAGCAGGGTGGTTCAGGGTTTGTTTTTGGTTTTTTTTTTTTGTCTTTGCTGGCTTATTTCTATTCACTTGTGAGAGAAGTGTGCTAAATAGACCCAGAAGGGCTTTCAAAGGATAGATTGCTATTGCTTTCGCTTGTACAAAAAGGTTAATTATGGAGGTTGGGAAAATGTTGCTGCTTTAATGATAAGGGACTGCTGTACAGAAATGACTGACTGAGCTAGTTTTCAGGGTCATCTTAATTTAAAATAAATGACAAAACATCAGGCTCCTTGATCATTCTGAGCATTAAAAATGAAAGGTCCGACATGCATGAGAAATACCTAATGATCAGAAAATCTGATAGGTAACAGAGGAGGAGCTCAACCAAAAAATAATTCATTAGAATTTCTGTGTAACACAATCTTTCTAGAAATTAATTTTAAAAAATGTACAGAACCAAAGTTGTAGAATTTTTGCCTGAGTTTATAGACTGTTAAATAAAACAGAATTTGTAATAAATTGAACTGTAATTTATACCTCTATTTTTTATGCTTCTCTTCATGGTGCCTCTTCTACCATTCCAGTCAATTAGGCACTGCAGAATTTCAAAGGAGAACAGAATTTGGATTTTATTGTTGACATACTAAACTTGATGTATTATCACCATTTTTGCTTTAGTATTGGTGCTGTAATACAAGTTTTCACATAGAAAATATGTATTTCCTCCATTTTTGCACTAAAGGCTGAAAAAGTGAAAGGTCTATTCAAGGTTTATGCCACACTTCTTTGCCAGGAGCATGAAGGCCTGTAAAGCACAATGTTTACTAGAAAATACAGGAAAGACTCTGCCTGTCAAATTGAGAGTGATTGCTTTAGAGCATCATCCTTGAAAAGTGCTGAGAGCAATGGTGGGTGAACCTCAGTAGATTCCAGAGATTCACATTCTGCCTAAATAAGTGTCTTAAAGAATGCATTGAGTCCAGTGAAAATCGCTGCAGGCCAGTGAAGCTGTGAGAAATCCTGCAATAAGCAAATGTCCTCTGGGATCAGCATCCGGGTGCCCTTGAGGGTCTCCTCTGTGAGCAGTGCTAGCACAGGTTGTTGGGATCCTGGGCTGTTCTGGGCTGGGAATGGTTGGTGCTCTCTGCCAAGCCAGTCCCGGAAAAAATTCACAGCAGAGGGGAGTCCTCTAGGGCTCAGATGCAATTTATTTTTTAATACCTTCTGTATCCATTGCCTTATGGTTTTGGACCACTGTCATTGTTTTAGGTCATCTGTAAGTCTCAGAGTTATGTTTGAGCACCAAGCCCAAGCTACAGAGAGTTAGAATTTTCCCATTTCCGTTTTTTCTTTTTGGTGTTGCAGGAATATGCATTGATTTTTGAAGACAGACATTTTGTGTCTTACTCCACCATAATGACTTGCTTGCATTGAAAAGAATCCTCCTACTGTTGGAGCAGAATATCTGTAGGAAGTGCCCAAGCAATAATCTCGTCAGCATTCCCAAGATTCTCCATTTGGTTTTAATTCTCCAGAATCCAATACCCAGTATTTAAAAAATTTATAATCCTAGCCTGTTGCTGTTGCAGTCAATGAAAAAATATGTAAAAGTAATGAAGAACTGATAATACAGTAGAAATTAGCAAAGATAGATATTTGGAAGTTATTGCATTAATTTAAAATTCATAAAATTAATGAGTTTTGTATAAAAATTACTATCTCAAGATACTTAGAATGAAAACAGTTATTAGAAACATTATTAATATTAGAATGAAGAAACATTTTGCTTTTTCTCCTCAATTTTTTATGCTTGCCGTTTGCAATTTTGTATTATGTTGTTCTTACAAATTGTGACCGTGCAGGAACAATAGTGCTGGAATTTCAGTGGTGATGAAATATGTGATCTCAGCCAAGTGTTACTTATGTGAATTATTAATATACACATATTTTTGCTTCTGTTTGTTTCTTTATTGCTTCTTAAGTGGAACAGATGTGATTTTCCCAGTGTTTGAGGACAGGACTGGCCCTCACTTGGGCTGTGAGGTTTTGGTTCAGATCAGCTGTACTTGCTGGTATCACGATGTTGCCCAGTGGCTTCACAGACTGAGCTTGAAACTCTAACAGATATCAGGAGGTTGTTAAGCTATCCCTTAAAATTACATATGTATTATATATATGTGTGTGTGTTTGTATGTGTATATATATATATATATATATATATATATATATATATATATATATATATATATATATATAGTTTTGTGAGCTGCTGTGCTTCTGTGGTTCATCTCCTGTCTGGTTGGTAAGAGTTACAAGACTGACTCCCAAAATAACATACAACATTGGCTACCATATCCTACAACAAAGAGCAAAACTGTTGCTCGTTCCAGGGAGTCATTACTTAGATCTTGGCAGAGACAAAACGTTGGAGTTAAAGAAAATACTACTGGGGAAGTGATGTGGGAAAGCTGGTCATGGATGCTGAGGCTCAAAGTGATGAGAGCTGGAGCTGGAGCTGCAGGAGGGGACTCTTGGGGGATAGAGAGGGCCACTGCAAACAGAGATAGGTGGCACTGCAAATGTAGATTGGTAACTGGAGGCAAGCCAAAGAACTGGAGAAGAACAGCATTTAGTAGGAAAACACTGTGCTCAGCAAAGGGGTTAGTAGCTTGGAATTTTGTGCTTCGTCCAAGAGAGTCTTGGAAGCTTAGAGAATAGAAAATTAGAATTATGATTATTGAGAGTCTGGAAAATTGTGGGGATGAAAAAGAGTGGAAGGAGGGGTTGGGATGAAAAGCGTTTTAGTGTGACTGTGTTTGCAGTGAGTTGATCGAGCCAATGCTTTGGTGAAAACTCCCCAGTGCTGGAGGTTTGCCTGGGGGAGTAAATGCAGAATATCTCTGTGCTCCAGAGATCTCATGGACATTAGACAGCCCTGGCTCAGACTGCCATTCAGCTCCTTTTTGGTAGACAAATTTTAACTTATTTAATACATTTTTTCATGTGTAGTCTACTTAAAAGCAGAGTGTGTTTTATTGAAATGCCTCCCCCAACAAACCTAAAATATAAACAGTTGGCTTTGCTTATTCTGAAACATGTAGCTTTGTTAGGACAAATGGCTCCATTTGTTTTTGTTTCACATGAATACAGGAAATAAATATTTTCATTTGCTGTGGTTGTTCCTTACTGGTATGTTAAAGTCTTCAGCATAAGCAGCATATATAGATTTAAGAGTTAACCAGGACTTAAGTGTAATTCCTTTTGAGCATTTAGCTATTAACTTCATGCAAGTAAAGCCATTGAGTTGCTTATTTAATGATTTATTTGTTTATATGGAAAATCAATTAGCACAGCTCCTGGGGTTCCCTTACCTTTTTTCTTGAAGGATTCTCCCCAGGAGCAGTGCTGGCACAGCGAGCTTTTGGCATCCACGAAGTGCCTCAGTTCACAGGGGGTTCCTGAGGTGCAGGAACCTGCCAAGTCCATGCACCAGAGCAGGGGAGGAGCTGGGGACTGAGACTTCAGAGCCTTTGAACTTGCTCTTACAGCCAACATTAAGAAATACCAGCCTTGGGTGTTGATGGGGGAAGGTAATGTTAATGGAAAGGAAAGCATCATTGCTTTATTTGAATAATTAGTGGCTGCAAAAGGCTTAGTTCTAGCCTTTGCTCTTATGAGCACTTGCCACTTGTTTTTCTTTCGTCTCCTGCTTTTGTCAAGATGGTGGATGGTCTCTAGGACATGTATGTGTGCTGAGGAGAAGTGTGCTGGAATAGATCTTTTGGCATGGGGATGCAGGGAGAGGTGCTGGGCTCATCTCTCTGATTTGCTGCCAGTTCAGCTGGTTCTGGTCCCTGGTGGCCCCAGGCTGGTCTCTTCAGAGCAGGAGAGCCCAGTGCCTCCAAGCTGTGTGCTGGGCTTTTCTATCCCTGCTTTGAAGCAGCTCTGCAGACTCTCGGGAGTCTCTC
Organism: Ammospiza caudacuta; assembly: GCF_027887145.1. Lineage (NCBI taxonomy): Eukaryota > Metazoa > Chordata > Aves > Passeriformes > Passerellidae > Ammospiza > Ammospiza caudacuta. The sequence goes on along the minus strand of NC_080600.1, from coordinate 39,680,512 downwards.
TTGAAGCCTCCAGCATTTTTTGCCTGAATTGGTCCAAATTCACAAAGTGGTCTGTGTACGCTTGCCACACTGAGATAAATCAAGTTTTTTTCCATGGAAAGTAAATTATATTCCCATTTATCTGCCTGCAGATGCTTATTAACCGGAAGTCTTCTAGGTCAAGAAAGCTCAAAGCGAAAAGCTGTTGATGGGCAGTGAAGCCCACACATTCTGCTGGCACTCAAATACAGAATGGGCACCAGCACCCACCAAGATCCCTTTGGAGCTGGGGTTTTGGCAGCAGACGCGCTTGTAGCTACCAAATCCCAAATTAAAAACAAATGGCATTGACAGCACAAGGGAGACACGTGCTGTCAATAACATTGTTTTGAATCAACATGTGAAGGAGTGACACTGAGGTTGGGTGAATAAAACCCAGGCCTCTTGACCTTATCATTCTTATTTTCAACAGACATTCAAGAACAACTGATTTTTGATTCCAGATTTCTCTAAGCACTCACTGTAAATAAGAAGGGAAACTGTAAATAAGAAGAGAAACCGTAAATAAAACAGCAATAACCAATCTTCTAAATTCCTTTATTTTTAATCTTGGTATCGTAGAACTTCCTAAAGAGCAGATATTTTGACAGTTATATTTAGCTTAGGAGTCTAAATATTCAATTTTTTAAATCATAGAAATGAAAAGGTAGTGCTGTTTTTAAAATTGCAACTATTGAAACAGTCGTCTTTATATGGCTTGTAAGAAGTCTGATAACTTTGAAGGAAGCTGAGAAAAAAGAATATTTAAACCTGGATGGAAGCATCACTCCTCCAGTACTGGTTTATAATTATGCCCAGTTTTGAAACTCAAGATTCAGAAAAGAGATTATTATTTTTCATAGATAGGATGTCATGAGACATTTCCGAGTTTATTAACCCATGCTGCTCAGCAGAGGAAAGGCAGAGCAAACATCAGATCCCCACTGGAGAGAGTTTGGTCATTGTGTGGCGTGTTGATGGAGTGAAACAGTGACATTCAGCAAACAGGTTTTAAGGCTTGTGTGGCAGATATGAAATGCAGAGTAAATATTCCTAGTGGGCTGTGTAAGCCTTTGCCATCAGCGTCTCCGATTGCCTCCGTCAATCACCGCCCCCCCGGGACTGGCCTTGTGCTGCACAGCCTCATTGACTTTTATTGTGGGGTGTATTTCATCCTCTGAAGGGAGGAAACACTCTGTGCATGCAGCTTGCTCTGCAGGGCAAGGGAAGGAGTTTGGTGGAGAGGGAATCAGGACCACCCCTTGCTCTTGGTTGAAGAGGAAATGGACATTTGACAAAAGGATGTGGTGACAGAACAAGGGAGAGTGGATTCATGGGGACAGTAGAATAAGATTTTATTAGATATTTGGAAAAGTTCTCTGTGACAGTTTTCGCAGGGGTCTTATGATGAGGGAAGAGACGAGAATGTTGACTCCATGTTTCTGAAGGCTTGATTTATTATTTTATGATATCTATTATATTAAAACTATACTAAAAGAATAGAAGAAAGGATTTCATCAGAAGGCTAGCTAAGCATAGAAAAAGAAGGAATGATAACAAAGGCTCCTGTGTTGGACAGAGAGTCGAGCCAGCTGACTGTGATTGGCCATTAATTAGAAACAACCCCATGAGACCAATCCCAGATGCACCTGTTGCATTCCCAGCAGCAGATAATCATTGTTTACATTTTGTTCCTGAGGCCTCACATCTTCTCAGGAGAAAAAATCCTAAGGAAAGGATTTTTCAGAAAATATGTCTGTGACAGTTCTCTGCTGTGAGGGTGGTGAGGACCTGGCACAAGTGTCCCAGAGAAGCTGTGGCTGCCCCATTCCTGGAAGTGTCCCAGGCCAGGCTGGGTTTAGCTCTGGGCAGCCTGGTCTAGTGGAAGGTGTCCCTGCCCATGGCAGAGCAATGGAGCTGGGTGGTCTTGGAAGTTCCTTCCAACCTAATTCTGTGACTTTATGATTCTGTGATTCTATGCTCTATTTCAGTAGACATCAGTGGCCTGAAATTAAATTAATTTATTATATTTTTTCCAATATTCTGCACATACTTTCAGGTGCTATAACTGTGCCCATGGTGTCAATTGTAATTTTTTCACCTTCTCTCAATTTTCACCTCTACAGCTCCGTGAGAGCCTGACATGTGCAACAGGCAGCCAGACTGAGACTTAATTCTACAGTCTGCCCCTGACAGGAATATGTGCATAGTACCCATTAAAATGGAGAGACTTCAGCACAGAAGCAGTGGTCTGTTTGGACACAGCTGGAAAAACTGGAGATTAAATATATTTTTTCAGAACAGCAGCTGTGAAGCTGGTGACTCACTGCAAAAACTGCTGACAGGATCCTGCTCTGCATGTATTTTTAACAGATGCAGTAATAAATGTATAAAATACAGTTAAAAATAAAAAGTATTAAATCTCCATTAGGAAAAAAAAATAAAGTGCCATAGTTATCTAGCAGATAATTTCTTCAGGGAAAATTTTAGTTCTTAAAAGTACCAGAAGATAAATTAAATAGGTTACATCACTAATCCTTGTTCAATCTGTGGAGATCATTGGCTTGGAGATGTTGGGAAAAAATTGAAAAAATAAAAGATTTTTTGATGTGCTTTTGAGAGAGAGATTGGAATAAGTGCTGAAAATCAGAGTGGATTGATCATTTTGAATATGACATCAAGGCAAATCAGGGTAAATGAAAATAATTTGGGGGAAAGCCCTATTTTAAGTACTGTCAAGGAAGATACATCCTTTGTGGAGTTGAGAGAGATTATTCTCATAAATGAGCATGTTTCACAATGAAAATACTCAATTCTGTGTTACCAGCCTCCATTGCCAAACAGGAGATAGCCCTGCAAGCCCTGCTGGCAAAAGGATCACACATTTCCACTCAGTGGACACCAAATAGTGTCACATACAAGAATTTGGGTGCAGTTGGTCAGGAAAAGTAGAAGCAAAAGATTATCATTAAAGCCCATAAATCACTGTGGTTGGATTTTTTGGGGTGCCTCAGCTTGTTGGATGACATCCCTGGTGAGCAGTAACTGAGGAATGGCATTCCCACTAGGGCAAGTTGAACCCTAGGAGAATCTTGTGAGTGTTCCCAGTTAATTAAGATATTACAAGTTCAGCAAAAATAATAAACCAGTAAAAAGTGTAGTATATGTAGATACATGTTTAATGCATTCTTGGATCATTTGTCTCCTGGTCAGCATTTTTTTGAAATGCTACAAAGATGGGCGAGGTGGGGAGCATAATTGGAATAAGGATTGTCTGTGAACCTCTCCTGGTGCTAAAGCTCTTGATCCCCACTCACACCTACACACTGACATTAACTGCAAGCACTTGCAATTAACCCACAAATCCAGGTGCCTGCTGGTGTCAGGGAACAGAGAGAGAGTGATGCTATATTTTCAAAATATCTGTAAACTCTAATATGACACATCTTGCAGCAGGTAGAAGTATTTGCTAGTTTAGTTGTGGGAGGAAAGTCTTTCTTATATTAGCTCTCTTACCTTTCAGATGCTTTTAGAAAGGCTGAAATGTATAGCTGAAAGGAAAAATATTCTGCTTGAAGCTATGGAAAATAAAGGAAATCAGGCCTTTTTCATCTTGCTATAATTAGAATACTACCATAAACCATGCAGCTCAAATATTGTTTATGAACTCACAGGTCTGAACTGAATAACCATCCGTAAATTTTAAAAATTAAAATCCCTTTAGGAAGTAGTGACCTCGCAGGGCTTAAATTGCTTATAAAATTCTGAAGGCTGAATTAGTTAGGAAAAGTGATGAACTAGATAAAAAAATAAGTCAGTACAAGCTGTTCTTCCCTGTCTGTCCAGAGGGCTGGAAGAAACCCCTGACTTCTGGCTGAACTGTCTGGTGTTTGCTGTTTCCTCCAGGTTGCTGCTTACCGTGTTTGTGCTCAGACCCCGGCACCTTTGGGCAGGAATCCTGTCAGGGGCAGGGAGTCCTGCAAGACAGAGTAGGGTTAGGAGTGGTATTGCGTTCAGGGACGGAATTTCGGTCCATGCAGTTGTTAGGGTAGATAGTTTTAGGACTGTGTTTAGGGTGAGGAAAACGGGTGCAGTTATTATAGTGTATAGGTAGAAGTTGAGGAGGGTGAGTTTATGTCTGTAGATGATAATGATTGCTATTCAGCCTAGGTGGGAGATGGAAGAAAAGGCTGGGATTTTTCGGATTTGTGTTTGGTTGAGTGCTATTCATCCTCCCAGGGCTGCTGAGAGGATAGCCAGGATAGTTAGGAGTGTAGGGTTTAATGAGGGTGAGGTTATGTAGAGTTGTATTTAGCAAATGACTCAAGCAGGGTCTCTGCTCCGAGTTGTGAACCATCCACCAGGATGGGCTGGCACATGCTGGGGGAAAGAGGAATGCCAAACAGTGCTTATCCAACAGAAGCATTGTTGAAGTGAGGGGAGAACGACCATCCTATAATGCATCGAACTCGATTTATTGATCGATCAGTGAGCTTAAATAATAGTGTTAATGAACTTCATGCATATTCCAAAATACAGCTTTATGATAGGCTAACAGAGAAAACTCTAACCACTCCTTTTGTTTTACAATACCGTTGATTGTTTACACAAAACAAAACCAGTGTTCTCACTGTGATACGAACGGTTCCCAAAACTTCCATATCTGTTCCCAGGGTGCCATCTTTTCCCAGAGGGGATGTTACTTTTTTTATGGGAAGACTGCCTGAGAACCTTATTGTTTATACAATGATGCTTGAGAGAGACTAATTGTTTATAGAAGTCAGGCTGGGAACTGCTTTGAAACTGCTTCACAGCTACCTGTTACTTTTCTCTCAGTTGCATGGCTTCATGGCCCTTTTCCTCAAGCCATGCCTGAACTAAACTCTCCACAAAGCATGCCTTGCAAACCATGGGTGGAACCTGGGTTGCTGAGGGGGATCCATCTCATTGGGCACTGGAGAGGTGCTCGTGTTGGGGTTCATTGGGGACGAGGCGTTTTCCATGCAGAATTCCCATGCACATCAAAGGGAGGATGCTGAATGCCAGTGCTGCAGAGTGAGGTGAGGTCAAGCTCCTGCTCTCCCTGTGCTGCAGGCCCTGCACTGTCAGCAGTAATGGCGCTGTTGTCTTATCTCGGCTGGGGGCGGGCAGCTCAGCTGAGAAAGGTCTCGCTCTGCTCCTTCTTCTCTTCTTTTGTGTCAAAGGTGATGCTCCTGCCGAAGATTTTGGTGGCAGCAACAAAGTTCCCCCTGGCCCCTGGTTGTCAAATGTTAGAAAGGCTTTATTAAATGGTAAATAAAAGATGCTGTGGAAGAAAAGCCCTAAAGAGAGAGATCTTGGCCAAAATAATGCTGCAGAATGGTCTGTAGAATAACAGGAGAGTGAGCTCGAACACCAGCAGAAGCATGGACGCCCATATTGGCCATTATGGGGCACCTGAGGGCCTCTACAGCAGCCTGAACTTTCTGCCAATTAATTTTTATGTTGTTTTGAAGCTGGATCATCTTCACTACTGTTGTGAAAATGCCATTAATTTAAAGAACTGTCAGTCAGAGCTGGTTATTAGCCTGCAGAGGTGGTAGTGCACAGAATTCATGGTAGGCCAAAATACTTTAGTCCAAGCCCTGTGTACAGGATGGAGATCAAATATGGCACAAACTGATAAAGAACTTCTCAAAGCTCACATTGTGTTATACAGAACTTTAAAGCTGGAGATTTAAAATTCCATTATTTAATGTTTAACCATTAATAAAATTACTCTTTAAAGATTAGGTAGCAGTGACATAATGTCATCAGCTTTTCACAGAATCACAGAATATTTTAGATTGGAAAAGGCCTGAAAGATCCATTGCCATGGATGGGGACACCTTCCTTTAAATCAGGTTGCTCCAAGCCCCATTCACCCTGGTCTTGGATACTTTCAGGAATGGACACTCACACTTTAAGAATTTTTTTTTCTTCCAGATACAAATCAGAAGTTGCCAAATTAGGACTTCAAATCTGAAATTAACAGGATTGTTGTGCCAGTGGTGCAATAAAATAACCGTATTCTTCTAAGAATGAACTTTACACCAAATTTGGAATAATTTTCTCTGTACAAAAGCCCAAGATTTTTCTACTAGTTAAAAACTTGTATTTGTTTTATCAGGGATATATCTGATAAATGGCTGAGCTGTGTTGGATACAATTAGGTCTATTGACTTCCTGCTCTTCATTAAAGGTAGTGTGTACTACCTATACTACTATACTAACTTAGGTTCAGATTTGTACCTAAAACAGAGCAGAAAACATCAGTAAAACTCTGATATAACCAGCACAAAATCTCAATAGTGTACAAAATGTCACTTAGGAAACTCTTTGATGTTTGTGGAAACAGCATATTAGCTTTTTTTGTCTGTTTGTTCCATTTGCATTTCTGTGCTCTTTGCTTCCCCAGGAAATCTTTTTCCATTTAATTAGCCACAAAAGCTCAGATACGTACTTGTTAACAAGCTTAATTTGCAACGCTGAGCCAAAGGTTCTTTGCCAGCCTTTGTCTGCAGTGTGGGAAGAGAGGGCAGTTTCATGTTGTTCCTACCAAGCCCGTAGCAGGAATGGCATTGCTGCTTTTGTGCCACTGTTTCCAGTGCAGCTGCTGTTGGATTCAACATTTTTGCTCTTAATCAGGTGTTTAAAAAGCCCCCGTCTCACCTGCCTTGCCACTCACACACCTGCAGAGGTGTGGGTAACAACACCAGTTCTGGGTGTTGCCAAACATGGGACTCAAACCTTAAAACTTCAATCTGCTTCATACTAGATGTTCATACAACTTAATATTATCAAAATAATCTTATGAAAACCAGTGTTGTCACATTTTTCTAAAATTTTAAGTACACTGAGGATTATTGTCATCTATTGCCCTCATTAATTTTTAGAACCATGTTCTAAATAAGGGTGAAATGTCATAAGATTATTTTTTGTTGTACACAAATATAATAGGAATATTCTAATTTGCAGTTAATTTGCAGACTTCCCTTTGTGTATGAACTTTCTATACTAAACCATTTGCAGCGTGACTTTTCAAAGTAACTTTTGATAGTCCATCTGTCCCATTAAAAGGTTCTTCTTCTCTTTTTTATATAGATAGGTTGTTTACCAGTATTTTGCAAGCAATGGGAGAAAAAAACCCAATCATTCCATCCATGAAGAAGGATTAGGGAAGGTAAATAATAACCATGACAGAAAAAAAAAGTTATGTTCTCCTTTAATAAAAGAACTTATGATCTAAACTGGGTCCTGGACTCCAGTCCGTTTGTTGACCCTAGAATAATCGACTGATATATCAGTATGTTAATATCCATGGAAAATTCCATATTGCAATAAATTCAGAATGTTTCAGCCTCAGAAAGCTGTCCCATGTAATTCAAAATATTCCCCCAATGCAGTATTAACTCCTAAAGAAAACAGGACTCTGCTCTCACAGGTCTGATGTCCAGCAATGGTTATTCCTGATGCCAAACACCCTTTTCCAAACACATTTTTTAAATTAATCATCCTACTAACTTCCAAATCATCCAGATTTCCAAGTCCTGATAAAACACAGCTGGGAATTTACTCATTTTGTGTGTTTTATGCTAGCAGAAGGTGACTGGACTGTCAGAATGAAAACATTTAACAGCAATAATTTGATTGCAAGGAAATGGAGGTGGAATTGAGACAGAAGCCATTGCTTTCTGCAGTGTCTCCCAGATTTCGTTGTGGACCAGCAGAAGATCTGCTGTGTGCTGGGAGCCTGGGAATCCCTCAGCATCACCCATCCTGCCTCTGACAGGAGCTGCTTAGGGAAGGGAATCATTCTGCACATTTAGACAACAGAGCAATTAAATATCATAATTTTGTCTTCCAGCAAAAATTACTGACTTGCTGATCAATCTGGGAGTTTTCCTAGAGCTCCTGTGTAATTGCCACACTAAAGGTCTGCAAAACAGCCCCTTCCAAGTTTAAGGGCCAAGTGTAGCAGCACCCAGCCCCCTCTGTACAGCACTTGTACATTGAATTGGTGTGCACTTATAAATCAACATTAACACCTTTCTGTGCTGTGTAATCCCTGGCATTTTCAGCTCAGTAGATATATGGGCTATTTAGACTATATTGGATAAGTTTGGAGGCAATGTAACTCTTTAATTACACATTTTATGTAGTAGCAAGTTACTAAATTACACATGTGCAATTCACACATTGAGCAGTATATTGCCCTCATGCCCTCTGCTTTTTAATTCCCATCCTAAAAGCAGCATCTGAAAGTAATTTCTTTATAGGCATATTTTCCATGATTTGTTGCAAAATAAAACTTGACGCTTTTATTTTATCCTTTTAGTTGGTTGCCACCTTTTCACACTCTTAAAGCGGTATTTCATAGTGATCCACCATACCCATGCTCCTACTGAAATTCCCTGCATTTGGTGCAAATTTCTGCAGGAGAGGAAAGCTGGGTTTTCAGATCTTTACACTGTCAGGTAAAGGTTTGTGGTTTAGAGCACAATATGTGTTTATAGTGGACTTTGTGTGGATTGGGTGTCCTGGACTACTTTAAATGAGAAAAACTAGTAAGGGTAAGAACTCCAAAAAACTGTTTTATTAATTCTATTTCATTTCAAGCTACTGCTGAAAGCTACTCCAAAAGCAGTTTTTATGATACTTGCTCAGTTGGGCTGTGTGGATTTATCTCATGTTGGGACACTGTTTCAGAGGGAATTCTGGAAAGTTTCTCCTATGAGACAATTCTGATAATTGATAATATAAATTATCAGAAAAATAATATCAGTTCCTAATTGGAAATTATACTTTCTACGTGGCTTATTTTGTGTTTACAAGAAGATGTAAGACAACAAAGACAGGCTTGATTTAAAATAAATTATTTGGAATCAATATTTTTTGAATGTTTGTGTGTGTGCATTTTTCAGATTTAGGGCTTGTTCATGATTGGGGGAAAAAAAGAGTACCTATTTCATATAGGGTTTTAGTGCTGTGCTTCATATCTGATTTGAATAAATTACACTGTGCTGAGTCCAGAATATTCTGTGCCCCCCCAACCATGGAAATTAATAAAACAGTCTGAGCCTTATATATTTGTAACATTTTACTGAATATGCTACATATGTAAATTGTATTTTTTTTTAATCAAGAAGAAGAAAACTCATTGGTCATGTTGGACTTGCATCTAGACTCATTGTAGCCTTGAGACTGAATTGATACTTAATTGAAAAGGCAAAAGTATAAGAAATTGCACTTATAAAAACATTTCAGAACGTTCCTGTATTTGAAGGTAGAATCAGTTGTCTGCTTTATCAGTAATACAGGGTTTTCTTTCCTACCATCCCTCTGTCACATATTAATCATGATTTATATGTGAAACTGCAGATGATGAGTCATTAACAGTGGCAATGAACCCAGTTTTGGATATCATGCACACACAATACATATAAACCACATAAATCAGAATGCATTCACAGGCAAACAAATGCACAGTTACCATCCTGTGTGCATAAGGACACAGCAAATGCTCTCCATCTGCAAAGGGATGACCTTCTGCACTAGCAAATGAATTGCAAAATCTTTTCTAGCTGCTACCAGTGTGCAGATCATATTCTTAGCACACCCATAAACATCCTAGTTACTGCCAATTTGAGGAATTTAGCTCAGTACTCGTTTCTCTCTCGCTGCTATGAGGGGAAAGAAATCCTTCTTGTTGGAAGGACAAGACGTACTGCTGGATTGTGTCCTGACAAATGACCTTTCCCAGGCTGTAACAGCTCCAGGAAGGGTATCCTTGAAAGTGAGTGAGTGTTTAGAGTTGCCTTTTGAATGGGCAAGCACTGCACCTTTCTCCTGGCCTCTTTGGGTGGTGTGGGTTAAAACCCCTCTTTGACATACCCGTCCTGCACGTTTCTCTTCTGCTGAGGGACAGCCTGAAATGTGCTGCTTTTGTTTTACTAAACTCTTCAGTTTTGTAAAAATAGCCACTGAGTGTCTGGCTGAAGCAGATCCAAGTAGAATTGCTCACTATGACATTGTGTTGCTGTGTGGATGGGGAAAAGGCACTACTGCAACTTTTTGTGGAGGAAGGACAAAACCCAGCCTTCCTTATTCATCAGACCCTTTCAGGCTGTGACCATTCTGTCACAGCTGAGGTGACAGGAGGCCATCCTTCACAGTGATGAACATGTCAGCCTATTCTCTTCTCAGCTGTCACCCATCATTATGCATACGGCAGAGAGAAGAAAAAGAAAGAAAGAAAGAAACGGAAAAGATGCAATTTGATTGAAACATGGATTTGTGCAGACATAAGGATTGTAGCTCAACAGGTGTGAGCCCTAAGTTTGAAACAGGGATTAAAATAGAAATGAGATATCACTGGAGTTTGCCCAGCTGCCCTGTATGAGTTGTGTTGGGTGTGAGGGCTCTGTTCCTGCAGCTTTCCTGCACGGAACCTGTGCTGCTGATGCCATTCATGATTTAGTCACAGATAAAACAACTTTTAGTCTCTGTCTTGCAGTGTTTGTATTAAGAGGTACAGCTCCTGTGCCTAACCTACACAAATTAAAGTAGGAATATCTAGAAGGACTTTATTCTGTAGCTTGTTGCCTGTCTGCACCTTTGGAAAGCAGAGCTCTAAGTCAGTAAGTGTCACAGACATCCTTTTCACTAAAAATCCTTTCTTTAGGATTTTCCCTTCTAGGAAGCTGAGGCCCCAGAAAAAGAATGTAAAAATGGTTATCTGCTGCTGTGGAATGCAACAGGTGAACCTGTGATTAGCCCATCTTAGATGTTTACAATTAATGGCCAATCAAGGACTGAGCTCTCTCGGACAGAGTCGGAGAGAGCTCCTTTGTTAATAATTCTTTTCTATTCTATTCTTAGCTAGCCTTCTGAAGAAACCTTTTCTTTCTATTCCTTTAGTATAGTTATAATGTAGTATATATATCATAAAATAATAAATCAAGCCTTCTGATCATGGAGTCAACATTTTCATCTCTCTCTCATCCTCAAAACCCTTGTGACCGTGGTCACAAGTAAGGATCAGAGGAGCAGTTGGTCTCAAAGGAGAGGGCTGTACTGGATCTCAGTGTAGGGCTTGCAGCAGGACCTTGAGTAAAAGGATGAATTGTCAGAATATTTTATATAACACACAGCTCAGATAATGCAAATTTTATTTTCCGTGTAAATAAGACAAAGCAGCTACACAAATACCTGCTATTAAAATCCCTGTAGTGGTTAGAAATTTGTATTAGTCTTACAATTCACTGTGTATTGCTTTGATTTATGGAGCTCTGTAGCTGTACAGCTGTCTGGAGAGAGCAGAAACATCCTGTGCACATTTCACAGCTGCCTGGTGTCGGGAGAAGTGACATTCAAAGCCATCATACTTGAAGTCTGTTTTAGAAGGGAGTTTTGTTACTGCAAGATGATACATTGAGTATACTGTCATTTAGTTATTTGAAAACATGATGATAATGTGACAGAAAAAATAAATGTGTAAATGTTGACCTGTGTAGAAAATCAACTCTTGAAGGGAAGTAAATCAAGTGTTATTTGTGTGATGACCACAGGAAAGTGTTTGACAATGTGATATATGAAGAGAAAATGATATCTAGAGGAGGGGTAAAGGAAAAGAAGAACTGGAATGATTTTAGGAGGTACTTATAATTCTGACTTTCTGCTTTTAGATTAGACTGATTAGGGAAAAACAAAAACAAGTTCAAACACCTAACTCCTGCAATTCTTATATTACATTTAGTCTGTTTAAGATTCAGTAGTGATAAAGAGCTTGCTGGAGAAGTGCAGGACTACATGAGGATTTTTTTTAAAATGATTCAGTGGCCTGGCCTAAACTGGATCTCATTTGCTCTACTTATTGCAATTTAGTGGAGAGTAATTTAAGTGTTACTTACTTCAGAGGTGCTGCTCTGATCTACAGTCAGGGGGGAAATGTGAGCTCCAGTATCAGCCCTCTGGACTGAACTTTTTGTTGTGGCCCTGAAAAAAACCCTCACTCAGTCCTTTTTTAACTTACATAATGTGTCTCAGTGCCAATTGCTCTATCTGTCTATTAACCTACATGTGTCCATCCTGGGGAACAGAGTGCAGATCTGCCACTTGCTATTTCTGTGTGCCCTTGAAACTTCAAATAAATCAGAATAAGACCACTCTGATTTCCACTAGCACTGCACAGAGCTGGGTTTCACAGGGAGAAAGTATTGGGGCTCTCATTGCAGTCATTCAATGTAGCTGCAATGTGTTTACAAAAGAGATTTTTATTATTTTCATATTAAAATATAGCATCAGTGATAATGCAGTCCCTTGTATCCACACCCTAGGCAATAACACAGGTTTTGAAGTGTGATCAATGCTGTATGCAAAGCTGCTTTTTTTCAGAAATAGAAATTCTGAATATTCTCTATGACGTGCTTTTAGTATCTGCCCTCTGCTGTTACTGGGCTTTAATAAGAGCAAACATCACACAAAAAAATAAAAGGTCATTTATGACAAGAATATAAATATATGGTAAATCCATAGCAAAAAATATGCCTTGGAGTTAAGGGAGTTCATTCCAGCCTAGCTTTTGTAAGGGTAGAGTAGCTTAAAAGATTTGTTTATCAACAAATATGACTCTTCATAAATTTCATAAGTTTTTCTTCTTTTTTTTTTTTTTTTTTTTTTTTTTCTGCAGAAGCAGACACAGTGTGTGGCTGCTTTAAGCTGATCCTGTGCAATCCCACCATAGGGAGAGCTGGCCTAGATGGATAATGGGTTTTTGGGGGAGGTTGAGCTTTTTCAATATTTAAACTTCTTTATTTCAGGAGCACTTACTTCACTCAGTGAGGCAAAACGAGCTACATTCAAGGGAAAAGAAAAGCAGAACAGAAGAATTGAGATAAGTTGAAGTGATGTTTAGAGGCTTTGCTAGCAGAGCTGCACCACTGTAATTGCTGCTAACAAGAGTGGGCACTGTAAACCTGCTCCAGCACAGGAATGAGGGCACAAGAGTTTGCACAATTTCCCTGGAAAGCCCCAAACCCAGCCTAAAGGGCCTCTCTGCTGGTGTCAGGTACCTGAGGGATTAATTATATGGACTGACAATTAGTAGGACAAAAATAGATTGAGCTGTACTATTTCAGCTTCCAGAATTTCTGGCATTACCTTAAAATTATGTATTTCATAGAATTGTGCAGTCCTGGAATGGTTTGGGTTGGAAGTTATCTCCATGGGCAGGGACATCTTCCCCTAGACCTGATTGCTCACAGCTCCATCCAGCTGAGGCTTGGGAATGGATCTGAGTCTGAGCTGAATAAGAGGGGGCACTAAGGAAAGCATAAAGCAAAAGCAAGAAAATCCTTGGCTGTCCAAGTATTTACTTCGTGCTGGAGCTCCATAATTTCCTATCCGCCCCAACAGAGAACTTAGTTTTCTCTGTGCATGCTAGTAAGAACCTGCAGGGGGACTAATAAAATGCAGGGAATGTTTGGGGGCACAGGTACTGTTACACTTTTAATTAATTTTTACAGCAATTACGTTTTTTCTGCTTTTTTGGTTCTATTCCAAGACCTGTGTTGTTTTGTTTTTTGGAGCACTTACACCCAGGTCTCATTTTTTACTTTTCTGCCATTCTCTTTAAGTTATAGAGGTGTTTATTTAAGGACAAGTGAGAGGTGCTGGGAGGGGCAGACATCATGATTGAACTGTGGGCTCCAAACTGAAAAGACTTTTAAAGTTGGGTGTTATTAAGAGCACATTTAATCAGGGAAAGTGACAAACAATTTGTTGTAAGACACATAAATACTAGTGGGAAACTAATTTCAGTGGCATAAAAAACAATCAACACTTGCATATAAAGTAAATGGAAAACAAGTGCCCCTGCACATTATTGCTCCTGCCGTGTATCACGGTTATTTACAACAATTACTTTCTGCTCTCAACCAAACCAGCCCTTCTATTACCCACAGAGTAACGCAGGGGCAGAAAAATATTCGGGAAATGCAAAAACAGCTATGAGATTTTCCTTTTTTTTTCCTTTTTAGTTGGTCATATTTAATAATCATAAACTTCCTTGTTGCTTAAGAGCCTGACCTTCTCTGTTAGCAAAGCTCGCACCTAAAAATCCTGCAAAGTTTCAATTTCTAAATGTCACAAAATATCAAATGGGTGCAGAAGATAAGAAGCAAGTCAATAAATGTTTGTATTCTTCTTTTGATGATCTTTTGTATTTCATTTTCTATGGAAAAAAAAAAATAACCCCAAGTTTAATTTCTGTTCCAAATAGAAGAAAGAAAGAGAGCAGAGCCTGGGGTAGCAGTCAGTTAAAATATTGATTACAGTGCATAGCAATTTGCTGAAAAATAAATAAATAAACTCCAAATGCCTGCAAACTATTTAGGAAAAAGCATACTGTTTCCTATGGTGGGAAGAAGTATAATTAAAAAGCTATCAACAGTCTGGGGTTGTCAAAAATACTTTGTCACCTGAAGCACATTCCTTGTAATTATCTTTTGGGCTTTAAGCTAGATCACCATTAACCTCCCAAGAAGAAGGGTTACTATGCTTTCTGGTGTGAGAAATTGTATCATCATGTAAATTAAACCCTGTTAGGTAGTCAAATTGGATTTGGGAAACGATTGAGTATTAAACCTAGTCATGTATATTATCAAATGACACAAAGCATGAAATGCTAAGAGGGAAGGAAAAAGAAAATTATTTTTTCCTTCCTTAAAAATGTCAGCATTCTTGTACAAAAACCTACTTTTTTTTTTGGTGGAGATAAAAACAAGAAGCTGAGGTTTTATATATATATATATATATATATACACATACATTTTGATTACTTTTTAAAAAGTTTTTGTTTTCCAGAGCACAGGAAATGAGACAAGCCAGTGCTAGCTGATATTAATGTCACAGTCCTTGGATGACACATATCTATTACTCAGGATCTCATCCCCTGACACATAATTGCCAGGTTGTTATGCAATTCCTCCTTCTACCCAAATGAATCAAGTTCACCAAAGCTGTTGATGCATTTGCAGCTGTGGTGGCTGCATGGAAGGAAACTTTCTCCATCTCTGCCTGCAGCTATCTGCTTGGTAAAGTAATATCAAACACAAAAATTAGCCAATTGCTGAAAAAGTAATAATATGCTATAGCACATAAAAGGTATTGTTTTAAGATAAAGGAAAGGGGGGAAAAAAACCACAAAAACTTTCGTTTTCTTTATATTTTTTTTTTTTACTTGTTTACAGCATAGTCAGTATCTGCCTGAGGAATTTGTGGTTTGAATCCAAGGAGAAGAAATACCTTTTAAGCATAGACTTTTTTCTTGTTAGCTTTTCTAGCAGTGTTTCCAAGAGGCAGTATCTCAATGACCAGCATAAAATAAAGGGTGATTTCACTCTGATTACAGTGATAGAGGTGAACCTGCAAAGACACTGAGTTTGTGTTCCTGTAGGTGTTTTAGACAGGACAACTTAAAGTGCAGCACTAAAATTTCAGATTTCAGAATTGTTTGTGGTGGCAAGATCTTTCCTTGTCCTGTTTCCTGCACTCCCTCTGCTTGTTATCTGCTTGCTGAGATTCCATCAGCTCTTGCAGAAATTGTAAGTTCTTACCAAATGTCTCTGTTTCCCAAGCCCAAATGGAAGGATGGGGGCTCAGGGTGTCCCTGGGATTGCTGGCTCTCTGTGCAGAACAGCCATGCTCATCTCTATGCCCAACAGTGTTTTCAACAAGGAAAAGAAAGAAAAAGGAAAAACAAATCACACAACTTCTCACTTGTGCAAAGAACTGACGGAAAGGAGAAGGCTGAACTTCATTTAATAGGAAGGGAAGAGTGCATAATGTATTTTTCTCAGGAACAGGAGGAGTGAAACTCAGACCTTTACAAATAGCTAACATCCTGTTCCATCATTAGGGAGCACACGCTTCTTTGTAGTTGCTAAATATAAAAATAATTTGCCGGCAATCTCCAAAGCTGAGAGTTTAAATTTAGTTTTTTTTTTTATTAATTTCATTTTGAAGAGAACTTTTTTTTTTTTTTAATTTTTCTGCCAAATTACCGCATGTTGACAATGCTCTGTATCCTGCATTTACAGTTTTTTGCTTTCAACTCGTGGAAAGTGGGTAATTGAAGTGGTGTGCACAACAAAGAAGAACATCCATTGGTTCCATATAAACCTTTTAAAAGCCTCTGAATGAAAAGTAAGGCAGGCTGATATGAATTGCAAAAGGACACAATTAATTTGTACATGAAAGGAGATTTTTTAGTATGCCATTAGCCTCTGTAATAGCCAAAAAATAAAAAGGCAATCATGGATAACCTTGCCAAAAGTATGACGAACAGCTTGTCATGAAGAAGTTTTGCATTTTAAGCAAATGCATAATGATTTTATTAAAATTACTTTGTTAACTCTTACTTGCATCCAAGGAAATAATGTTTAAAAAATTTAATGGAAAGGCATATGATCATTTTATAATGATCATTTAATAGTAATGAAAAATCAACTGCATCCACTAGTGCAAGTGTTGTTGCTGTTTTGGAAGAGTTTTGAATTTTCAGCAGAGCAGTTCTGTCTCATTTCCTCTGTGTCCTTGTGCCTTTCCATATAACTTATTAATGGAAGGATCAGTTTAAAAAAAGCCATGAAGAAGTTACGAACCTCTGTTCTATGTCCCATATCTTTAAGAAGCTAATTTTTCCCATTTTATTTTTTAAAAAAAGAAAGTCTCTTCTCATTTTCCCCCTTTTCTTGTCCCTAAGTTAGTTAATCTTTTTCAGCATATATTATCTGCATATTATATAGCATATAGCCTATTTTTAGAAAAAAATATGTAAATTCTTAGAATTTATTAAGTGGTTTTATTTCTAGCCATAGCTAGCCAAGGTCATAAACTGCTCTTGAAGATTCCTGCTAACAATGAAAGTTAAATTACGCTACAGGTATTAAAAAGACAAGATTGGGCGACTGATAAATTATTTTCTGCGTACCATGAAAAGAAAACGAGTCAGGGGATTTCAGTAGCCTGATTGAATCAATAACTCTGTAATTCCTAATCAATCATAGCTTACTTTTATCCACCATTACAAGCGTGCAATAATTGTTAGTCCTCTATGAGAGTATCTGACAGCATTAAATAATTTATAGAATAATATAGGCACTCTTATGAGACAACAAGGAGCTGCTGTCTTGTCAGTGATGGTGAGAAACCATAATTTATGTTAATGACAGTTAAAATATCACAGCAGCCTAAAGAGACCCCTGAATCTTTTATCAGTAATGGGGACTACAAACTGCACCTGCTGGAAATAAGGTGGGATATACTTGCTGGAAAAATGTATTTCTCAAATATTGGATTGTTTACAATGTTTAGTATGTATTTATTTGGAAAAAAAAAATCATTATGGGAATTTATGGAGCAATAAACTGCAGCATGTGTGAATTTTATAAGCCTTCCTTGTGTGCCCACTACAGAAGTCTTATCTATTATCAGTCTGATTTTTTTCATCAGTGCTGCTCATTTGTAACCCCATTCATATTCATTTGGTAGCAGGAGAAGGGGCAGTTTCCCAGTGCCTGTGGCAACGGAGACAATTTATCTCCAGACAGAAATCTCCTCTCAGAGTCTCAGCAGCTCAATACCTGCTCTGCAAAGTCCTGGCTCAGCTCCCTCCACTTCCCTCCCTGCCATTTACTCACCCTCTTCCCACCCAAAGGTTTTGATTCTCCTTTCGGTACCTGCTGGGTTACACAAATGAGATCTTGGAAAGGTCCAGTTGGGTCTCTTTGGCTGGGGTAGGTTTACCAGTGTGCTATCACTGGTATATTCTGCTCTACACATATTTGGATTAATCATATGAATTAGGTTCTGGGTTTTTCTCTTTTCTTTGATGCTGTAAATTGGTAGAAATCAGGACTGATGAGACACTTGCAGTCAGCAGATACTGTGTGGCAGAGAATCTGTTTTCCACCAATACAACCAGATTTTTCTTCTTCCTCTGTGATCCTTCTTTGCCATTTCTGACAAATTTCTCCACTCCTCTCTGCTTTATTTCTCTCATTTTTCCTTCCTCCTCTGGATAAATGCTGCCTTCCTCAGCCTCTCATATTTTCTCCAGTTGTGAGCTGCTCAAGGCTGTGCTCAGCCCTGGGCAGTATTTCTTTTCTCCTGCCCTTCACCGTGGTCTGTCCCCACTGCAGCCATGGCAAAGCTTTGCCATAAATCCCAAAAGCGTTTTCTGCTGCTTTTCCAGCTGTGGAAAATAGTCCTCCTGATAAGCCAGCCATTGCAATTAATGACAATTACAGCCCTGTTTAGGATTCCCCCTGCAGGTTTGTGCTCTCTAACCCTAGGGTAGGATTGAAGAGAGGGACAAAGCCCTGGAACCTGATCTTGTTGGAAGATCAGCCCTGGGAGGGGCAGGGGGTTGGACCTCCTGAGGTCCTTACAACCTAAATCATTGTCTAATTCCAAATATAGCCTTCTTCCCAAGGTATTCTTTAAAGAGATGTGTGAGACTCCCTAAGGATGCACGAAGCATCTCCTCTTCTTTCCCATCTGGATTTCTGCTTTTCATTTTGCCTCCCAAAGAATCCACACTTAAAAGCACAGTTGGGGTATTAGGCTTCTTTCCAAAAGAGTTAAAGAAATATCAAGCTCCAATTAGTCTGAAACGTCTTGATTTTTTTCCTGTTTTATGTTTTTTTCCTGTTTTATGTTTCTCCTGTTTTATGTTCTGAGATAGAGAAAATTAATTATCACTGTTCCCATGTAGAAAACAGAGAATTAAATACAAAATAACAACAAAAATAACAATAATATAATATAATATAATATAATATAATATAATATAATATAATATAATAATAATAGTAATAGTAGTAGTAATGGACTTTACTTGAATTATCCTTTCCAAGCCTCTAAAATTTTCTTGGCTTATTTATTTAGGACCAGAAATAAAAAAAAAAATTACACCATTTACATTCTTAAATTTTGAGAAGAAATGTGGTGAGGCACAGAGTCAGACTCACCCTGGCATGATTTGATCAGATTGGAGGAATTTACACCAGGGATTAATTTGGCCCAGGAAGTTGATAATCATATACCACAGATGTTACAGTATTTGAAGGCAATGGTCCATTATAGCAGAAGGAACAATATTGTGCCCCAAAGGACCTATCAAGTGAATGAGATGTTGAGAGGCTTTTTACACAAACATTGATTCAGTACTGGTTGCAAGATCCAAATGTGCCCAAGAAAATGAAAGACTTTGCTGGCTCTTAACATTGGTGTCTCTTTTAGAGCTACCAGGGAGCATTTTAACATCATCATCTAACTGCCTGTGTGGAAATGGCCAGTTCAATATGCAAATTGTACTTCTATTTTTTTGCCAATAGTCTTAAAAATATTGAAAGAATGTCCTTATACATAGCTTGAAATCTTGGAATATTTTTGTCTTGACAAAAATGCTTAATTTAAGTTCTTAATATTTTCAAATATCAATTTTTAAGTAAATGACTGTTAAAATCTATGCACATTTATGTATTTTGAAAATGAATCACATAGTTTATCATTGGAGGCCAGAGGTTAGAGGCGTATTAGAAATAGAACAATTATGGTTTGTAGTCTGTGATTAAATATCAGAAGCATTAACCAGCCTCAGCATTACAGTCATAATATTAGAATAAAAATGACAGTTACTCTTGTAAAAGGCTAATGAGGTTGTGTCTGTATAAAGCTCTTCTGTAATTTCAAATTGGATACAGACCTGCATAGACTGATTCATTCCACCTACTGAAAAAAGAGGAGACTTCCCAAATTTTTCCTTTTCCCCAAAGTAAGGACTGAGTCCTTTGTTATAATCCAGATGAACCCTGAATCACTGGTGGCTCCTTCCCAGCAAACAAGCTGGCTAAAGCAGGCAGCTCAGTGGCTCTGGCCTCTTGGGTTTCCATCTCTGGGCATGTTGTAAGGGGCAAACATGATAAACCTCAAAATGAGCTTTTGTTTTCTTTACTACTTCTTTACTGACACTGGAAAGAACTTCCTGGGCAGCTTGAAGGATTTGGTAAAGCCCATTTAACTTGTCCTGGTGACTGCATAACAAGGTGTTTTATATCCTGACAAAATGTCATATTCACTCTCTCCTTTCTTAGCAGTTTAAGTTTTTTTCCCCTGGTTGGTTTGTTTTTTCAGCAGTGCTCCTGAAAGGCCACGTGAGTCTCAAATTGTGCAGGTCTTGGCAGCAGCTGCGGACTTCTCTGCTGCTGTTGGTTTTTCTGTGCATGTGTTTTATTTAGATTAAAAGGCAAAGTACATTCATTCAAGGCTTAGGCAGTTTAGCATAATTAATTGCACAATACAAATAATTTAATTAAGTTTAAACATTGCTGAATTAAAGTCCTCATAAAGCACATTTGCCGTTTTCCTAATGCCAGACATACTCTCTCTGTCTTCACTGGAGATTATTTTTTCTGCATATTCAGTGCAAGGAAGTGGCAGAGAATAAACAGCCCCCAAAAACCCAAACCCTGGTGAGGGCCCCTTGCACATGAAAGAAGGGGGTCAAGTGCTCTTCCTGTAAGACAAGTGTTGGATGGGCATAGTTTTGAAAAGGCTGAAATGATTTGTGTCACCCTCTGCCCCTTCAATGCTCTCCTGGACAGGTTGCCCTTGCCCTAAATAACTGCAAATTGTATTGTTGTGTTGTGTTTGACACGTCTGTCCTACAGAAAATGGATTGAACCTGTCAGTCAGCCCCTTGTGCTCTCCAGACAATTATGATTTCTTCATTACTCTTCCCATGACTGTATGTCTTTTAGTGACATAAAAATGAGGTCTTCATCAAGTTGGCAATCCCTTGGGACTCACAGGTCTCCCAGCACCCCAACTATTTAATCTAATTTATTATGCAGATGGGAATGAAGTGCTGCTGTCACTGCTGCACAGGGGAGAGGGAGCAAAGTGCTGTGAGGTCTCAGAGACCCAACCTCCACCCAGAGGGACCATGGTGTGTCCTCCAAGAGTTTTGTCCTTAAACCTGCTCATTTCTCTCAGCACGGTGACTGATTTCACCTCCATAATGCAGTTGCTGCTAGTTATGCCTAGCACTGCATATTTCTGCCTTTCTGCTACTCAGGAAAAAGGTTAAGAATGAAAATATCTGCCAGCTAAGGTATTTTCTACTGTTTTTCCAAGACAGAGTCCAGCTGACACATTTTGTATTGACAGCTGGTGAAACATTCACAAAAATGACATCTGCCCATTAAAAATATCCCTCTTACTTTTCCTTATCCCTGAGGATTTCAAGACTGCAAATCATTTTCATGAGAGATGTAACCTTAGATCAAGCTATGTAAAAATACATCACTTCCATCAAGTGAAATAATCACAGTGTGATGCACGAATATTAAACAACTGCCTTCCCGCCTGCCGTGCACGGGAATTTTTGGAGTTTTCCTCTCAGTGCCTCCAATTGTTATTTCATATTGTGACACCTGTAATTGTATATAGCAATCTAGACTTTAAAATCCTGACAAGGCTGCTCTGGGTTCCACTGCATACATAAATCCATCAGAGCAGATGAGATAGATTTTAAATTGATGGTACCACACCAAGCACTGAAATAAAAGCAGTAGCTTCACTTATCCTTGTAGACTAATAGCTGCAAATAATTTTATGAATCATTAGTTCAGATCCTATAGTCCTACCCATTTGAAACCATTTCTAGATTAATGCCTTTTTGTCTGTGATATGATATTAATAGGCAACTGAAAAGCATGCTGTTTCTAGTGGTTTGTCACAGCAACATCTTAGTAATGGGAGGCATTTTGTAGTATTGGAATAAATGATGGATTGCTGGGATTTGGATAACTGGCAGTTTTTTCAGGAGACTGTCTCCTGAGAGCTAGTGTCCAGTGAGAAAATATGAATTCTGAGCATGGATTGCCTGCTGCTGAGTAATTTTGTTCGGATGATAATTGTTGTGCTCTCCTGAGACCCCACCTGCAGTGCTGTGTCCAGCTTTGGGGCCATCGGTGTAAGGATGCAGAGCTGCTGGAGTGAATCCAGAGGAGGCCATGGAGATGCTCCAAGGGCTGGAGCCCCTCTGCTCTGGAGCCAGGCTGGGAGAGCTGGGGGTGTTCATCTGGAGAAGGCTTAGGGAGAGCTCAGCCCCTTCCAGTGTTTAAAGGGGCTCCAGAAGAGCTGGAGAGTGACTTGGGACCAGGTCAAGGAGTGAGAGGACAAGCGGGAATGGATTTAAAATTACAGACATTAGGTTTAGGTCAGATGCTGGGAAAAAATTATTCCCTGTGAGGGTGGTGAGGCCCTGGCACAGGGTGCCCCTGGATCCCTGGAGGTGTCCAAGGCCAGGTTGGATGGGCTTGGAACCACCTGGTCTAGTGGAACATGTCCCTGCTCATTGCAGAGGAGCTGGAACAAGATTATCTTTAAGGTCCTTCCCAACTCACACCAGTCTGTGATTCTGTGACTCTATGCACAGGGCTCTCTGTAAGCTTAATAATAATACAAAAGCTTCAAATACAGCTCTGTGAGAGTAATTTATAATTATGTAGAATAAGAAAAACTATTTAGGTGGTTATTTTAAAGTAAATGAGTCTCAACCACTACCTTTCAGCTTATTGGGTATTTAATATTAATGAGTCTAAAAAGATGCAATAAAATTGTGTGAAAAAATAAAACCTGCTGTGGCTGTTCCTATTCAGGCAGGTAGAATAACACTTGTATTTTCCACCTTCCTGTCATCCTCCCTAGGGAATTTGGGGTCTCTGCTCTCCATTAAGTGCACAGAGCCAGTGAGATGAGGCTCTTCCCTGTGCTTTTTTAGACAGTGATGGTATGATGTCACGTCTTAACATGATAGCAGGGAAAAATCTATGGATCTGCTGTTACTTAATTAGCTCTCTTTATCATGCTGCTGAATCCAGGAGGATCAGAGGTTAGTAATAACAACGTGATAGAAGGACCTGCAGTGCTGGAGGGCTGATACTTGAAAGGGATGTGCTTTCTGTAATGATAAGGTCTAGGAAAATGTTGCAGTTTTAATGTTGTTATTGCTGCATTTAGTTTGCTTTTCTTTCTGTAGTGGAGTAGTAAATGATGTTGGATTTATTTTCTTTTGTGTCTCACATGAGAGACTGACATCTATTTATCTGTAATTTGAAACAAAAGTTAGAATCACAACCCTTTTTTTTCTCCCTCCTTCTGCTCTATTCTGAATTTCTCAGCTACAGTGCTAAAAATAATAGCAGTCTGTATTTACTGGTCATCTGTAAATAAACCTTGCGGGCATTTTAAAATCAGTATAGCCTTACCATATATTCCTAGGTGCAAAAGTCAGATTCTGCTGTTGACGTGCTAACACTTTTTATGTTTGTATAATTTTATATTTAGACCCTGCCACGAGACTCATTGTTCAGTCTCCGAGCCGCAGTCCTTGAGCGCACGCGGGCTGACATTGACGCCTGGCGAACGTGCTGCGCAGGGACAGCAGAGTTATCTCCACCATCGTGTGCCTCCGTGCTCCTTAAACCAGCTGGGGCAATGAAAGAGGGGAGGAGGCAAGAGCAAGGCTTCCAGAGGATGGCTGTGCAAACCTGGGAACATGGATGGGTGTCACACCCAGCACATGTAGGAGGTTTTTTCAGCCCAATGTGACCTACATTCCTGCTGGAGGAGAGAACAGCACAAACTCAGTGTCACTCTCCCTCTTCCTAAGTTTCTCTTGTTTTTGTTGTTTTTTCGCCATTCGGATTTAATTACAGAGGAATCTTATGCTGTATAAATTAGAGTAACCCATTAATTTCAGCTGTGGTGCCAGAATTTCCACCAGCTGAGGAAGAGCCCTCGAGCCCTTCCAGAGGTTCATGGGGGCCATCGCGTACCCGAATCAGCCTCCTCTGTCTGGCTGCCCTAATCAATTCCTGAACACTGTGCTCAAACATATCATGGTATTCATAAATTCCCCTCTCCAAATAAGCAAGAAAAAATCTATGAAGGCTTTTCTGTCATTACTGATGTTCATAATGTAGTGAGATTGATGGATTGCACTAAAATCCTTGCAGTGGCAATGGAGCGTTTTGAAACGCACTGGAAGAGAAAACAGGTTTAGTGCAGGGGTATGCAGGAATATTTAAAGATGTCGTGGTGAAACATGCTGGGTTTGTAAGGGATGAGGGAATATTAGGAAAAAACATATATTTGAGCAAATGTTTCAATCATAAGATCAAAACCTGTATTGAGCTTGCAGAAAAAAAAAAAAAAAAAAAAAGCAGATTTGCAAATGCATCCTTATTAATTCAATTTTTGTTATTTTGTAATAAAAAATGTGTTCTGGAGAGTCTTTGGAAAAACCTTTGTGGTGTCTGGCACACAAAAGCCTCTACAGGAGGTAGTTAAAGGGTTTGTCAGTAAATTTAAAACATGGACTTGCTTAGAAGTACTTAGAGCAAACATCCTACATGCTAACATTTTTGTAGAAGAACAATTAGTTTTCATATATAATTTGTATCCAAAAATTAGAGAGGAATAAAGGACAGGATCAGAGTAAATGAGCTCTTAGATCCTAAAATTTGTTGCTGGCAAATGTAGCTTTGGCTGCTATTTTTCGGCTCCATGTGTTAATTAATGTGTGTGGAAAATGTGCATGTAATCATTAAATACAACCAAAAAACCAAAAAACAAAACTATATTTGTTCCACAAATGGCCAATACAGAACTGTCCAGTCTGCTTTTATTTATCACTAAAAACAGGAAAATTTCTTACACAGTTGAGGAAAATACATCTTTACAAAGATAGAAAGTTGGCTTACTAAATCCCAGGAAACTACTTCCAAAACTAACCTGCCACTTTCATGCCAGAAACAGCATTTCACCTTGAAAACTATTTCTTGATCTTGAGCATTTGATACTCACAGCAGCTGTCTAGTGTGGTCAAGAAAATCAGACTCTAAGGGACTTCCATACAAAGGGTCACACAAGGCTTTCAAGTCTGTTTTAGACAAATCTGAACAATCACAACAATCAAACTCCTGAATCCTCTACTGAAAACTTTAATTTCTGCCTCCAAGATCCTCTCTGCTCTATCTTATTTTTTTTTTTTTTTCAGAAATGTATCAAGCTTCCTTTCAAATCAGTTTGCCTATATTACCTTCTTTGGGAAGTCGGCAAATTGTCAGAAATCTCTTAAATTCTAGTCTAAATTTATTCATGAACAATTTATAGCCCCTCGGTCTTGTATGAGTATCAGCCTTCAAACTTAAATAAT
This sequence comes from Ammospiza caudacuta, assembly GCF_027887145.1. Taxonomy (NCBI): domain Eukaryota; kingdom Metazoa; phylum Chordata; class Aves; order Passeriformes; family Passerellidae; genus Ammospiza; species Ammospiza caudacuta. Next base: position 39,655,185 of record NC_080600.1, on the reverse strand, counting down.
TCTTCTCCCTCCCTGCTGTTTACTTCCAAATGTACCTATAAAGAATAATTGCCTCCCCTCTCAGACTTCATTTTGCTAGGCTAAACAGACCAAGCTCTTTTTAATTTCCTCTTCCTTAATCATCCTACCAGGACTTGGCTGTACTTTCACAAACCAAGGTATGTGGAATGGTTCATGTTGCATTTTGCTAATGCTTTCTGTGGCAGTCTAGACTCTGCTTAAAACTTACCTTCAGGAATTATCTGTTACCAAATTTTGCAAATAAGAGAAAGTACTTGCAAGTTAATTTAAAAAAAATTATTTCTTTTTGGAGTCCTGAATATCTGTTTGATGGCAGTGCCTGTTACTGCCTAATTGCTTGGGTTAGACTCAAGCCTTTGCATTCAAACAGGCAAAAGCTTTTGAGAACCCTGATTTCTCTAATTAGCTTTGCTGCTCTCTATTCCAAAAAGATGCATCTTCATTGTAGGGATGCAATTTTTAGGTTGAATCAAACTGGTCTAAAGCCATCCTAAGCAAGCTTAGAGTTGCTATAAAGAGAAAAACAGCTCCTGTGCTGTCCTCCTTAATTTCATCAGCTGCGGCACAGGACAAGTTTTTCAGCCTTTGATAAGATCCATAAACCTTCAGTTTCACCTCCTTGTTGCTCATTTTGCATCTTATGCTCCTTTTGACATCTCACCTGGTTCATCAAATCCATTTAAATACAATTTTTCACTAATTGGGTGATTAGACAGCATTCACTGTAGTCCTGTTTTGCCCTCTGGGATTTTGACCCAGTGCAAGAAAACATCATTTATATTGTTCCAGACTGCATAAATATTTGTGAATGAGTATTAAAATCTCAGATGTCAAGTACAGTGCAAAAAAAGGCACTGATGAATCTCCTTCCTTGCCCTCATTTGGTGGTGATTAGGTGACCTGCCAGCCAGCTCGACGGCCCTGCAGTGATCTTATCATTTTCTGTCAGCTCCTGAAAGAGCAAATGGATAAGAGGAGAGAGTGTCTGGCAGCAGAGAGGACTCTGCTGCAGGTCTGCCTGCCATGACCTGCCCAGCCCCTCCGACACCGCAGCTGCACATTTGGTGAATTACAGTTATCTGGGCCCTGGCAGGGGCGAGGGACCTTGGTTATTAAGAGTTAGGAAGGGCAGAGAAATAGTGCAGGCAGTCAGTGGGAGAGCTGAGCTGATAACTCATGGTGTCTTCACCTGGACCCTGCTGCTCTTTGTGCTAAAGTCTTTGAGCTGATGGTGGCAAGCGGCTCTCGGAGCGAATGTGGGGCATTTTATCAGATCCTGCAGGGGCACATTGCAGGGGTGCCAGATTCATGGTACTGCCCCAAAACATGAGGCAGGTCTTTATATAAAGTGTCTTGAGACTCCCAGCCCTGTGCTTTAACCCCTGGCTGTGCATCTTATCAGGGCTCCATTCTGGCTCAGAGGAGAGTTCAAAGGGGTGAGCTCTGGGATGAGCAGAAGGTGTTGCATCCTCCTCTGGGACAGGTTGTTCTCATGGGGTCCATGGGGTCATGGACTGCCTGCCCCTGTGGGCTGGGCTAAGCACTGGAAGGTGGCTGTGGACAACCACAAGGTCTCCCTTGTGACCCTGTAACCTGGGATAGTGGAAGGAGTCCCTGCAATGGGACATGGACTGGAACTAGGTGATCTTTAGGGTCACTTCCAACCCAAAGTATTCTATGATTCTTCCTGTCTCCAGTGCTACAGCTCTGTGGGCTTTTAGCAACTTCTTTCTTAGGTTATTCTTGTGGTTTATTTCTGCTGCTCTACGTTGTGTGATGATATCTCCAAGCCAGGGAGCACACAAGGGTGCAGGTGATAGCTGGTGACTGAGTACAGATACAGAATTACTGAGATTCTTCTTCTTTTTCTCTGTTAGAGATGGGCACTAAGTGAAGCTCTCCTTTGTGTTCATGCCCTTAGAGATAGAAAAGGTGCTTTAAATTATATCTGTGTTTTCAAAAGCTGTGTTTTCCGCTGCTTTGCCAGAAGTGAACTACTCCTTAGCACTTCAGACTGAGCCAGTACATACCAATTAATATTAGTACAGTTCTGTACCAGTGAGAGGCCACAAGAGATTGTCCTGACCTGTCAACTGCTGGGAGCAGAGGCATTTCCAACATGAAGCCAGGGTTCCCTCTACCTGGTTTGAATGCTACCATTATGCAAGTGGCCACTTCCCTGCCATCCCCTGTCCTCTCTGCTGTGCCCAGAGTCAGTGGAAGGATGCTCACTAATTTTCAGCAGGCATTAGATCTTGTCTTAGATGGTCTGAAAGCAGCCACTTGACTGTAATTTGTTTGTAGGATGTGTTATGAGGAAATTGGAACCACTCTTGATTAGGAGATTCCTTCCTATTCCAAAATTCATTAGCTGAATAGGAGATACAAGTGAAGGTGCTTTCTATAGCAGTGGATTTCTGTTTTGATAAAGTTAATCATACACTATATGCCTCAAAAATCCCCAAACCAGACATTTAAGAAGTGTGAATTTTCTGCCATCTCATTTGCTATAAATGCAAATTAAAAGGTGTTTTGGGACGTGCAGGGCAGTAGGTGTTGGTTGAGCAAAGACAGTTACAGAATTCCCTGTAAACATATATCTCAAGGTGAGACATGTTGGAGATGGAAATCAACATGATCCACTTGATGGGTTGTTCTGTTTTCTCCTGTATCCCTGACATTTTGATGTGTACAGGACAAGAGAATGGCTATAATAGGTAAAGATGATGTCATTTATTTAAACACCAGTAAAATATGGATTTTTCCCCCTCTAGTTCGTAACTGCAGTCCCTGGAATCACCTCCCCAGAGATGCACGTGGGTGATTGTGTGCTTTATATATCTGAAGGCTGCTTTGTAGAACTACAGTTGGAAAAATTCTACAGAAAGCATCTGTGCTTTAAGTGCCAAAGCCTTCAGGCTGAAAGCAGCCCCTGGAAATACTTTTTTGAAAGCCCATATTGACAGAGTGAGTTCTAAGCCTGGTTACACTGATTATATGGCACTGTAGTCTCCTCTGGACTAAAATACACCGCTATTAGATGGATTTTTGGTCAGGTGCTATGTGAGTCTCAAAGAATGACAACCAATATACTACAGCAGTTAGGCTTTCTTTTCTATTATTACCAGTAACTTTCTCCTGAATATTGAAAGAATGGTGTATTTTCCACTGAAAAACTCCTGGATAAAAGATATCAGCTAGCAGGGGCTGGTGTTCCAATGTTCCAGAAACATTGACAGCAGAGGGAAATAGGATCATGAAATGCCAACAATTTATCTTTAAGGGGTTTTCTTACTCCCCATGCACTGTCATTGTCTCCCTTTTGCCCCCTCCTATGTCTTTAGTTATATATCATTGCCCTTAAGTCTTTTTCAGTTTTTTTTAAAGCAATTCTCAGCTTGTACCTTGGCTGCTCTGTAGACCTGTGGCCACAATGGAGACTCACACTCCTGTTCTTTCCTCTCACTTGCCTCAGGCAAGGTATTTGCAGCATCCTGAAAAACAAATTGCATTTGCATGTTTTAGATGCTGATGGTGGCAGTGATCATCATCATTTCACTGTCATGGTGTGCAGTTTTTAACCTTTTGTTATACCCATCTGTTGTCTGTGCCTCACCTTATGCTGTGGTTGTGAAATGGTTGTTGTGGGGATCATCTGCCTGGGATGGCTGTTTGTGCAGCACTTTTAGCCTGCTCCAGTCCTAATCCCAAACCAGAGCTTTTAATTGTTGCTGCAGTGCAAATATATTGACAAGGTCAGGCCAGATGTTGTGAAAATTAAAGCCGCCTTTTGTCTGTCTCTGTTGATGCCAGTGCCCTTCACTTACAGAGAGGAACGCTGTTTATGTGCCCTCAGCTGGAAAAAATTCTTCCCTGTGAGGGTGGAGAGGCCTTGGCACAGGTGACCCAGAGAAGCTGTGGTTGTTCCATCCCTGGAAGTGTCCATGGTCAGGCTGGATCTGGCTTGGAACAATGTGGGATAGTGGAAGGAGTCCCTGCAATGGGACATGGACTGGCACTAGATGATCTTTAGGGTCACTTCCAAACCAAAGTATTCTATGATTCTTCTTGTCTCCAGTGCTACAGCTCCGTGGGCTTTTAGCAACTTCTCTCTTAGTTAGGTTATTATTGTAGTTTATTTCTGGTGCTCTCCATGCCAGGGAGCACAGCTTAGATGTAGACCATGTTTTCCACATGGAACAGAAAATTCTTTGGGTCCTTGTCCTTCAAAACCTTTGGCAAACCCCATGGAGATGCCATGGATTGGCAGAGTCATGGTGATGGATAATCCTCATGCCAGCAATCATGGGTAAAGATTCCTTTCCCTTCATGCACCTGTGAGTGCATAACAACTATTTTCCCCTGGGTTTTGAACCATCCTTTGCAGGCTGCCATAACTGAAAATGTTAAGTGGAATGGCTGGTGAATTTAAAACTGAGAGCATTGTCTCTTGTAATTTCTTTATGCTTGTTAATGAGCCTTCATCTCCTTCTGTTCATATTAGGGAGGTAAAACAGTAGTGGAAGTTGGGATACACAGACAGGCTTTGAGAAAAGCCAGTCTTCTATGAAATAGAAGCTCAACTTTAAAGGAAAAAAAAATTACAGACTAATAAATTACATTACAAAATGTGTCTTCACATAAAACACAAAGTCTGATTTACATAAAAACATGCCTGGGAGCTCTTAAGCTCTCGTTGTTCCAGCACAAGCCAAGATCTCTTTTGGAAAGACAAATGAGAAGTATCCCCACTTGCAATCTTATGTAGAAAACTTATGGTCTTGCAGTTTCTTCTGTTCCAATGGAATTGCTTTCCTGAGCCTAGGCTGCTGATGGGCCAGTACAAGGAAAGCTTGGGAATATTGGTGTTTTGGAATGCTGTACACTTCCCTGCAGTTACCATAGAACATCCCATGCACTTTTTGACTTGTGTGGGCACTGACAGGGACCACACATGCAGGTTTGAGCTTTTAGAGTAAAGCACAAGAAACTTTTTTCCCCTGGAGGAATATCACAGACAGCAGCAGTAAGTAATGATGCCAGCTGATGCCAGTCATGATTAGGGTTTGTGGGAGAACACCCATCGTGGCATGGGTCACACTTCTCCTCTGTGCTGTGAGAGACTCTTGCTGTGTTCTCACTCTGGGGGAGCTCATGGACAGCAGATTTTTGGGACAGTGCAGGTTCTGAGGATCTGCAGGCAGTCAGGGCAGCCCAGCACACTGCAGGACCAATGTGAGGAAAGGTCATCATGTCCCGCTTTCAGAGAGGCCCATGGGCTCTGTGTTGAGCAGGATTTCTCCCCAGGGACTCTGCTATCTGTAAATGGCACCAATTCCCTCAAATCTCTGCTCCTGGCCAGGTTTCCACCAAGTCTGTATTTGCTGATTAGGCTCTTTCACTGGAAAAGAGCAGGTACAGAAATACTGTGAACCCTGTGAACCCACAAGGTGTGTTAGTTATGGAAAGATAAAGAAAGCAACAAATTTTTTTTTTTTTTTCTGTATGATTGTGCTTTCTGAGAGTTAAAATGCTTTCAGAAAGAGCTGGAAAATTTAGATGAAACATGCAATGAATTAGTATTCAGCCTTAGTATCCATGATTTCTTAATCCTTCCTTAGCCTAACGTCTCCCCAAAACAGCCTTATAAGAAAAACAGATCAGGAAAAGAAGGAGCATAAAAACTTACAGGTTTTCTCAAAGGTTAATTAATTGCAATTAATTGTAAAGTGCTACAGCATGGAACAGTAGCTTTGATTTTGATAATAAAACAAAAAAAATCAAACAAACAAACAAACAAACAAAAAAAAAAAAAAAAAAAAAAAAAAAAAAAAAAAAAAAAAGGAAAAACTCATATGGAACAGTCCTGGGCTTACAGATGTGGTTTTTTCCTCCCCTCTGAGTAGGTTCAGTTTACAAACTTAACTTAGGGTGGTGTGGTGGAAAGAACAGAAAGTTTTCATTAGGAAAGTAGAGACCAGCAATTGTGTACAGGACAAAGTGAGCAAGACTACCGATGCACTTCACAAATAGAGGGTGACTTTAAATGAGACTGAGCCCTGACTTTGGGTTTATTTAGATTAAAATATATACTGAATCAGTAGTGAAAAGAATGGAAGGCTCTTCTTGAGTTGCTCTTGAAGAAATTGCTCAGAAATAGCCCTGTCTGGTTTGGCTGGTTTTCTCAGAGGGGTCTGTGTCCTGTGGTACAGGAACAGGACTGAGACAGTCACTGGGAGGCACTGGGAGCACTTCTTCCATGTCCTTCTCTCTCCAGTTCAGTGCTCTGGAGAGTCAGTTGTTTGTCAGCGTTGAAGAAGTGCTGAGAAGCACCAACCTAAAGTGTTGTGGGCAAATGTTAGAAGTGAGTTTCCAGCCCAGACTGCTCACCAGGGTGTGAGATGTGGAGAGGAGTAGATTGAAGATTGATTTCTTCAAGGCCAAAGGCAGTGACAGAGTTAAATACAAACCCAGAACAGAGCCTGCTCCCTCTGTGCTGGTGTGCTGTTCCCTCTCTCGACTCTCTCTGCCTCTTGCCTACCATGATCTCAACATCTGAGCTGGTGGTGCTGAGAGCACCCACCTGGCATCTGGGCAATGCATGGCCACGAGCACCACGGCTCTGACACCCCCAGGGACGCTGCAGAGCCTGTGGAGGGCAGGCTCTGCCTCTGATGAAGCTGAAGGAATTCAGGGCACAGCCTCCCCCCTTGCCATGGCCCAAAACACAAGTCTCACCGTGCAGGAGAATTCATTTCACTTGCTTTCTCATCTGCTGAAGTAATAGGGTCAGATCAGTGGGGAAAGCAGAAATTACTTTTAAGTTTCCTGACTCCCTGAGAAGGCTGCTCTCTGTGTATGATGTGGTTACAGCTCCCAGACTGATGTGTTTATTTTACAGCCACAGCTCTGAGTGCACAGAGCAGGGTTACACAACTGCAACAACAACTAAAGTTTACACAAGGAGTTACTTAGCTAGTAAACCTACAGCTAAAATAACAGGGTGCAGGTACATGGAGATGTGTGAGACATGGCTGGTCATGTTTGTTTAGAACAGACTCGTCCTGTCATCATAAAGGCTCCCTTGAGCCTTCTCAAAATCTTATTTCAAAATTTATTATGCTATTTAGCATACACAAGGTTACAAAAATCAGCACCACAGCCAGATGGCTGGGGAATTGTATCATCCTGTTGCTCTCTTCCCTACTGCCAATAAATTTGGTGGCCAAGGCAGGGCACCAGATGCAAGATGCTGCCAACTGGGCCAGCTGTGGGAATGGGACCTTGGATCTCCTCTGATCACTTCCAGTCCCCAAAAAGAGCCTGTCTGCTTTGGCTGGGCAGCCTCAATCCTACACAAAGTTACTGCTGCGAGAGGAGAGTGAAACGGGTCAGAGGAATGGGCACTTTATCCACCTGTTAGAGAGGAGAATTATTGCCAGTGCAGTGAGCTTGTTACAAAATTAATTAGATGAAGAAGAAAAGTCATATTCAATTAAATCATGCCCTTTTCCTCTTCTAGACAATGTGACACTGCAGCTATGGTTCAGAGTTTATAGATCTGTATAGAAATTGGTGCTAATAGTTCAATTTTTGTGTAATTATTATGCTAATAATGTTGAAAATGAAGAATCTGGTTAGAGGGGGGAGGAGACAATACTTCTATAAATACTTAATATCCAGAGGAGGCAGATGGGGTAAAATTATATTTAGAGATTAAAGATAAAGCAAAGAACCACTGCAATCTAATTCCAGCTCTGACCTGGAGTTTCTGTCCATCATGAGATGTCCTTAAAGCTCGCTGGGTCTGGGTTATTTTTTTTTTTTCCTTAAATCTTTTACATGAAGATAATGCCTTGCTATCTCACTGGGGCTTTGTGACAATTCATGTCTGTATAACACTTTGAAGCAGAGCTTGTAAAGTGCTAAGTATTATTAAGATGAGATGAGGAGAATCTCTTATCTCAAACATCAAGTTCTTCAGGGATGGGGAAGGAGGCAGTGATCTATTATCTGTAATACTCCTCTGCAGACTAGGTTTGATCAGCCTTAGTGTGATTCAACAAAACCCTGTTCAACTGTGGACAAATGGACATCTCTATTATAAGTGATGAAATGGAAACCTGGATAAAAGCAGAAATCGCCCGACACCGTCTTTGATCATAATCTATCTGCGCCTCAAAGAGAGCATAATAATACAAACATATTTGCAGAGGTAATCCAAAAATAACTCCTCCTGCTGTTCTGCCTGCACAGAGCCATCAGGAATGAGCTCAGGCACTTGTTGTTGTTGTTGTTGCTGTCAGCGTTGTGCAGTGTCTGTGCCAATTCAGAGGCTGCCAAGTCGCTCGCGATGGGTGCCTCATCCCAGCAGCCTGATGGTGCTTGTTTGCAAAATTTGCAAAGCACTTCAGCATCATCTTTTAGAAAGGTAGTGAGGAATTAGGATTAACTTTGTCACTTGGTAATGATAGACACTGCTATATCATGGCTGGGATGATTTAAAGAAAATAGATAAGGCCATGTTTATGGGCAAAGGATTATTGCAGAGAAAAACACGGGACAGAATCAGCTGTGGAGTCAGAAAGCAGCAGGATAGATGCAGGTAAGTTTCAAGCAGTAGCACAGATTTTCATCAAATCTTTGAGGAAGAAGAGGAGAGAGTAATTTTGCATGTAAGAATGCTCTTATGTGTCAATAACTCTGTTCTGAAGCAGCACAGACACTCACTGTAACATTCAGAGGCCCTGCTCCTTCAGCAATTTGAGCTTTCTGGACATAATTTCAAGGTCACACGTCAGCATCACCCCTGTTGTCAGTCAAGTAATCAGCATTTCACTCACTTCTCCTCACTCTTTCTGCCTGATACTCTATTCTGCATCCCGGTGCACAGAGCCAGCCTTTGCAGCCTCGGTGCCTTTTTCATGGTGGTTCAAAAAAATAAACAAGACTTTGAATCCTTCTGCTTTGCTTTGTTGTTATGTTTTCCTTTTGGGAAAGAGCTTTCTTTAAGTGACCAACTGGGAAATAAATGCAGATTTCTAAAGTAGCTGTTATTCATCTGTTTTCCTTGTAGGTCTGCAGTGCCTTTCTCTGAGACATGAGACCTGATGAATATTGACACAGAAATAATGACTGACCATTGCAACAGTGCCACTTGTGTTATCTGTTGAAATGTATGCCTTCATTACTTAATAACAATAAACTAATAAAATCAAATATTTCCATTTGCAAGGTGACCTATAAGTTGTACCATAAATTCTTACTGTAAATTACTGTGTACTTCAAAGTGGAAATGTGCTGATTGGAACAGAGTTTTTGGAGTATTTATATACTCCCCAAAGGACATATTTCAACAAATTTTCATTAATAATTAACCATGACACACTGGTTCTAGTAGGTTAACAAGAACATAGCAAGTCTAAGACTCTCAGAATTACAAGCTTGGGGCGAATGTGACATGAAATGTTGGCATCTTTTGCTGCTTTTATCTGTTCTAGCCATTACTTGGGACAGGAATGAATAATGGACATGTGTTTGTTCTCTGTGCTTCTCTGCTTTTCTTCCCAAGACATTTTTTATGTCAGTAATGATGGACTCATGTAGGTGAAGCTGTGTTTTCTATATAGGAATATATATACATATATATATATGTATAACATATATAGGGGAAATAATAGTAAAGCCATCTTTATTTAAGTTTTTACCTTCAAAATTTTCATCTACTCTCTTCAGAGCCATCCATCTCTCTGAGATGTCAGGTTTGTATGTCCAACCAGCACAGGCTGTCCTAATTACATGTGTCAGGTCTTGCCATGCAGCCTGTGAGCCCCTCCACACTCACTCAGTTACTTATTCAGCATCCCAGGATCCTCCTTGTTACTGATTGTCTTTTCAATATGCACCTTGGAGATGTCAACACGCACTAGAGGGTAAAACTGTGGGCTGTAGAAGCTCTTAAAAGTCAGATTTTGCCAACCACAGGCTTGTCATAGCAAAGGTTTTAAGGCTAATGAAGGAAGAGTAATGGGATCTCGGACCTCACGGTGCTTTATATTAATTGCTTGCAAATGCTGACTGCTGGCAACTGTGCTACTCTCAAAGCATAATGGACTGGAGAGGCCAAACTTGCATTCCTGCAATGCAGGAGTTTTTTAATAAGGGAGTCAAAATAACTGCAGAGGACATGGATGTGTCCACCCAGTGGTGTTTGGGAGGTCTGCAGGAGAGCAGCCTTGCACGTAACCTCGTGTGTTGCATACACTTAAATTAGGTCTTACTGCATTTTCAGGTGAGCTCTGAAGAGCTGCAAGATGCAGAAAAAGAAGATCCAATATTCCAGCCCTTCTGCTGTTGGCTCTGAGAGTCATTTGTCTCAATTTGCCAGTGTAGCCATAGATGATATTCACACAAAATACATTAGTTCAAAAACCAGAGCAGACGAATGGAGTTAAAATTCTAGACTTTACTTACTCACAATATATTGTCTGTCTTTTTCATGAGAAAAAAAAAAAAAAAAGATATATTAAAGACGGGGAAGCAGTGCTTATGTGGTCTGATAGATTAAAATCCACTGGGAGATGAGGCAGGGAAAGGCATGCCAAGCACAGGGAGTCTGAGAGCAACAGTTTGGCTTCATTTGACTCCTTTTTGTAAGACAGTTTCCAAGTTTTCAATTGGCTTCATTAGGCTGAAGTGGTTTATCTTGCTTTGTACATCTCGGCCTACTTTTAGCCTTTTTTTCTCTTTCCTTTTACCCTGAAACTCATGTTCTCCTATGAGCAAAGTGAACATGGAAAAAGGGAAAGGCTGGCACTTTAGAATGTGACTCTTTTGTCTTCCTGACTTTTTCCCAGCTCAAAATGTTTCAGCATTTTGTTTGCAGGGTTTTTGCATATGAAGACACAGGGGTTTTTTAGAGCTGCTAATGGGAGTTAAAACTAAACCAACAAGCAGTAAGACTTTGGGGAATATCCTGTTTGTGAAACATGTTTTCAGCATTTCCCTTTATTCACTGGGAATCGTTAGGATGTTGCACATATGTGTGTTCCCAAAAGCTGGCGTTTACTTGTAGCTCAGTGCTGTGGGGATGGTAATGAATGAGCAATTGCAGCTTCTAATAAAATGACTTGGGGAACAGTGTGGTTTTTAAGAAACAAAATTCAATTTTCCTGTACTGGTTTTTAGTGATGGATAATAAAAGAGGAATTAATCATTACACTAAATCACATTAAAGCCTTGCTTCTCCCTTAGGTGTCAGCTGCCTGTAAGTGGGTGGGACAGTTACCAAAATGTCTTTCTGTTTTAGGTTCCAGCAGTGGGAGGTGAGGTGGCCACCACTGTGAGCAGCTGAGGGATTAACTTTGGTGTCCCAGCAGAGCTGAGGGAAAGTTTTCCAGTTTGAGAGGTGACTTGTTTGGCTGAAGCCAGCCCCTCTTTGGCAAACATCCTCAGCTGCCAGGCTGCTCTGGGGAAGGAGAGTGTTCACGAACCCTGCACCAGGATTTTGGGAAGCTGTAGAGGCTCTCAGGCTGCTCGTGCAGCCCTGGTCGTGGCAGGCTCTCTCCACTGGCACTGAGAGGGGTACATGTTAATCAGCCCATCTTTATTTTTAGGAACAAATCCTGATATAGCCACAGGCTCAAGATTCAAGGCAAGGTTTCCATCCAAACACAGACTGCTGTCATTTTTGTGGCCAGTCCACACCCTGTGCTCTGACTGTCACTACCTGTGGTGTGGAGCATTCATAAAAGACCTTAAAAGCATCCTGCAGACCAAGTGTGAATTGTGGTTCCTACAGAAGTGGCCAAAAGATGCATTGAGACCCTCTTGTCCTTGTCACTGTGCCCTGTGTACCCAGACCATCACCCTAAAACAAGCTGGGTTAGCCCCAGGCTTTTGTGAAATGTAAGTGTCCCCATAAATAACAGAAGCTGGTTACAATAATTCTTTTCTAAAAGCAGTGATCTGTTTTCTCTCCAAAGACACTTGCAGGTTTTCTTAGAAGTTGCTAGAAAATGTACATAAAGTTATTTCTGCTTATGCTATTCCATACAGAAGCTCATACACAAATTAACTTTGAAAATATCTAAGCATAGCTAGAATGTTTTGTTGTTTTACCTAAAATCTGTACGTGAAACCCAGAGTAAATGTTCCTTTGTTTTTGCATTTAAACAGAAACTAGGTAGGTTTTCACATAAGGCAACAAAAATTATTATCCTAGCTGAGTGATTGAGATAAGCTCATTCAACCTAACTAAAATATTGTCATTTTCAAATAACTTTTCTTATTCTGCATGAAGAAAATCACGTTGAAGTCTCAAAAAATTAAACGAAATTACAGTTGCATAATGAAGCTGAGCTCTTTATGGCTGGTAATAGAGGAGCAAGAATTCAGAGTTTAGTAAATTCATAGTGGTTTGGAAATGTTATGACAGAAAGAGGGCAATGCAGAGACAATAACAAAAGAGCTTTCCATCCTATGACTTTATGCTGCTTATGAACAGATTGCAAGTTCTGGCACAATCTGCAGCAGAAAACATATCTATTTTTCATTTTGCAATTATCAGAAAGATCAGAGGCTCCTATTTTTGCGGATTTTTGCTGGGGGAATTTGGCTGAATTGCTCAGAAGCTGATCCCTGGGTGTTTTTCTAAATTGTGTGCGTATAAACACGTCCAGTGGTGACAGCCCTCTGCTCAGGGAGCAGCCTCACCCAGAATCACCATAGCAGGAGGACCTTCCTCACCAAGAGGGACCAGCAAAGTGTAGCTCAGAGCATTCCCACAGCTCACCCCAAATTCCTACACAAGTCCTGGAGCCCCCTCTGCCTCTGGCATGGAATTCAGCTGCCTCCCACATGTGCTGCAGCCTAATCCAGCTGCACACTAAACCACTGTGCTGTGAGACTTGTGCAGCCATTCCATCTCTTCTGGCTCCAAACTGGACCGGAAGGCAGAAATACAGAGAATAATGGTAATGGAGCTTTTCTGAACATCAGGTGCATTTGATTCTGGCAAAGGGTCGTGGGCTGTCAGGGTACAATTCACCACATTCCTGTATTTGTTTCAATTTGCTTATGCATAATCTTATCAAAGTGATTATTTTCCCCTCTCCAAGGCTGTTGCATGAATGGGAGCTTCAAAGTGGAGCTCACAGAAAGTCAAACACGACTCGGTGTGTTCCATCAGAAGCAGCAGCTCTGACACACACAAAAGGAAAAATGGAAACAAATGAAAACATCCTTCACAGGCAGTGTTTTGCATCAGGATCACTGGCTGTGTGATGCAAGGGATGATTTCTGACATACATTCTCAGAGAACACAGAGAGCTTTGATACTGAATATACACGAGCTACGTGATTTTCACATTGCAAGTGCAAAGGGAGCCATGTACTTGGATTGTTCTGTGGGGGTTTTGTAATAAATTAGGGATTCATTATACTAATAAGTAAAGCAGATGCATGGCAAAAGGTGGTCTGTAAGGAATGCAGAAGGCTCTGCTGTACATAACTTAGCAGAGCATTTGAAATGCTCTTTGACTTTCCCTTTGTGGATGCTCAGCTGCTTAATGTCAGGTGTTTTTATACTCAGAAACCAAAGCGAGCTCCTCTGTAGTGCCTCTTCCCTGTTCTTTCAGAGATTTGCAGCATAACAGAAGGCTTCTTATTCCTTACTTTTGTCTTAGCTCCTTCCTAGAGCACTTATCACAACTTGGGAACCTCTCTGATTTCCATTGAGTACCACCAGTTCCCTGTGTGTCTGATGAGTGGGCACCAGACACTTCATCCATCTCCATCCTTTTTCCTACAAGTTTTACACAGCAGTTCCCAAATCCTTCCCTCCAAACAAGGAGAGCAGGAGGTTGCAATGAGCCTGAAAAGCACAGATGGTTTAATTCTTAACATCTCTAGAACTTTTATAATATCATTGGGGCTAATAGCAGGAAAGATAATTAACCTTTCATCCTTGAAAGGCTTTCCCTAAATAGCTGCAATAGATAAATTTCAGGACAAATAGGGAGAGGAATTCGGCTTCACATCTTTCAGACCAGAAAATGTCCATATATTTCATGTGTGAAATTGTGCTGAACACGATTTCAGTGATTTCCTGTGCTCAGACCTCTAGATGGGCTCATGTTGTGGGAAAGTTGTGGGGTTTTCTGTGATGGTGGTCACGGGATCTTAGGATGAGGGAAAAGACATAGATCTGACTCCATGTTACAGAAGGCTTGATTTATTATTTTATTATATATATTACATTAAAACTGCACTAAAGGAATAGAAGGAAAAGTTTCATCTCAGAAGGCCAGCTAAGCTAAGAATAGAAAGGAAAGAATGATAACAAAGGCAACTGCTTAAGACTCTCTGTCCAAGCCAGCTGACTGTGATTGACCATTAATTAGAAACAACCACATGAGACCAATCACAGATGCACCTGTTGCATTCCACAGCAGCAGATAACCATTGTTTACATTTTGTTCCTGAGATATCTCAGCTTCTCAGGAGGAAAAAATCTTAAGGAAAGGATTTTCATAAAAAGATGTCTGCGACAGTTTTCGTTTTTCCATTTGTAAACATTTGTAATCATCCTCTAGTAGGAAGGCAGTGTCATCTCCAGCTCCATATCACCCATTCCCAGACTGAAACCCTGAGCTATTCAGCATTGTTGATAAGTCATTTCTCTTGTACTTCTTTCTTTGTGCAGGCTCAAACAGTATTTACTGCTTCTCTAAACCAAGGTGCTCAACGGAAATCTAAACCTCTGCTGGGTTTTCTGCAGAGCATAAAACAATATCTGCAACAAACTTCTTCAGCATTACGTGCCCAAAAGCCTGGAAACAAGTCAGCCCCAGAGCTGACATGGCAATCTCTCTACATTCCTCCACCTGGAAGTTTCTCTGTGTCTCTTCCTCCTGGCTGATTCATGGCAGAGCTGCTCCCAAGGATTTATTTTCAGGATTTTTCTTTTTACTTTTTGGTCCATGTCAGCTGGCAGCTTCATAAGAAGCAAGAGAGGCCTTGAGGGAGCAAAGCCTGAGCTCCAAGCAGGCAGGTAACCAGAGTCAGAGAAACAGGAGAGGATGGCATGGATGGTGTTCCTCATCCAAAGCATTCAGTCATTCTGTGTCTAACAATCCTTTTCTTACATCCCCCTGTCCCAAAAGCAGCGTCTTTTGTCCTGGCACATGGGACCTGCAGAGCCCTTGCACTCCTGCTCTGAACATGCCTGGAATTGCTCTCTCTGTTGCCCATCAAAACTAAGGGACTTCCAAACATGAGAGAAAAGTGTTAGTAAGTGCCACATATGGTGAGGTATGTCAGGAATAGATTCCTTGTGGGCAGGAGGCAGCACAGCCCTGTGGATGCAGGTGGGAGCTGGTGCTAGAGCCAAGCCCAGCTCACAGCTCGTGACTTGGGAAAAAAGTTTTGTCTAAAGGGGGGAAAAATAAGCTGAAGCAATCAGCACTGCAAAGTGCTGACTGAAAGAATAAACATTAAAGAGATAAAGCAGACCAGAAGGCAAAAGCAATCAGATTTGTAAAAGAGAGCAGATTCTGATTTCATCTTATGGAAATAGATGCAATAAAAGCTTTCTAACTAGAGTTGTATGAAGTTGCAAAATATTTTATGCAATAGGAGAAAAATTGATGCCAGTGGTTCCTTTAATATTTTATGGAAATTTGTTCAGCAAATAAATTGAAGTGGTTTTTTATTTGCAAACAGAAGGTAAATAGGGCAACTGAAGCTTTTTTTTTTTTCTAGTTTTTTTTTCTATTAGATGGATTCACCCTATGGTTGAGTAGCTTCTGCAAACAGTTTTTAGATACAATTTAAACATGATGAGCCAAGCCATCCCTGACCATCCAGGACTGAATGTGTCTGGGGCTAGAAATGCCTGGTGTTGTTCCACCACAGAGCTGGACTGAGCTCCTGAGCGTGGGCCAGCAACCAGACCTGATGGCCAGCACTCAGAGCCTCTCTTGGTGTCACTAATGCAAACTGAGGTGGAACAGAAGTGACAGAGAAGCTGCAGCACATACAGCTGCATATATGGCTTTTCCTCTGGAAAGCAAGGGAGCCAGCACAATGCATTAAAGCAGCCATCTCCTTTTATCTGATAGCGGGGAAAAAATTAACCCAACTAAAAATAGTCAGGGCATTTTGCCCTGTGATCTCTTTCCATCCTATGGATCAATATGGCCTGAGCTTGCATCCCATACATAAACAGCTTTCATGGCTGAGACGACCTTGCCATGCAATAGATGGATCTTTAATCAACACACCGTGGTACAGTAGGGCGAGGAGGGTACAAGGTAACAGAGTTCATAAAGAACTGAATTCAATTAAATTCAAACTAAGATAAATCAGAAAATGTTTCTCTGAAACCTCAGGACTTAACGATCATGGAGGCATTTTACTGCCACGGCAGAACTTTGTTGATAGTGGCAACATTTTACCAAAAGTTTGAGGTTGTTCTGTGGCTATTCAGGAGCTGGACTCCATAATCCTTGTGGGTTCCTTCCAACTCAGGTTATTCTGTGCTTCTGTAGCTGCTGAAGGAGGGGGGCAGGACATAAAGAAGCACCTTCTTTTCTGAATTTACCACTTATAGGTGGAAGGTGGAGGGGCAGGAGGAGTACACAGCACACAGGGATTGTGACGCAATAAGAATTGAGGGATGGCTGTGAAACAAGTCCACACACTAAATACCTTTATTATTTTAACATGCAAGGAAGGTGTGTACACAGTTATTAATAACTGTGAACATCTCTTTCTTTTTGGAGATCAATTTCTTTGTGGTTCTTTCATCAGTAAAAAGTCTTGAGCATGGTATCCCAGATGAGTTGTCAGAGGAGCACTGAGACTGCCCTGCATAATTTTGTAATTTGGCCATTTGGTTGTCTGCAAGGAGAATTGTATTTGGTTTTAAAATTTAGAAAGAATAATTTTATATATTCTGAGATTTTCTTACAAAAATGCAGGCTAGGTCCTAAATTAACAAAAAGATTAAACATTATTTTATTCCCTTGTTATTTTTATTTCTTCATAATTAGGAAGTCATTTTCTTTGATGATATTGTTCAGAAAGTTAATAGGAGCTGTCAGGTTCTCTGTGTAAGAAACAGAGGGCAAACAGGATCGAGATCCTTGTGCATGTGTGCAACATGTGAGATACATAGAAGTACCTGCAGGTAAAAACACTACATGCTTTTTTTCCTTTTGCTCTGCAAGACTGCACCACGTTAGTGCAGCAAGTAAAAGACATTTGAAGTGGGAAAAACCTAGGTATAATAAATACAAAAATTCTGCAGTAAGATATGTTCAGTTCTAAATCACATCTATGTATTCAAGGGCTGCTTTGTGAGGAAATGCTGCTGGTTGAAAGAGGGAGATGCACATCTCACTGAGGCTGCACCAAGGCGTGCTGCAGGAATGGTCACAGCATCTGCAGTGGCACTGATGCTTCAGCATTCATCCCTGAGCTGAATTTTTGTGCTTTCCATGCTGCTGGAGAGTCACAAACTCCTTGTGATTCTCAGAGCATGACCCAGCCTGCCTGGGGAGGAGCACTGGTCATTAACCCAGGCCATCAGGATGGCCACGTTCAGTCCAGTCTGACAGGTGTTCTGTCACACTTGCTTAATTTAATTTCTGCCCTAATATAAACTATTATTAAAACTTCAATTTACAATTTTCCTATTAGTTTTAAGTAGAGTTCAAGGAAAAGATGTAAAGAATTAGAATTAGGTGCAATCCGTCGTGTCCTGATTTGATTTCTGCCAACAGGAGAGTTCCAAAGGAGAAAAAACATCCGTGGAAGCACGGAATGCAAATTGCTCAGCACGCACCGAGTCCTGACACAAGCTGGGTGTTAATTTATTTAAAGCTCATGATATTGTAATGAATTCAAGGTTTGCTTGGCTTTGAGGGAGGAACTGTATATATCAGGTAGCAGTTGGATATAACATTCAACTGCTTATTCTGGCCTCTGCTATTGTGGATGGAGCCCACGCTGCTTCCTCCTTCACCCTTTGAAAGCAGCAGCAGAGCTCCTCAGGAGTGGGATCAAATCCTTGTAGAACTGTGCTCTGGAAGGAAGGAAAAAAGGAAAGAAGGAAAGAAGTCCATTATGTGGATGAGACAGAATCCCTTCAGTGTGGGGCACGCTGTGTCTGTTCAATCAGGTGAATCACAAACTCAGAGGAGGAGAGGCTGAACCATTTAAATTTTATAGGCACATAAATTATAGATGGAAATCACTTCTGGAATAGGGAAAATTACAATTGCCGTGTTCAGACCCACCATTCGTATGGCAGCCGACGGTTAAGTTTTGCGAGATGGTGATCACTGCTAATAGTCACTAGTAATAATTTTATTTAAAATTCAGCAGTGCCCAGAGACTTCAGCTGAGCTCAGAGCCACTGTGGAAGTCTTTGCACAAACACCTAACAAGAGACCTTGGCAGAGTTCTAGAGCAGGAGATAAGAATTGTTATTATTCTCATTTTGGAGATTTAGAGAGATCGAGCAATTCGGAAATGGCTCATGGGAAGTCTGAGGCAGAGCATTGCACTGCTGTTAGTAAGCTAAGAGGAAATCCAGCTGACAATTTGTTATCTGCATTTGAACCATTCTGCCATTTAAAGTTGTGCCTTTTCCACCTTTCCTATTTGGAAATATTCAGTGTTTCAGTTCAATTAATAAAAAAACTTCTGTTTAAGTCCATTGACAACTTTTTTCCCCATGTTTGCAAAGTCCCACACATATTAGCCCACAACCATTGCTCAAAAACATTCTCTTACTTCATATGCCTGTGCTATGGGTTTTTTTTTGTTTTTTTTTTGTTGTTTTTTTTTTTTTTTTTTTTGGGTTGGTTTTTTTTTTTCCCCCTAGTGTTATTTTAGAGTTCAGTCCATAAATATTGAAGTTTTCAACCCCAAGTCCATATAAGCAGGAGAATAATAAATATAACATTAAATTATGCATGGTGTAATAGTGCCCTAACCACTTTCATGTTCACCAAGTAAAGTAGAGGGAAATAATTTGTGTCTAAACAAGGGCAGCATTTTTTACATTGTGGAGGTCACTGGAACACATTGTTCTCTTTAGATACACAGAAACCTTGGGAAGGAGTAGAATCCTAGATAAGCACAAGCAAATCTCTAATGGATAGTCTGGGAATGTGTCAGCTGATTTGTAAAATGTAAATGTTTTATGAGTAATAGGGTTTTAAAGCTGATTTGATTAATGAAATGCAATCTACTTATTTCTACAGCAGTCAGCCTACAAACATCTAACCAACTAATTAGTCTGTTTAGGTAAAGTATTAAATCTGTCTTTGGTTGAAAAATATGAACAAGAAAAACAGACGTGCTCTGGAAGGTACGTGCAGTAAGGAAAAAACCTTCAATGGTGTGAATGACCTGATTACAAAAGTACAGTAATTACATAAAACTTTGCGAGGCTTTGTGCTTCTAAACATACTGACAATTTCAATCTCAGAAGTTAAATTATTGA
Source organism: Ammospiza caudacuta (assembly GCF_027887145.1). NCBI lineage: Eukaryota > Metazoa > Chordata > Aves > Passeriformes > Passerellidae > Ammospiza > Ammospiza caudacuta. The sequence goes on along the minus strand of NC_080600.1, from coordinate 39,635,648 downwards.
GTGGAAAAAATGGGGGCAAACAAAAATGATACCTTTATATTTTGCAGACTTTTCCAGGCTGAGGCAAGGATGGTTTTGTGAAATCAGGCGAGGTCATGAATTTTACAGCCAGTTTAGCAATCACTGAGGTAGACAAGGTCAGAAAGTCTAAGGAGTCCTTTGTTGTTTTTGGGTTTAATTTGCAGCCCTTAGTGCTCTGTTAGAGTGTTGCACACTATGACATTTGTGAATTGGATTCCTGTGGTGGTACACTGGAGGGGATGCTTCCAACTAGAACTTGCTGAAGCCTTTGACACAGAGGTTACCTGTGCAGGACCACTGGTTTGATTGCTCATAATATTCATGATGGGAAGCATTGAAATGGATTTGGTAGATTTTTTTTGTTTGATTTTACCATTCTGCCTAGTTCTGTTTTTTCTTGACTGTCCCATTAAAACAAGCAGACTCATTCCAAACATGTTCAGCCCCAGCATATTCCTCTCACGGGCACCCAGCCACAAGACTGAAAACTGCAGGTGCTTATGACCAGTGCCTGAACAAACCACCTACCCCTGGGTTATAATATTTACAAACCTGTATTATTAAATAGTCTGAAGAAGAGGGGTAATGACACACCTTCATTCTGTAGCCATGTCCATCAAGTCTGGCAACTGGAGAGCACTCTGAAAGCCAGCAAGATGATACCTTAGCAGGGTGGAGAAGGGAGGGTGGCAAAGACCGGTGGAGAAGGCAAATGGAGGCCCATCTCATTCCCAAGAACTCTGAAATATTGCACTGGTTGGGATGTTGCAGTGTAATCCATAATGGTGCCCTCTGAACCAGAGCTTGGAGTAGGGTCTGAGATTGGGAAGGTCAGACACATGCATGGGGTCATCCCTCAACGCTCCAACAGTATTGGAGCTGTTAAAACACTGCAGAAAGCCTCTATTTCATCCCATACATGTTTGGCCACTGATGATAAAACGCAGTTCTGCTACTTCACTGAACTGTGGGTGAGTTTTCCTGTCTGCCTTACAGCTCCTCTGCTGCAGAAGGAAGGCTTAGTCCTTCATCAGTGCTAGAGGCTTTTTCTGTTGAGAATTTTCTCTGATTCTATTTCACATGATCTCAAAAACAATCTGTTGTTTTTGTTGTTGTTTTTTGATTTTTTTTTGAACAGAATATCTATTTTCTTTGTCAGTATTTTTTTTTCAGATATATTTCATATCCATCTCTTTCCTCTGTCCTATTTCCCATTAATTCTCAAAATAACGTGCATTGATTGTTCTGTTCTGGTGGTGCCAGGATCATCATGGCAGTACATGAACTATTTCCCTTAAGAAAGGTGTTACTTCTTCCAGGAAGAGAAGAAAACAGAAAAAAAATATATGTTTCCATTTTATTTCTAAAACAATCTAAATTATCTGCTTCAGTACATGTGTAGACAGTACAGCTGAGCAAAGTCAAACCTGTTTTCTCTTGTTTCAGAGTTTTTCCATTATTGCACGTCTTGATCATTTCTTTAAGTGAAGAAACTTCTGCAAGAAAACATCACACAGAATTGCTCTATTTCTCCATTTTGTGTGATCAGAAAGATTTGGTACAAAAATGCCATTTCATCCTAAAACTGTACTAATCCACATGTTATTAATTTGTTTCCTCAATCCTGCTTAGGATGACTTTGGTAAAAGATCCTCTGGCTGTTACTCAACATGCTTATTCTGCTAATATTTTTATGATTATCCCATTCTCTCTCTTTTGGATGGGAATTAGGATTTATTCTTCAACTACTCTGGAACCTTCTCACCCTTTCAAATATCCCAGGGGGATCTTTCATAATTCTGTTACTGTTGCTCCACAGCTCTAGCTGTGAAAGCTCAGGTAAAGCTGCTTAACAAATAAGTGAGCTCACTTTAGGGAAAAAAAATAAAAATAATAAAAAAAACCCAACAACAACCCAAGAAAAACAACATAAAATTGTTGGATTCACCAAGCTTTTATGTTTGACCCATCAGTGCCACATGTCATTTTGCTGGGGTCTCCAGTTCCTTGGCTTTCCTGCAGTGTCTGCATCAGCAAAAATGGGTTGTCAACCAAGAAGTGACAGAAGCCATGGATCTTGCCCTTTGCTTTCTGTCGATGCATTTGTGAAGTCTTTTAGTAAGATTTTTTTATGTTTCTTGAGAGATGCTTCTAGCACTTACCCTGTTTAATACCCTCTGAGCATTCAAAAGACAGCAGCTTTACATCAGGAGAGGTTTATAACAAGTACAAACAGTGAAATGTTGCCATCTTTCCACAGCAGAGCGGCAAGTCCTTAGACCAGGACAATGCCTCGGAGTCAGTAGTGGGGATGGCAGGGGGAATGCTGCTGGTTTCATTCCAAGCTTTGTGGCACAATGGTATGACAAAGCCTCTGACCACTGCCCCACTTGTGGAGGGATAGAATGTAAGAAAATAAAGATAGGCAGAAGGCAGTCTCACACCTGAGGAGTTGCAGCTGTGCTAATCACCAAAGATTAGGAACAGGTCTGCCCTTAACAGGCCACAGCTGTGTCCAATAAGAACATGAGTGCTACAAAATAGTGGGTTAGCTGGGTGAGGAGTGAGTTGGAGTTTGTTGGCTGTGCTGTGAGGAAGAAGGAGTCAGTGTTGTGAGGAGATGTCCATGAGAAATCACCAAGAAGGTAAGGGACTTTTGCAATTAGATGACAATACCCCACAGCCTACAGTGCTTTGGCACTTGTTTGTTGAAAGTGATGCTGCCCAGAAAAGCAGAGTCTTCCTGTGCAGATACTGAAATCCCAAGAATATTCACGGAAACACAAAACAATCAAGTAAAAACTGTGTGAAAACTGAATCCCAGCCAGCGCCCTTTGGTTGGTGGAGATCCCATCTGAAACATGGTGATGAAACAGCCTCCACTGTGAGGCCACAGTTAGTTCATGTTCATGCTTCATCACTAAAATCACTGAACACATTCATCATTGGGGACACATTTATTTTAAAAACTGGACCAATGCTTTTTGCCACGACACCATTAGCCCATTTTCAAAAGTCAAAATGGTTGTACGTTCTGTTAATGTGTTACTGGAATAAAATCATGCTGTACATTTAGGGCTGGATTATGTGGAGAGCAGCCAATACTTGTAGCATTGATTACGAGGTCCATGCCTAAGTAGTTTTTTTCCTGATTTATGAGCCAGATATTATCATTCATTGAGTGACAGAGTAAGCTACTAGATTTGTTAATTGGACAATAAACCACACTTTCATTCTTCTCTTCCAGTGTTTTTTATTAAGGAGAGACATATCTAACATTTAATGAAATGCTTAAATAAATAAATGGATAGAGAAATGTTGAGTATAAACCCCTTGCTTGTTTCAAGAGTAGTGTGTGGTGTATTTGTTAATTAGTCTGGTGAATGTAATTAAAGGGCTATAAACTCTGTGAGGAAGTTAACCAGCCTTGTAATAAACACCAATTTATAGGTACAGTAGGTCAGCTGGTATTAAATGAAGAGGAAACCTGCATAGAAGCTCATCTTTAGCAAGAGGAAAATATAAATAAGTTATCTTCATGAAAAATACAGCTGACCTTGCAGATTCAAAGGCAGCAGATTGCAATGTTTTCACAAGTTCATGTAGTTTTTTATCTCCTAGCAACTGTATGTCATTTACATATTTTACCACATCGAACATCTTAAAGAGATTTTCTGATGGCTGGTGTTGGAAAAGAGTCATTGTAGTGTAGTTCGTGGAAGACTGTTGTTTTTCATAACTGTGCTTAATGTCTTTATGGGAGGCTCTGAGGTGACATAAAAGGTTTCAGTGTAGGAATTTGATACTACAAGCACTTTCAGATTGCTTTTGTGGTGTTTACAAAAACACTGGGGTCTGAGTTCAAGAACTGGCACATCTGCTGACATTAGTCTGAAAGACACCAGTATAAGTACGCACATTTACATAAATATGAAGTACGTGTATATAAATAAATACATAAAAGTACATAGACACTTTCTATATTAAAAAAAAAGTGTACAGATTTTCTTCATTAAGATTTTTCTTCATTAGTTCTTCTCATTAATTCTCTGATGGCTGCTTCAGTTAGCACACGAGGCT